>NC_134098.1:119963056-120566431 GCF_000715075.1 Nicotiana tabacum
ATCGGGAACCATTCGGGTGTCGTATTGTTTGTTCGTAAGATAATAATAGTCGGCTACTACTGGATCGACATGGATAAAGATGTGAAGGAGTTCATGCAAAAATGCGACGGATGTCAGAGGCACGCATCAATGATTCATCAGCCCAGGGAACTACTATATTCAGTCTTGTCACCTGGCCATTCATGAAATGGGTAATGGACATCGTCGGTCCCCTACCATGGGCACTTGGTAAGGCTCAATTTATGTTATTTATGACTGGCTATTTTTTTAAATGGGTGGAAGCCTAGGCATTTGAGAAAGCCAGGGAAAAAGAAGTTATTAATTTTATTTGGGACCACATAATATGCCGGTTCAGAATGCCAGCCGAGATCGTTTGCGATAATAGGAAGCAGTTCATCGGTAGTAAGGTGAGCAAATATTTTTAGGACTATAAGATCAAAAGGATCCTATAGACACCCTATCACCCTAGTAGAAACAGGCGGGCAGAGTCTACGAACATGACCATACTCCAAACCTTAAGAAGAGATTGACCGACGCCAAAGGAAAATGGAAGGAAGTTTTTCCCGAAGTCCTGTGGGCATATCGTACAACCTCAAAATCTTGTACCGGGGCCACCCCGTTCTCGCTGGTCTACGATGAAAAAGTGCTAATACTGGTAGAAGTAGGAGAACCGAGTTTTAGGTTTCGATATGCGACCAAAGAGTCAAACGATTAGGCCATGAGCATGAACCTGGAACTATTGGATGAGAGGTGCGAGGCCTCCCTCGTTCAGTTGACCTCCCAAAAACAACGGATCGAAAGATATTACAATCGGAGAGCCAACCTACGACACTTCAATATCGGGGACTTGGTGTTAAGAAAGGTGACACTGAATACCCGGAACCAGAACGAAGGGAAGCTGGGGCCAAATTGGAAAAGTCCATATCGAATTATCGAGATTACTAGAAAAGGATCATACAAACTCGAAGCAGGGAAAGGTGAGCGACTACTGAACAACTGGAACATAACCCACTTAAAATGATACTACTGCTAAGGTACGACCCCATCCATTCTTTTCTTTACATATATTACAAATTTGACTAACACTTGCAGGAAACAACCAAAGAATGATGCAGCTATTAGGCTCGAAAGCACTCGTTGCACTCTTTTTTCTTTGAACCGGTTTTGTCCCAAATAGGTCTTTCGACAAGGTTTTTAACGAGGCAACAATAGATCGTGCTAACTTAGAATTGAAGACCGGTTATGAATCGAAGTCGAGAGTCACATCAGCAGTATCCGAGCCCTCTCAACGATCGACCTCAAATACTGGGGGCCATCACCCTCGGATAATGATTTTAGCAAAGAAGGAAACTTTGTTCTTGAACAGTATGGGCTTGGTGGATAAGATTTATTGTAAGGGCCAAATGGTCAAATGAACTGTGCCCGCATATACCACTTAAGCCATAACACAAATCTTGCACACATTTGCAATCTTGCATGTTGCGCAAAGAAATAAAAGAAAATTTCTAGATTGCAGATACATATTTTGTCCCTTAAGACTAGTATATTTTGTTCCTTCAGGATAGATATTGAGCCCAAGGGCTGCCTCTATCCGGATCCAAGAGATCACCCCCACTCGGGGATTGTCATCCAAGGTTATAAGGACCAAGCCGGTCATTTTGAGAGTTGTAAACCTGTTCCCCCATTTACTAATTATTTTGTACTCTATAATTGTTAGGTGACTTGACAGGGCAGTCGGTTCGGGTCCGGAGGGATTTTAGAATGAAATGAGACACTTAGTCTCAAGGTTGAAAACTTAAGTTGAAATAATTGACCGGGTGTTTACCTATGAGTAAAAAACCCCAGAATGGAGTTTTGATGGTTTCGTTAGCTCCGTTGGGTGATTTTGGACTTAGGAGCGTGTCCAGGTTATGATTTGGAGGTCCGTAGTGGTCATAAGGCTTGAAATAGCGAAAGCCGGATTTTTGAAAAGTTTTGACCGGGAGTGGACTTTTTGATATCCTGTTCCGATTCCGATTTCAGAAGTTGGAGTAGATCCGTAATGTCATTTGTGACTTATGTGCAAAATTCGGGGTCAATCGAACGTGATTTGATAGGTTTCAGCATCGTTTGCCGAAGTTGGAATTTCTTAGTTTCAATAGGCTTAAATTGGTGTGCGATTCATGTTATTGATGTTGTTTGATGTGATTTGAGGGATCGATTAAGTTCGTATCGTATTTTAAGACTTGTTGGTATGTTTGGTTGAGGTCCCGGGGGCCTCAGGTTGATTCCGGATGGTTAACGAATCAAAAGTTAAAGTTGAGTGATTGTTGAAGCTGGACTCTACTTGTGTAACTGCACCTGCGTAGCTTGGATCGTAGGTGTGGGCTGGGTTGCGTAGGTGCGAGTTTGGAGGAGAGTGTGAAAATGGCCGCAGGTGCGAGGTAATTGCTGCACCTGCGTGACCGCAGATCCGGTAGGGGGACCGCAGAAGTGTAATTGGGCAGGTGAGCTGGGTTCCGCAGAAGCGGCTTAGAGGCTCGCAGAAGCGAGCCTGCATGAGCGGAGAAAGGGACCGCAAGAGCAAGGGAAGCCGCAGAAGCGGGTATGTTATCGCTTCTGCGACGCCGCAGATGCGGCTAAGTTTCCGCATAAATTGAAGTGCCGGACAGAATACTTAAATACAAGGGTTCGCGATTTTGCTTCATTTTAAACAATTTAAGCTCAGGCTTTGACGATTCTTAAAAGGATTTCCGAGGGGTTTCTTGAGGTAAGTCCCTTGTTCTCATTCAAGGAATTCGGAGGCCGTTTCGCGAGGCAAGGGTGTGTTGGAGTAGAGATTTTCTTGGATTGAGGTAAGTAACAGTTCTAAATTTGGTTCTGAGGGTACGAAACCCCGTATTTTATGCCATGTATTTGGTTTTGAGGTGACGCACATGGTAGGTGAAGGACGTGTGTGCGTGCACCGTGGGAATTGGGACTTGGTCCGTTCCGTGAAAATGGAAAGTGAATAAGCTTGTTGTTAGCTATGTGCCCTTTCCGCGCTATAGAAATTTGACAGTGAATCATGCTTAGGCTATGTGTTGGTGTTGTAAAGACCACAGAGGTCGTGTACATGTTGAATTATCTGCTAAATTGTTGTTTTGTACTAAGTCACAGTTTACTTGTTTATTTTATTTCAGTCTCTATTGTTCATAATTGATGCATCATATTATTGTTGTTTGGGTTGCTTATCATGATTTCTGAGAGCCTAAGAGACTGGAGAGGTTTATGACCGAGTGAGGCTGATGGCCTGATTGTGAGAATATCTATGGTATCGGACTACATGTCGTAGCATGTTTTATTGATATATGCCATGATTGGCTTGTTATAGCGTTTGGGCTGAAGGAGTCCCTCCAAAGTCTGTACACACCCCTAGTGAGCGCAGGTATCTACTGAGTGCGTGTGCCGAGTGCTGAGTGATTGAGAGGAATGGGTGGCTGTGAGGAAAGAATGATTGTGAGGTTGGAGTGAATGGGAGGACTTAGTAACTGTTGCTCTAAGAGGATGAATTGACTTCATTATTATTGTACTTCCGCTGTCATATATCACTGTCTTGAAATTTCTGAGAGATATTATCTTCTATTTCAGTTGAACTTGATATGAATTAACTATTTTGGCCTTAATTGTCGAACTTGAAAGTATGCCTACCTTCCTATGTTGAAATCATTGTAATTTAACTTTAATTGCGAAGCTCATCACTACTTTTAGTTCCTTATTTAGTCTTGTTACTTACTGAGTTGGTTGTACTCACGCTACACCTTGCACTTCGTGTGCAGATCCAGGTGTTTCTGGAAATGGCGGGTATTGATTCCATCACACAGTTAATATTTTAGAGATTTCAAGGTAGCTGCCCGGCGTTATGCAGACCTTGTCTCTCCTTCACTATCTTTTCGCTTATTGTATTTAGTTTCAGACTATCATAGACAGTATTTTCCAGACTTTTGATGTATAGATGTTCATGTACTCTATGACACCCCGATAGTTGGAAACTTCCGCGTTGAGTTAACATATCCCTGTTTATGAGAACTTTTATTATTTAAACTGCTTTAATTCATTTTTTGTTAAAAGTGTTGGAATTATTTTGTAATGTCAGCTTTCCTAGTACCACGTTAGGCACCATTACGACATGTTAGGATTTTGGGTCGTGACAAAGGCAAACTCGGACGGCTCGGACTATCGAAGCCCGGGGGCACAAAAGCCTAATAGGCAGTGCCTAAACTTAAAAGGCTATGACCACCCCCACTCGGGAACTGTTATCATAGGCAAGCCCGGATGGCTCGGGTATCGATGCCCGGGGGTACAAAGGTATTAGGCAATTCCCGAACTTAAAAGGCTACGACCATCTTAGAAACGGCTCGGAGATGTCCGAAGCCACTAATCAAAACATAAGGCCTTCAAAAATTGCAAACAAAATATTTAAGTAAGCACTTTGGGGAAAGTTTCCGGTCATACCAAGCCCCCACAAGTTTCAAACAAAATTACATCGAGAACGAGCCTTGTTCGGACCTCCGAACAAGACCCAATTAGTACGTTTTATTTCATGCTAAGGCATTTGAAATCTTTGCAATCATAAAGAAGAAAACAAAAGAAACAAATTCGAAAATTGCCAAAGGGAAAAAAAACCTTATATATATATATATATTCCAATAAAGATCTTTATAAAGGCCAAATGGCCTCGACAAAATGAACAAAAATACAAAAACAAAAGAAAAATCTCTAAGGCACCTAAGCCCGATCTCTACCGGAGCCAGCCTTATCACCGGAGCCATATGGGTCTTCTCCGCCCCCGGGTTCGCCGGAGCCCTCAAAGACTTCCTCTTTCTCGGGGTCAGCCAACTTCTTGGCCTCGGCCTTAATCCTTTTAGCATCTTCGATCTCAGGCGACAGGTCGAAACCCTAGGCATGGACCTCCTCGAGAGTGTCTCTTTAGGACTGCCACTTCACGTACTCAACAGTGACTTTTAGGCGGTCCTGGGTAGCCTCAGCATCAGCTCTTTGCTGAGCCACCATCACTTCATCATCGGCCCTGGTTATTGCCGTCATTGACTTGGTTATTTTAAGGTCATTACCAAGGGCATCCCGTTCAATGATGGTCGAGCCCGGTTGAGACTGGAGGACTTCGATATTTTGGGCCCGGGCCTCGGCTTTCTCCCTCGTCACTCAAAATTGGACCTCCACCGAGGCTAGCTGCTCCCGGGAAGCCTCCTTCTTCAAAGCCAATCGGTCCATTTTTCCCTTCCACTCTTCGGCCATGGCCTTGACCTCCATCTCGGCACGAAGTTGGTCGATCTGGTCAACCTTCTGCTGAACCTGCATGTTTTGACCGTTAGTCACCATGTCTAACTCGTCATCGCTAACTTCAAATATCTTTACTTGTTTCACCAGGTCGGCATGTTCCTACTAAGACGCATCCAACTCAGCCCGGAGATTCTTGATTGCTTCTTTGCGTTCCTCGCTGAGAAACGTATGCATATCTCTCTTCTTAGAAAGCTCATTGACCTCAGCCTCGAGCTGGTTGACCTCAGCCCGATACTGGAGAAAGGCTTCATGATGGAGTACCGAGGCCTACAAAGATATGAAAAGGAAAAGGCATGAGAGATATCAAAAACTATATTCGAAGATAAAAGAGTGTAATGACACCTTACCCGGTTCAGCACCTGATGTGCTTCCTTGAACAAGCATGGAGCATCCACCTCGTTAATTTTCGCCTGATCTTCTTTGGTTACCAAGCACCGGAGGTAGCTAGCTATTCCGACAGGGGCAGAAAGAACTCGCGCATCCTCCGGGATGGTGATGATAACTAACCGCTTCCAGCCGGGATCCATGCTCGGGGCGGGGAACCGGTTGATCAAATTTGGGCTCGAGTTCGGCCAACTGACCTCCGAGGATGAGCGTTTCCTCGGCACCTCTAAATCACCCACCCCGAAGAATTCTTCTAGAGCGGTTGAGTCCACACCACCTAAAAAAAAATGCAACGGAGGGGATCGTCCGCACCATGAGCCCCTTCGTTGGATCACTCCTTCATCGATCGGGCTTCATCGAACATGGACTCTGTAAATGAAGGCGACTCCGAATTTTTTATAACACCGGGCGGGGTGGAGTCGGCGTCTCGAGAGGTCTCAGCCTCACTTCTGCACCAGCCTCCTGAACCTGAGGGGGATTAGCCTCCGTTGTTTCCCCCTCGGCTGCCACCCCCTCCTCGGGGACGAACATCTCGCATGCTATAAAAGGTTTGTCCTCCTCAGGTTCGTCCTCCTCAGGCTCGTCCCTGAGCCAGTAAAGTGAGTCCGAGTCAGGCACTCTGGAGTTGGAGCTTTCCTTTGGCTTACGAGCCAACTTTCTCCTTGGCTTCTTTTTCTCCGAGCTCGGGGAACTCGGATCCCTCCTTCTTTTCTTCTCCGAAACAGAACGATCAGCTGGCAGGTCTTCGCCCCCTACTAAGCTCAATGGTCTTAGGCAAGCCTGCAAAAAGAGAAGAGAAGGAATGAGAACATAGTGCTGAAAAAGAAAGCCTAGTGCTACTTATTCAGGAAAAGAAAACTTATTGTGGGAACGGGCCTCCTAGCGGCCCTTCGAGAGATTGCGCAACGAGCGCTCGGCATAAGGAATATGCGAACAACTACCCTCGATCCACTCCTTGAGCCGAGGAATAGTGTTTGGGACTCGAGTAAGGGCTGCACCACAACAAATACCGATGAGGAAAATGGAGGTAAAACGTAAAATCGACATCTGAAAAAAAAAAAAAAAAGGAAACTTACGTGCTACATTCCACTTCTCGGGGAATGAACTAAATTCGGCAGGTATCAGGTCGGCGGTCCTCACCCGGACAAAGCATCCCTGCCAACCCTGATCTTGGTCCTCGTCAATACTTGAAAATGGCGTTTCACTAGCACGGCATACAAAGCTTTATTAGTCCCCCCCGGAAGATTCGAGGACCGTACATGCGAAGTAGATGATCGACGGTGAACAAACGAGAGTCGACTTTGTTCACAAAGAATCAAAGGAGGATTACGATCCTCCATAGTGACGAATGAATCTGACCTACGCACACGTCATACCTTATGTAAAAGTCCAGAATGACCGGGTCCACCGGGCCCATTGTGAAGGGGTAAGTGTAAACACTCAAATACCCCACCACATGGGTAGTAATGTCATCATCGGGCTCGGGTATTACTACGTCCTTATCCGCCCAGCCAAAGTCTTTCCGAACCATAGGAAGAACGACCTCAGTGATGGAGAAAATATACCTTGACATCTCCTTGCATCGACCTTGCACCGAAGAGGTCTTTTCGACCTTAAAGTCATCCGCGACCGAACATCCCTTGGGATGAACATTTTCAAGGGAGGCTCGGCTACCGGTTCATTGGTAGCCATATCAGGAGCGGACCTCTCGAGGACAACTACATCAAGGGCTGTCTCCTCGAGCTCGGTGGTCGGCTACAAGGAAGAAGAAACACCTTTTTGAGGAACACTCTTTGCCATTGTTATTTGGAAAAAGGTTTGAAAGTGTGAAGGAAGATTAAGAGATGAAGGGTGAAAACTTGCTAAGAAAATCAAGCACGCCGGCTTGAGTAGAAGATAAAGAAAATATTGCAATTTGTTGAAAAGAATTGATGAACGAAGGCAAGAATATCGGAGTATGAAGAAAGGTAGTGATATCTTGAAGGATCGAAGGTAGAAGCTTGGTCAAAAGTAAAAAATGAACGGAGGAGGGAGTATTTATAAAGGCTTTGCGCCGTTTCGCATCCAAGAATGGCCTGCCGATGGCTGACATGCGTTTGGAGTCATTATGATGAGACTGACGAGACATTTCGGTTTCTTTTCTATTTCTATCACGGCGTATTGAAGAAGGAATCGAATAGCTCATGTTGTTCCTCGTCGTCTTCGTAAATTTACTCTCCGAGAAACAAGGGGACTATCTGTATACTGGTGAAACCGGGCCCATTTGACACCCCAGTTTCCAATAAGATAAATCGAGCAAGAGACGTGGTGATAAAAAATCAGAATCGAGGCGAGGGTCTCACCAGGCCAGGGTCCGGAGGCACAACGCCCACCCTCGAGAATATCGGGGCCATGACCCCGGGATCGGTCCAAATCCCAAAAGATATCAGAGAGTGTTGTCAAGCAATTGAGCACGATTAATAGAAGGCCATGATATCCTTGACCAATCGGGTACACGACGTGGATCTCTGTACGTACCAGCGGAAATCCGGTGATTAGTTAAACTGAAGATTTTTACATTTTAAGGAATTCTACCTAGGGTAGGACTCCCCTACTATATAAAGGTGGTTTGATTATTCATTAGATATTGTAACACGCATATCAAAGCAATATATTACTCCCTCTGTTTTAATTTAGATAAGGTAGTTTGACTCGGCACGGATTTTAAGAGAAAAAAAAGAAGACTTTTAAAACTTGTTGTCTTAAAAGCTTAAGGGGTAAAAGTTTATTGGGCCATGATATTTTTGTGGTTATAAAAGTTTCTAATTAAGGGTAAAATGGGTAAAATAAAGAGTTTAAAGTTAAATTATTTTCTAATTTAGAAATGTGTCATTTATTTTGGAACATACTGAAAAGGAAAGCACCTCATCTAATTTGAAATAGAGGGAATATTATTCTCTGTTATTCAAAGTTATTATTCTTGTTCATCAGTGCTTGGTCATTGTGAGTCCGGGATCGAGGACGGATATTTCCTTAAGGCTCTTGTTAAGTCCGAAATCACCCTCAAGTGATTTGATAATTTATTATCTCCTTTATCCGATTAATCTAACATAACTTATCGTTCGTATCGAATTAATCCAAGTATCCTTAAAAAATCACAAACAAATTTAATTATTATCCGTATTTGAAGGTAAACACTCTCATCCAGGAGGATGGCTTATACAAACCGTTAATTAGAGAAATATAAAGACATTTATTATATACCTATGAAATCAATAATGAGCATGCCATTACAACAACAACTCATTATAATCTCATTAGTGGGGTCTGCGGAGAGTAGTTTGTACGCAGACCTTTTCCCTACCCTGGGGTAGAGAGGTTTCCGATAGACCCTCGGCTCCCTCCCTCCAAGAATTCCCCACCTTACTCTTGGGTGACTCAAACTCAAAACCTCTTGGTTGGAAGTGGAGGGTGCTCACCACTAGAGCACCTCACTCTTGTCATTAGAACAACATCCAATTGTTTTTTTCTGGAAAAAATTCATTCCATAAGGAAATCTTCCACATACAGTATGAGCTCCACAAATGCTATCTCTGATGCTGTTTCATGTATCTGAAATTGAATAACCCAACTGATATATTTTATCAAATCCGCATTTCATCAATTGTGGATTTTGAAGCATCAGTATTTGCGCAATGCTTTTTTGCTGAAGAACCAAGAAGCTGATCATCAAATAAATGGCTAGTAGATCAAGCACTCTTATTGTCAGGGCCGTGGCCCAATTTTTCAAAAAGTAACTGAAACTTCAGCCTTATATATTCATACAACAAATTGTTGGAAAAAAAGAAAATCGACAACAAATTTATTAGTATTGTTTTCCTGGAGAAAGCTCTCAATGAAAATATAATAATAATAATAATAATAATAATAATAATAATAATAATAATAATAATAATAATAGTAGTAGTAGTAGTAAATACGAAATAATAATAAATTTGTGGACCTAATAGTCTAATACCAGCTAGATTACATTGAATTATCACATGGCACAACTTTTCACGGCCACCACGTTGAGAACAATTCAACGAATACTCTCTCCTTTTCACGTAATATTCTAATTTTTAAATATTGTAATGAATTAAAAGATTTCCAATTTCCAAGCGAGAGAAAGAAAACGGAACGTGGCAAAGGTACTGTTTGATTTGGGGACGTAGACTTAACACATGGCACAACTTTACACGCCACTATGTCACGCTCCGCCCTGTTCACATACCTAAAATATCTAATTGGAGTCTAAATAGAAAATCATGAATAGTTTAGGGCGCTCATTTTGAATATGGGCTATAAATTCATACACCTCATCTAGAAATTAAGAGTAACGAACATAATGGCAGTTCAATTTGGGTAACATCTTCCCAACCAACTATATGTTAGTTGTGTCAAATGAATTCCATTCCAACTATGTATGCACTGAGGTCAACACACACTGGAACTCTTGAAGCTCCACATTTTTTATGTATGTCAAAATTATATTCTTCTCCTATCCCGCAACAAGCTTTCTGTATCGCGTTTTTATCAAATCTTGCAATATAATACATTTCAAGCAAGAAAGCTAAGTTTATATGTGAATGCATATACTTTTCGATAAATATACATATATATGTAGTTTGGAAATGTCATGATATACTTTTTGAAAATTTAGTACATTTTAAAAATATATTTTGGAGGATAAATTGATTTTCAGGAAGAAACTTTGTAGAGAAAAGATGTAAAATTCTAGAAAGAAAATAATTTTTGGAAACTGGAAACTTTACAGGACCTAAAAAGCAAGAAAAAAGAACTTATGATTAAAAATGGGATCTTTGGCAAATACCCCGGCGGTTTGGAAAATTATTTACCTGCCATTGCCCATGTGGTTTACCCCCTAACCATTCAAACTAAATTAAACAAGCCAAACAAAGCCAATTCAAGTCAAGCGAGACCAATTCAAGCCAAGTCAAATCAAGTTAAGTCAAGCCAAATGGATAATTGGGATAGGTAGGGATAATTAATTTTAATTGGGTAAGTATATATTGTAAATAATTTTTAAATGGTTAGGAAAAAGGTATTTATTTTATGCTCAATAGATATTTTGCATAAATTACTCGTTAAAAATAGGGCAAAAAGAAAAAGAATATTTTTACTCACTTACCAAGACTCACGGCATTTTGTAGTAGCCAGTAGCCACAGATAGGCATTGTAGTAGTCACAATAAATCAGGGTAATATTTAGGTACTCTTTTTTCAGCTCTTCAATGGCTTGTTGCAAATGATTATTGTAGAAAAATGCCAAATTATTCAAATCTTTCAAGCAGTGGTACTCTTCGTAGCAGTTGAATCGTTGGTCCTCAATTGCGTTGGGGAAATTGGGATACAACCTATTGGGAAATTGCCCGGAAGTACAATTTGAGTAGCCCCAAAACCAATGACTCTCTGAAAATAAGAATTGATCATTAGAAAACGACTTTAGATAAATAAAAGGGTATAAGAATGTTATCAAAAGTTAAAAATAAAATTAAGACTTACTCTAACACCTTGAATGATGGTCTGAACAACTTCTGGCACCATGCTTCTCAGCTCTTCCATTGTTTTACCTTGCGATAAGCCAAAGTTGAATTCATTTCCTCCTATTTCTCCAACTAGGAAAAGAGCCTTCTTCAATTTTGCTGTGCAATCTAGCAAGCAAGATAGAGAAAAATATCAATTCAACTTGCGCGCCGTTAGTTAGCTAATTATAAGTACTAGACTCTAAACCAACGCCCTTATATTTCCTTAATTAATTGGAAGTATTTACCTAAATATAATTAATTACCAGTAGAGCAAGTGGTTTCGAAATGAGAAGACATCCAATCAAGTTGCACACTTTTGTGAGAAGTAGAAATCTTCTTTTCTTCCGGGACTTGCTCTGATAAAGCAGTAGCCCCTGCTACTGCAAAATTAGCACCATGTCTAAAATTTGCACTTTGAAGCTTGTAGGGATTTAGGAGAGGAAGACCAGATTCCAAAACTGTCAAAAACAAAGTAAAAGAAACATACATAAGTATGCATTGTTTTAATATTAACACAATGGTTACATTTCAGCAACCCTATTATTTACCCGTAAAATGATATAGTTGAATTTGTTACGTGATTTATATACAAGCGAACTGATTTAATCCAAATTTGACAAACAAGATTAAAAATAAGACTTATCGGTTAAAATCGAAGGAAATGACAAACTTGACCCCGAGAGCAATGCCTCCAAGGACAGAAATAAGCACAATGTAAAGAGCAAATAATGTTATTTTATTGAGCTTCAGAATGGAATATAGCATAAATTTTGCAAAGAATCGCGTGTCCCACAATGACTGTTAAGCCTACTATTTATAGTTACACCTATGGAAACAACATCCTAGGATCAAGCCCCTCTTAAATGGCAATAAAAGGGTCACTGATGAATATGTAACGGCATGCCATGAATGCAAATATTTTCTGCAACGGCTACCCATTTAATGCCAACGAATATTCTTCATTGAATGTTATCCGATGGCAAAAATTCAATCTGTCCATGTTGATCATGCTCTCTTCGGGGTCTATCCGATGCCAATTACAACTTTACTTTCTACCTGTCTTCGGTTCCACGTGTCACGCTACCATTTGATCATTTAATATAAATCAATTTAATATAAATTAGCAGTTGTACCTCAAGTCTCCGTCCAATGGTCGATCCGAGCAATCTACTGACCGTCGCTGGGACTGACTCTAAAATCTGCATAAAAAATGGAGAGTGTAGTATGAGTACAACCGACCCCATGTACTCTGTAAGTGTCGAGCCTAACCTCGGTGAAGTAGTGACGAGGCTAAAGCGGGTCACTTATAATAACCTGTACACAGTATAATAATAATAACATGATAGAAGTACTGGAAAGGTACAGCCGTTAACTGATGAAAATAACTCAATCCTCGAAATCAGTAAAACCAGAAACATCAATCTTCAGAAACTCGTATGAAAACACTGAAAGCTAACACAATGTAATAAGGAATACAAAACACACAATCCGTTGCGGCTCGCAACCCGATCCCACTGTACAAACACGATCCTCCCTTATTTCACCATACCAATATCAATAATAACAAGTCAAATCCATTGCGGTGCGCAACCCCAAAAATTGGACTCATCCAATTTCACACCTCAATCCAAAGTTATGAAACGGTCGAATGCAATGATAGTATCCAACAAGAGTCGGGGTCGATTTTCACAGGGAGCTATATATGAGAGTTATGAGTATATATTATAGTATGTGAATTTGACTATCTCAATTTACATTTCCACAAATTTGAGTTGTTTTTAAGTCTAATTTAAAACTAAGAGTTCAAGCTAAGAAATAAAACTAAGAAATTATTTTTATTCTTTTTCAAGTTTTGTAAAAAAGCCTAGGGCTATGACCACCGTCTAGGTGCTTTCCTAATGGGATATAAACCTTAATGCTTGTCTTATTGATCGGGGTGTATTATAGCTATCAACATTCAATTACCCACTCAATACCTCTTGGTCAGAGAGTGATTTTGCCCAATTTGGCTTTCTCAAGTCTAAATGGGTATTGCACAAAAACGGTTGATAAAAGCTCAAGTCGGGTTATTATTATCTCTAGGTTGAATCAACCCTTTAATTGGGATAATCAATCTCTCGATTGACCCAATATCTTGTTAGCCAAGTTTTCCTAGAGTAAGTCTCTCTTTCTCAAGTAGAGACGAAGTCAAATAGGCTTGAACTAATATTTGCAACCATTAATTCCACAAATTAAAGCATGAACAAGGCTAAATAATAAACACTCAACCATAAACACGCATTAAATTAAACACCCATAAAGTTTACACACTAGGGTTGGGTCACAACTCTAGTAAAGATCTAGCTACTCATGCTTGAAATCGAAGAAAAAGAAGAAGAAATGATAATTAAACTCATATTGCAAGATTAAAATGATAAAATATATGTTAGAATAGCTCAAAATATGAAAAACTACTAAAAGAAGTAAAGAGAAACAACTCTTGTAGCTGCAGATGTCAAAAGTTGACCTAAAATTGTGAAACTCGTCTATTTATACAAGGCTAGAAATTTCGGACAAAAATCCTTTTGGGAGATTCTGCGTCGCACAATTCCATGTGCGGTCTGCAGATTTTTTCAACTTGTAGCAACTGGAGGTCTGCGGCCGCGAGGCCTTCTTTCTGCGGTCCACAGAATTGTAACTGCGGTCACATCTTGCTCTTCTGCGGTCCGCACAATTACATCTGCAGACGCGTAGCACTTCTTCTATGGCCGCACAATTCCTGTGCGGACCGCACTTCTGGGAGACTTGGAATGCACATTCTCTAAACTTTTGTTCCTAGCCATCTTCTGCGGCCGCACAATTCATGTGCGGACCGCATTTTGCACAAAGATCTGCTGCCCTTTTCTTCATCATCTGCGGCCGCAGATGATATTCTGCGGTCCGCACTTCTCAGCTTCTGTGTCTTTTATGTCCTTGAGTTAGATTACTCCTTTTTGAGTTGGATTTCATCTCGGGAGTCCATCTTCCAATTTTTCTGTAATTTAGCACATTTTATCAATTTTCGGGAATACAATTAAATATTTTTGGACTAAAACAAAAGCTAAAAGGCGCTAATAATTAGTTAAAATCCCCACTTATCAACTCCCCCAAACTTAAGTTTTTTCTTGTATTCAAGTAAATAAATTAGTTCCCACCTCCACAAGTTAAGGGCCATTCCAGCTAATCAAAGATGAGTCATTCACACATCAATTGGAACCAACAATTACCCACACCACTTATGAATTATCAACAAGGCAATAATTTAAACATTTATGTACAAATAGGTCTAATGTGACACTTGAGAATCAAGAGTTGACTTTACTCATCAAGGAAGCTCGCTCTTTCATGTAGGTCATTATGGATCCCAAACTCCTCCTCCTCTACTCTCCGTTTGCCTATCTCGCTTAAGAATTTTAGTACTCAATCCAAAGACTTTCGAAAGGTTCACTCATCTCTCTCAAAAGAATGTCACAAGTACGGCTTTAAGTACCATAGGCTTACCCTCATGTAGATCACCACTAATGTAAGCTCACTCGGCTTGAAATCACATAGGGCTTTTCCGGAATGCAATGAAGTATTTTGAATATGCTATGATAGAGCGGGTTCATCTTTCCTTAAGCACTCAATTTCTGTTCTCGACTCATGCTTTGCCAATTCTTTGAGGCATTTTTCTTTTCCCTGGGAAAAACTAGAGAGACTTAACATCACTCTTTCTTGATTATGACATTCATTTTCTCCCCCTTTGATTTCTCCATGCTTTGCAATATTACTTTTCTTTGAATCCCTTCAATTTTTCCACTTATTCACTTTCTTTTTGCATTTTTCATTTTGCTCTTTCCTTTTCATCACTTCTTTTCTCTTTTGTGCCTTTATACCTTTTCCAAGTTCCTCGTCTCTCCCCCAAACTTACATTTTTTAAGCCAATTATTTCACAAGAGTTTTAAGGAAAGCTCGGGTGCCAAGAGACGGTCACAACAAAATGGGTAAAGGCTTGTGACATGGTTATCAAATGAGAAAGGTTTGAGGCTCAAATGGATTGACTAGGGATAACAACATTTGTGGGCAATGAAAAACTTCAAGTGAGTCAAGGAAAGCCTACAATCACTTCTCAAGCCAAGCAAACCTTAAGATTTCGCCTTGAAACACATTCGGGGAAAGTTCTAGACCATTCACATGGGTACTTGGACTTGCAACAAAAACATCTCACCTCTCACGCAGCTGGATTGTTAAAGAGATAGAGTCGAGGGTCCACAACGACCATATTCAAGATTGAAAATCACTATAGTTTGACTAAACCACTCGATGATTGCCTAAGTCAACACAAGAGTCACAAGGTCACTAACTAGAGCTATTTCTTTCCAAAAACCATGTTTTTAACCATAAGCGCATAGTTAAGTGTGTTGGTACCAAGTGAAGCATGTTTGACTCTTCGAGCATGACTCAATTAGGTCATTTTATTCATAACTACTACTATTATTACCTAAATACCAAAAATAGACTCAATCCCTTAAGAAGGTTGTCACGCCATCCATCGCTGGGAAGAGTCACCCGGTTCACACAAAAACTACCTTTAAAAAGAACCGCGGAATTAAGAAAACCAAAGGCTTATTATCTACTAAAAAGAAGCTATTAAATCAAAAAGAAGCTACTAATTCAAAAAGAAGCTACTTAGTTAAATACTAACTAATAAGAAAACAAACATAAAAGAAGCTACAAAACAAAAACTATTGAAAGCGTAACGAATATACATATTGAGAGAGTAGAGAAAATATATACATAATGAGAAAGAAGAAAAAAATTGTATTAAGTTAATTACAGGCCAAATGTCTCAGAATCATCAAAATATATCAAATAAACTCCACCTCTCCCCCCCCCCCAAATAAAAATAAGTATTGTCCCCAATGCTTAATAAAATAAGAATAAAGGAAGGGTCAGAGTGAAGAAAACTATCTATGGCTCTGTGGCTATCTCTGTGTCCCCAGCAGTGGCACCGACCTCGGCCTCATCCAATTGGATCTCATCATCCTCAACTCCGGGAGTGGCTGGGTTGGTGAACATCTGAAGCACTACCTCGGCAGTGTCAGCAGCAATGTCTGGCTCCTCAGACTGGCCAGCTGGTGTTGTAGGTGTGGGCCTGGGTGGTGCGGGTCAATCAACATATCAAATGGAATGTCTCCGGCTGCTGCAAGCTTGGTAACCTGTCTCTGGAGCTTGTCCACTAACTTCTTGGAGGCCTGGGACTTCCACATCTTCTTCACTACCTTTCCCAGCTCTTCTATTATTGACCCATGCTGCACCAGCATGGCCATAATTATGTTCTGATTCTCTAAGAGCTTCTTCAAGGTTTCTGCAATTGTGGGGGGAATATGGGGTGCAGGAATGGATGATTATGCTGCAACATGACTGGATATGTCAGACAGCTTTGCAGTAGCTGCCTGCATCATGTTGTTGAGGCTCACCAAAGTCTAGGATACTCGTAGTGTAGAAAGTGGAGCAATAGGCATATGCACCGGCTTCAAAGCGTAGATAGAAGGCACTGAGGCTGAAGGTGGAGGCATGGCTGCTGCACTGGCTGAAGGCTCTTCTGAAGTGGAGGGCATGTCAGCTGTCTCTGCAGCTACCAGCGATGGCTCATCAGATTGGCCTATGGTGGTAGTCGGCTGACCATTTCTCTTAGGGTTGTGTGCATCCATCAGAGAATACCATGAGAAGGGCTTCTTAGCCCAAACCTTCATATCCAAATCTCTCGGCTCCACTCGTGCATCTGTAAGGTACTTAGTAATGGTGTTGGGATATGGGTAGGAGGTATCAACTTCCCTGGTGACAACAAATATGTTGGCCAACATCACGACACCCACATTGATCGGGTACCTGGCCATAATGGAGGCGACTAGAACTGCCCGCGGGATAGGAAGGTTTGTTTCATTCTGGCACGGGTCTAGTCTACTGCAGACAAAGGTCTTCCATCACTTCGCCTCAAAGTTTAGGGTGTTCCGCTGAATAGGAACCCCTGTGGTGATCCATGGTGGTGGCAGCCTCGGAACTGCACGAATCTCAGCTAGCCATGGACGCGCTGCATATCCCATTGCCAGATTCTCCAAGTACTGTGCAGGCTCAACATCATCAAACCCCAAGTAGGTGTTCAATGTATGCTGGTCAAACCGCACCTTCAGATTCCTCACTTTGGTCACTTTTGTCCCTTTATTTATGTGCGCCACATTGGCGTAGAACTCCCAGACAAGATACTCCTTTGCATACACTATGCTCTGGGTGAACCAACTCCACCCCTTTCGCTCTCGGAACTGCCTCAAGACTGTCGGATCGTATTTTTCAAGGTCTTTCAGTTGGAACTGTCGCTCAAGAGTGAGCGATCTCACTAGCCACCACCCACGAAAACTTGTGAAGGCAGCCAGACTGACGAACTGGTCCTCCCAGACCTCTTTCTTCTTCGATCGCTCAAGGCCGACAAATATAGTATCTCCCCCTTGGCCATCATCTGGAATATCATCAACTGTAGTGGCTGGTGCCTCAGGGACAGGTGTAGAGGAGGGCTCAGAAGCCTGACTGGCACTCTCCAAACCCTTGGAGGTACTATGTGATGTGGAAGGCTCGTCCTGGAGTTGATTCCTCCCCGGTGGCTTTGATTGGACAGTCGACTGCTCTTTAACTGAGTTGCCCTCTGATGCTTCCCTAGTTGGGGCATAAGAACTGGATTCGGAGGGCTCCGCATTTCTTCCTCTACCGGCTGTAGCCTTCATTGTGATTATCTTTTGGAGGGTGAGGGGTAAAGTACTTTTTCCTTGGCCTCTGGAAGGTTCACCCCTCCCCTTTAAAGTATCTCCTCGGCCTTGAGATCTAACCATTTTCTGTAACAAGCAACAACAGGTGTCAGTTGTAATTCAAGTGTAACATACAAGAACATTCCAGAGAGACAATGAATACACCGTGTAAAACATGCTTGCAGGGTAGGGGAGTGCGGTCCGCAAAATTATAAGTGCAGCCGCAGGCAGGGCATTTGCGGACCGCACAATTTGATATTGTGGCCGCAGAACAGAATCTGCAGTCCGCAAAATTATTAGTGCGACCGCAGACTAGGAGTGTGGTCCGCACTTTTATCATTGCGGCTGCAACTTAGATACCCCAAAATGCCAACTCTCTGATGATAGAGAGTGGACTGTTTTGCGTCCGTTATCACTTTTCTGTGGCCGCGATGGGATTTCTTTGGTCCGCAAAATTTTCATCGTAGCCGCAGAATCAGTCTTGACTAATGTAACCTAATCTCAACTTCTACAAACTGCACAATTTCTTATGCGACCGCATATTTCAAAACATTTACGAGCAAAGTTTTAGGGTTAACAATATTTTTCATAAATTTGACATGGTGTTAACATTAAAGAATGAAAATCAATTCACCCATTCCCCTTAGAGCAATTATCAGTTGACCCACTACAGTTTAAACCCCACATGGTTGTAAAATTGAACTCTACTGACAAATGGCCTAAAAATAAATAACAAATCGTAAATTAAACTAAAAATTGAAAAATTCAAAAATTAATTGAGGCATACCAAATATGAAGTAGTGTAAATGAGTGATCACAGATGTTGATTGTGTGTGGCAGATGATTCAACAGACGATTTCAATATTTTAGATTTGTGAGTGGTCAAAGAGGGAAAAAAATGAATAGTAGCCCTAAGTCTACTATTTATACTGGACGGTCTGACTAAGGGACAAAGAGATGAGTGCGGCAACAAAATTCCTACTGCGGTCCGCACTCTATTACCTGGGGCTCAAAAGCCCTTGCTGATCTGCGATCCGCAAAATTTACAGTGCGACCGCATATTCTTGTTGCGGACCGCAGATTTTGATGTGCGACGGCACTTTGGCCATTTCTCTAACAAACCAACTTTAGAGAGTTTGCATTTTTCCCTTTCAATTTGTGCGGTATGCACTGTAATTGTGCGGCCGTAGCTCCCTTTTGCTGTAGTAATCACAATTGTGCGGTCCGCAAAATGTACATGCGGTCCACACTTCTTTCCATACTTAGCCAATTTTCTGGACACAGTCCCTGTAAAGTACATTCATCCCTGCAACACACTTCAAATCTAGTTAGCACAAAAATAATGCCTATCTACAAAAGAAGAAAAGAAAAGAAAAAGAAATATGGGTTACCTACCAAGAAGTGCCTGATTTAACGGCGCGACACGACGCAGATTACCGTCATTTGAAATGAATAACTGCCACCACGTGGCCATCATTAACCTTTCCCAAATAATGCTTCACCTGCTGACCATTGACTCGGAATACCTCATTATTTTTGTTCTTCAAGTCCAAAGCACCAAAAGGTATCACACCCACAATTTCAAAGGAACCACTCCACTTAGATTTCAGCTTTTCGGGAAACATCTTCAACCGTGAGTTGAACAACAAAATAAGATCGCCCACCTTGAACTCGTTGTTCCAAATGTATTTGTCATGAAGGTACTTCATCTTCTCTTTGTACAAGGACGAACTTGCATATGCATGGTATCGAAACTCATCCAATTCATTCAAATGTGCAACCTGCAAGTTAGTTGCTGCATCCCAATCAAGATTCAACTTCTTTAAAGCCCATATGGCTTTGAGCTCAAGTTCTACCGGAAGATGACAAGATTTGCCAAATACCAACCGGTATGGAGACATCCCGATAAGAGTTTTGAAAGTAGTCCGATAAGCCCATAGTGCATCATCAAGCTTCTTTGACCAATCCGTCCGATTAGCATTCACTGTTTTGGACAAGATATTCTTTATCTCCCGGTTGGAAATTTCCACTTGACCGCTAGCTTGTGGATGATAGGGAGTCGTAACTTTATGAGTGACACCATAATTGCCAAGCAAAGTGTCAAAAGCCTTGTTGCAAAAATGCGACCCCCCATCGCTTATGATAGCCCGCGGAGTACCAAATCTTGTAAAAATATTCTTCTTCAAGAACGCCACCACACTTCTCACTTCATTGTTGGGTAAAGCAATGGCCTCAAATCATTTAGACACATAATCAACCGCGACCAAGATGTAGGTGTTTCCACAAGAACTAACAAAAGGACCCATGAAGTCAATACCCCACACATCAAAGATATCAATCTCCAAAATGGTAGTGAGAGGCATTTCATACTTCTTCGAGATTCCATCGGCCCGTTGGCATTCATCACATCTTTTCACCATATCACTTGCATATTTGTAAAGAGTGGTTCAATAGAAACCGCAACTTAGCACTTTTTCCACCGTTCTTGCTCCGCCATGGTGACCACCATAGGGAGAAGAATGGCAACCCTCAAGAATAACATTTTGCTCTTCGTTCGGTGCACATCTTCTGATTACCCCATCCGTACAAATTCGGAAAAGGTATGGCTTGTCCCAATAATAATCTTGACAATCTCATTTGAGCTTCTTCCTTTGATTTGAAGAGAAATCATCCGGGAAGATTCCACACACAAGGAAGTTTGCTAGATCCGCGAAACTTGGCACCTCCTTAATTGAAATAGCCAAGAGTTGCTCGTCGGGGAAGGAGTCATTGATTTCAAGGCCATCATGCAACCTCACCTCTTCCTCGAAACGAGACAAGTGGTCCGTCACTTGATTTGCACTCCCTTTTTGATCTTGGATGTCAATATCAAACTCTTCAAACAATAACACTCATCTCATTAACCGATCTTTTGAATCTTTCTTGCTCATAAGATAGCGAAGTGCATCATGATCCGTATGAACAATAACATTTGCACCCATCAAGTATGGGCGGAACTTCTCAATTGCAAACACAATGGAAATGAGCTCTTTCTCTGTAATAGTATAATTGACTTAAGCATCATTCATGGTCTTACTAGCATAGTAAACCGGATGAAAAATCGTGTTGATGCGTTGCCCCAAAACTGCCCCAACTGCTACATCACTAGCATCACACATATGCTCAAAAGGAATACTCCAATTAGGAGTGATGATAAAGGGAATAGTTGTCAACTTGAACTTTAGCAATTTAAAGGCTCTCATGTAATCCTCACTGAAGTAAAACTTAGCATCTTTCTCTAAGAACTTTCACAATGGGTTCAGCACTTTAGAAAAATCCTTTATGAAGCGCCTGTAGAACCTCGCATGACCCAAGAAACCTCGCATGCCTTTCACGGAAGTTGGAGGTAGAAGTTTAGAAATCACCTCTATCTTCGCCTTGTCGACCTCTATGTTATTCTTTGAAATTTTGTGGCCAAGGATAATGCCTTCCTCGACCATGAAATGACATTTCTCCCAATTTAACACCAAGTTCGTTTCTTCACACCTTGCCAATACTCTATCCAAATTTGCCAAACAATCATCAAAGGAATCCCCGACTACCGAGAAGTCATCCATGAAGACTTCAAGGTAGTCCTCTACCATATCCATAAAGATCGCCATCATACACCTTTGAAAAGTCACCGGTGCATTGCATAAGCCAAATGGCATCTGCTTGAAAGAGAAAGTGTCATAGGGACATGTGAAAGTTGTTTTCTCTTGATCTTCCGGGGCAATAAGGATTTGGTTGTAGCCAGAATATCCGTCTAGAAAGTAATAGAAAGCACGACCGGCCAACCTATCAAGCATTTGGTCAAGGAAGGAAAGTGGAAAATGGTCTTTCCTCGTGACTTTGTTTAGTTTGCGATAGTCCATACACACTCTCCACCCGGTCACCGTTCTTATAGGAATCAACTCGTTCTTGTCATTGGTGACCACTGTTATGCCCCCTTGGGACACATTGCACCAGAGAATTCCACGAACTGTCGGAAATAGGGTTGACAACTTTTGCATCTAACAACTTGATGATCTCCTTTTTGACCACATCTTGCATGGCTTCATTGAGTCTCCTTTGATGTTTAATGGATGGTTTGGCATCTTTCTCCAAGTTAATCTTGTGCATGCAAAATGCGGGGCTTATCCCCCGAATATCTGCCAAAGTCCACCCAATAGCTTTCTTCCTCTTGTGGAGCACAGCCAATGTAGAGTCAACCTGCACGTTAGTCAAACAAGAGGAAAGAATAACTGGTAAAGTAGAATAAGGGCCAAGAAATTCATACCTAAGATGTGGAGACAATGGCTTCAACTCCAAGGTAGGAGGAGTTTTCCTATTTTCAATATCCAAGGAAAGTTTTCGGGGTACATAGTTGTACGACCCCATTCCTTGCAAAGAATTCACACATTCCATGAAGCCATCCATCTCGTCATCATCAAAGTTGAGCAAGACGGCCTCCAACATATCACCTACATTAATCGTGGCACTTGTATCATCAATAATCACATCGATCACCAAGTCCACGAAAGAACACACTTCATTGCTATTCGGTTGCCGCATAGATTTGCACACATGGAACACCACATTTTCATCACCCACCCGGAAAGTGAGTTCTCCAGCTTCCACATCAACAAGAGCCTTCCCCGTAGCAAGTAAAGGTCTTCAAAGAATAATCGACACCTCATAGTCCACTTCACAATCAAGAATAACAAAATCCGCTGGGAGAATGAACTTATCAACATGAACCAATACATCTTCAATCACTCCCAACGGTCTCTTCATTGTACAATTGGCCATTTGTAATCTCATAGATGTGGGTCTTGGTTTCCCAATTCCCAAGGTCATGAAAATCGAATAGGGCATCAAATTGATAATTGCCCCAAGATCACAAAGAGCTTTGGCAAACTCGGCACTTCTAATGGTACAAGGGATTGTGAAAGCACCGGGATCTTTCAATTTAGGAGCCATCTAATGCACAATTGCACTCACTTGATGAGTGACTTTGATAGTTTCAAAATTCATCGATCGCTTCTTTGTCACCAAAATCCTTCATAAACTTTGTTAACCGGGCATTTTCTCCAAGGCTTCAACTAATGGCACATTTATCGAGAGACTCTTCATCATGTCAATGAACTTTTTGAATTGGTTCTTGCCATTTTTCTTGGCAAGCCTTTGAGGATATGGAGGATGTGTCTTAGGCAATAGTGCCTTAGCCTTTTGCACTACCGGTTCTGGTATGTCAATAAAATGATCCCTAGATGGGTGCACTTCCTCTTGAGTCTCTTCCACTGTGTCATCAATATCAATCCGCACTTCATCATTTGTTTGAACCACATTGTTCGAGATCTCTTCTTCTTCTACCAGTTGCTCATCATCCACAAGTTGCCTTTGACTTGAGGTGGGTGAATTCCAGCCTCTTCCACTTTTTGTAGTAATGGCCATGGCATGCCTCGTATTGTTCCCACCCTTTGGGTTCACTAATGTGTCACTTGGTAGTGCCCCGTAGGACGAGAATTTAAAGCTTGAGAGATTTGTTCCATTTGCACTTCTAAGTTACGGATTGAGGTGTTGTGTGAAGAAAGTTGAGCATCGGAATTCACATTATTCTCCATCATTTGCTTGAACATGTTCTCAATACGGCCCATTTTATTGTTGGAAGAACTAGGATCATGGGAAGGATAAGGAGGTGGGTTGCTCGGTTGTTGATACATCAGGGTCCTTTGAAAACTCGACCCCCAATTTCCTTGATTGTTATTCCACCCACCTTAATTGTTGCCCCCCATTGCCTTGGCTATTGTTGTTATGCCAATTCCCTTGATTATTGCTTCCAATCCAATTGCCTTGACTGTTGTCGTTATTCCAATTGCTTTGATTGTTTCCACCACTCCAATTACCTTGGTTGTGAGAATTCCAATTGCCTTGATTATTTTGAGGTCTCCATTGTTGTTGGCTAGGGCCTTGGTAGTTGTATCTTTGCCCTTGAAAGTTGCTCACATATTGGACCTCATCTTCTTGGTCATTATAAGATTCATCTTGATCAAATCTAGTATCATCTTGCACAAAATTGTCCACTTTTTGTTGCACTTGTGGACTTCTTGTTCTTCGCTTGTTCACCATCATACCTAATCCCTCCATTGCATTGACTTGCCTCGGGTTTTGCACTTGTTGAAGTTGAGCCTTAGCCAATTGGTTCATGGTGGTAGTCAACTCGGCTATGGCTTGTCCATGATCATGCAACTCTTTGTGAAGGAGAATCACATTGGGGTCACCTTGTGGAGCATTAGCCCGAAATTGCCACACCGATGAAGTATCTGCCATCTCATCCAAGATATCACACGCCTCCGCATAAGGCATAGTCATGAAGTTCCCACCAGCAAGTTGATTCACTACACATTGGTTGGTTATATTGATCCCCCGATAGAAAGTTTGTTGAATCATGTTTTCCGTCATATCGTTGTTGCGGCACTCTTTCATCATTGTTATATACCTCTCTCGTATCTCGTGTAGTGGTTCATTGGTCTCTTGCTTGAATGCTAAAATTTCATCCCGAAGAATAACCTTTGCCCGGAAGAGAAGTACTTAGAAATAAATTTCTCCACTAATTCATCCCAAGTATGAATGGAATGATTTGGCAAATGTTCCAACCAATCTAAAGCTTTCCCCATAGAGAGAAGGGAAAAAACCTTAGCCTCAAAGCATCCTCGGAGATATTTGTTTGTTTACTCCACCAACACGTATCTACGAACCCCTTCAACTGTTTGTATGCATTTTTACCTGGTGCACCGGTTAAGAACCCTCGTTGCTTGAGCAAAGTGAGCATCACGTTAGTTATTTGAAATTTGCCTGCCCTAATACGAGGAGGGACTATAGCACTTGCATACACTTCATTCGGCAATACTCGGTGTGGAGCCGCTCGTGGTAGAGGTGGGGGTGGAGCGGGTACATTGTCATGAGCGGGTCTATTTGCTTGAGGTTCAAGAGGGACCTCATCCATTTGATCATCCTCAACGTCCACATCCCCCAAAGGTAAGTTTCCGAACTCATTATTTGCCATGATTGCACCTACAATTTTTCAACACGTTAGTAACACGGAAGGAAAAGAAGATATTCCCAAAAACACACATAAATATATAGCTAACACCGTTTTTAGCTCCCCGGAAATGGCGCCAAAAATTGGTCTCATCCAATTTCACACCTCAATTCAAGGTTATGAAATGATAGAATGCAATGATAGTACCCAACAAGAGTCAAGGTCGATTTTCACATGGAGCTATATATGGGAGTTAGGAGTATATATTGTAGTATGTGAATTTGACTATCTCAATTTACACTTCCACAAATTTGAGTTATTTTTATGTTTAATTTAAAACTGAGAGTGCAAGTTGAGAAATAAAACTAAGAAATTATTTTTGTTGTTTTTCAAGTTTTAAAAAAGGCCTAGGGCTATGACCATCGCCTAGGTATTTGCCTAATGGGATATAAACCTTAATGCTTGTCTTATTGATCGAGGTGTATTATAGCTATCAACACTCAATTACCCACTCAATACCTCTCAGTCAGAGAGTGATTTTGCCCAATTTGACTTTCTCAAGTCCAAAAGGGTACTGCACAAAACAGTTGATAAAAGCTCAAGTCGGGTTATTACTATCTCTAGGTTGAATCAACCATTTAATTGGGATAATCAATCTCTCGATTGACCTAATTTCTTGTTAGCCAAGTTTTCCTAGACTAAGTCTCTCTTTCTCAAGTAGAGACAAAGTCAAATAGGCATGAACTAATGTTTGCAATCATTAATTCCACAAATTAAAGCATGAACAAGGCTAAATAATAAACGCAAAACCATAAAGAAGCATTAAATTAAACACCCATAAGGTTTACACACTAGGGTTGGGTCACAACCCTAGTAAACATCTAGCTACTCATGCTTGAAATTGAAGAAAAAGAAGAAGAAATAATAATTAAACTCATATTACAAGATTAAAATGATATAATCTAAGTTAAAATAGCTCAAAATATGAAAAACTACTAAAAGAAGTAAAGAGAAACGGCTACTGTAGCTGCTGATATCAAAAGTTGACCTAAAATGCCCTTCAGGAGGTTCTGCAGCCGCACAATTCCATGTGCGATCTGGAGATTTCTTCAACTTGTAGGAATTGGAGGTCTGCGGCCGCATAATTCTGATCTGCGGCCGCGAGGCCTTCTTTTTGTAGTCCGTAGAATTGTAACTTCAGTTGCATCTTGCTCTTCTACGGTTGGCACAATTACATCTGCGGCCCATAGCACTTCTTCTGTGGTTGCACAATTCCTGTGCGGACCACACTTCTGGGAGACTTGGAATGCACATTCTTTGAACTTTTATTCCTAGCCATCTTCTGCTGCCGCACAATTCATGTGCGGACCGCACTTTGCACAAAGATCTGCTACCTTTTTCTTCATCATCTGCGTCCGTAGATGATATTCTGTAGTCCGCACTTCTGAGCTTCTGTGTCTTTTATGGGCTTGAGTTTAGATTACTCCTTTTTGAGCTGGATTTCATCTCGTGAGTCCATCTTCCAATATTCCTACAATTTAGCACATTTAATCAGCTTTCGGGAACATAATTAAACCCTTTTGGAATAAAACAAAAGCTAAAAGGCGCTAATAAGTAGTCAAAATTTATACTTATCACAACCCGATCCCACCATATAATCAGAATCAATATCGTAATCCTCCCTTATTTCACCATATCAATCATCCCTTATTCCACTTGTTGCGACGTGCAACCCGATCCCACCATATCAATGTCAATCCTTCCTTATTCCACTTGTTGCAGCGTGCAACCCGATCCATAAACAAAAATTAATAAATGTAATAAATTTCGCAACTCAATTCACAAAAATCTCTACAAATAAAGAATATGAAAGTAAAGCCATAAAGGAACCTCGTACCAAATCAGGAAATGCTAAAATTAATACCAAGCAACAAGACAAATCAAATGTTTGACAATTAAAGTGTACACGTAAGTCAATTAAGTCAAGTAGCAATTAATCATGGAAGCATGGAAGAAATAAATATTTTAATATGAGAGAAATACATGACAAGTAGCAAGTTAAGGCATAACAAACAATTAAAGCATGTAAAAGTTAAGACATGGAATAAAATAATTAATAAAATGCGGGAAAACATGGAAACATATATTTTGATGGCATATATACACTCGCCACCTCGCATATATGCTGCTACACATGTAGTTCACATAGTACATAGCTCAATGGTTCCTAATTCCCTCAAATTAAGGTTAGACCTAACACTTACCTCACTCCGCAAGTAAATCAAAACTCTACCGGGCCTTTCCTCTAAAATCCTCCTCCAAACCAATCCAATCTAACCAAAATCGTCTCAACAATATCAAATAATGCTAGAAAAATCAATTACAAGACATATAGTTAAGATCTTTACACATTTCCCAAAACGTCAACCCCGAACCCGCTTGGTCAAATCTCGAGTTTCGGACCAAAACTCAATTACTCATTCACCCCCGAGCCCTATTATGTAACTAGTTTCGAATCCGACCTCAATTTGAGGTCTAAATCTCAATTTTATAAAAACTCCCCCAATTTGGGGGCACATAATCCCTAAGTTGAAATTTTAAGTTGTAAGAGCTAATCGTAGTTTGACTTTTGTGTAGACGGCCCTAGAATAGAGTTTGGGTGATTCCAATAGCTCTGTATGGTGATTTTAAACTTAGGAGCGCGACCGAATATTGATTTGGAGGTGTGTATGTCATTTTGGCGTAAATTGGCAAAAATCGGAAATGGACGGTTTGGAAGTATGACCGGAGTTTACTTTATTGATATTGGGGTTGGAATCCGATATCGAAAGTTGGAATAGGACCGTAATGTCATTTATGACTTGTGTGCAAAATTTAAAATCAATCGGAGTTGTTTTGGTATGAATAGACATTATTTTTTAAATTTGGAAGTTAAAAGTTCATAGGCTTGAATTTGGGTTGCGATTCGTAGAATCAATGTTGTTTGATATGATTTTTGGCCTCGAGTAGGTCCGTTATGTATTTTGGAACTAGTTGGTACATATTCGGATGGGGTTTCGAGGACCCCGAGTGTGATTCAGATCGAATTCGGATTAATATTTGGACTTATGCAATTTCTGGAAAATTCCAACTTCTGGTGTCATTGCACCTGCAGAGGAACTGACCGTAGGTGTGGAATTGCACAAGCGAGCTGTGGCTCGCAGAACCGGAAAATGTCTTGCCCAGCTGAGGTCACAGAAGCGAGAAATCTTCGGCAGAAGCGACTCCTCTTCTGCGATGGCAAGTGCGCAGAAGC
Organism: Nicotiana tabacum; assembly: GCF_000715075.1. Lineage (NCBI taxonomy): Eukaryota > Viridiplantae > Streptophyta > Magnoliopsida > Solanales > Solanaceae > Nicotiana > Nicotiana tabacum. The sequence goes on from NC_134098.1 coordinate 119,991,460, forward strand.
GCCAGTGATCGCAGGTGCGACACTTCAATCGCAGAAGCGCAAGCACAGGTGCACTTAAGATGTCCACAGAAGCGTGTTTTCAGGGCCTAAGTGAGGGCCGCACCTGCGATGAAAATTCCGCAAGTGCAGCAGTAAGGTCGCAGGTGCGTTATAACTGGGCAGAAAAGGGCTATGTTCGTGGCTCAGTGTTCATTCTTCATATTTTTGATTTTGGGAGCTCGGGTGAAGCGATATTCGGGAGATTTTCAAGGAAAATATTTGGGTAAGAATTCCTAACTCAATTTTGGTTATATTACCCGAATCTATTGAGTTTTTAGCAATTAATTGGTGTTTTAAGTTGGAAAATTGTGAAAACCCCTAAGGTTAGGATTGAGGATTTGAGGGTCGTTGTTATTGGAATTTTGTATTTTTGGTATGGTTAGATTCGTCGTTGAATGGAGGTTTGAATTTTGTAACTTTTGTAAATTCTAAGACGTGGGGCCCGCGTTGACTTTTTGAGTTGACTTTTTAATTTCTTCGTAAATATCGTAGATTTTATCGTTCAAATTAATTTTCTATGGTTATATTTATAGTATCAAATTGTTTTGGCTAGATTCGAGTCATTCAGAATTGGATAATCGAGGGAAAGGCCTACTATTGGATTGAGATAGCACGATTTAAGGTAAATGACTTGTCTAACCTTGTGTGGGAAAAATTCCCCTTAAGATTGGTATTGTCATGATAATTGTGATGTGTTGAAAGCCGTGTATACGAGGTGACGAGTGTGTACACGGGGTAAATGTGAAAAATTTCGGCTTTAACCGAATAAATCCCTGTCATGTATTAATTGGAATTAATTTATCTTGTTATACTCATCATCATTAGTCTATTTTTATATGTTCTATTTGCCTTACCTTTTTCCTGCTAATTGTTTTACCTGTTTAGTTGAAGTTTTGTTCCCTTGTCTTCCGAGCTCATTATTCGAAAGTTGAATTCCTTAATTGAGTTGTTAAATTATGAAATATTGATTGTTGAAATTGGTATTACAATATAAAGGCCGTAAATCACATTGAGACAAAAGTGTTAAATTATGAGATATTATTCTATTGAGTCGTTTACTCCCGAATATTATTGTGGAGATTTTGTGTACATTGTGATTGAGTCGTGGGCTCCTTAATGTGAAAAATAATGTTATTGTTGATTTCTTTGAAAAGTTGAAATATTTGGGCACTTGAGATGTAAATTGTGATACGTTGTGATATTGATACGCATGCGGTGGTATAAGGTTTGGGTGTTGAAACACATGCGGTGAGATAAGGTGGGCTTGATATGCGTGGCTAGTAAGGGAACTACTAGAAGCAATGCGGTGTGATAAGGTGGGCTAAAACGCGGGATGCTATTTCGGGAAAAATAATTTTAAAACTAAATGTGAAGGCTCCCGCGGTGATATAAGGAAAGATAGTAAATTTATTTATGATTTGGGACTATGAGTCGGTACCTCGAGAGTGCCCTTGTTGATATGTTTCTATTATTGTGTTTATTATTATTTGGGACTACGAAGCGGTACCTCGGAAGTTCCCTTGTTGATATGTTTCTATTGTTTAGTTTATTTATGATTTGGGACTACAAGGCGGTATCTCGGGAGCTCCCTTGTTGATATTTCTCATTTGGTGTACTTGTCTTTGATTGCTTTGTTTTCCTTAATATGTAAATTCTTGTTTTCTTCCGCGGTGTATTATTTGCCCTTATTCTGTGTAGTTAAATTGTGGCATACTCCTTACTTGTTTCATTTCTATTGTTATTATTATTATTACTATATTGTTAAACTTTTTGCCCTGTTATCTTGTTATTTCCAGTAGGGCCCTGACCTGACCTCGTCACTACTCTACCGAGGTTAGGCTTAGCACTTACTGGGTACCTCTGTGGTGTACTCATGCTACGCTTCTGCACATCTTTTTGTGCAGATCCAGGTACTTCTTACCAACCCAGACATCAGTAAGTACCTGTGCACGGAGACTTCAAGGTATACCTGCCGGCGTCTGGATTCCCCCTCTATCTATATTATGTTGTTTCCTTATCCTTATTAGACTCTGATGTATAGATATATTCAGTGTTACTTCATAGAGCTTGTGACTTGTATTTTCGCCGGGTTTTAGAAAATTTACATATGTACTGAGTTGTTGAGTTTTAAGATTATTTATCGTTATTTTAATTATTCCGCATGTTGATAGGCTTACCTAATCTTAGAGACTAGGTGCCGTCATGATATCTTATGGAGGGAAAATTGGGTTGTGACACCGAAACTCACCCAAGCCCCTCGAGCTCCAAACCAAACATGCACACAAGTGTAAAAATATCATACGAACTCGCTCGCGCGATCAAAACAACAAAAATAACACCTAGAACCAAGAATCAGAAACTAAAACAAAGAAAATTGTAAAAGAAACTTAAGGACATGTAATTTCTCAACCGAACGTCCGAATCACGTCAAATCAACTCTGTTTTCCACCAAATTTTGCAGACAAGTCATAAATACTGTAATGAACTTATATCAAGTTCTAGAATCAAAATCCTAACCCGGTAACAACAAATTCAACCTACTGTCAAACTTATTAATCCTTCAAACCTTTAAATTGCTAGTTTTCAATAAATTGCATTAATTCAAGTTAGGGACTTCTAAATTCGATTTCGGGCATACGCCTGAATCCCAAATTATGATACGGATCCATCGGGACCATCGAAATGCTGATCCGGGTCCGTTTATATAAAATGTTGACCGTAGTCAACTCAAATGAGTTTTGAGGCACGATTTCAAATTTTCATCAATTTTCTCATAAAAACCTTCCGAAAAAAGGACATGGATTGCTCACGCAAATCGAGGACGGCTAACCGGAGCTATTCAAGGTCTTGGAGCACAAAAATGAAGGGTAAAGCTATAAATGACCTATGGTGTCATCACATTCTCCACCTCTAAAACAAACGTTCGTCCTCGAACGGACATAGAAAGGTACCTGGACTGGTGAAAAGGTATGGATATCTACTCCGTATGTATGATTCGGACTCCCACGTGGCTGCCTTGATCGACTGACCTCTCTACTGCACTCGAACTGAAGGATATCTCTTAGACCTCAACTGTCGAACCTGCCAGGATAGAATAGCCACCGGCTCCTCCTCATAAGTCAAATCCTTGTCCAATTGGACTGAGCTGAAATCTAACACATGGGACAGATCATCGCGATACTTCCGGAGAATGGATACATGGAACACTAGATAGACTGTTGTTAAACTAGGTGTCAATGCGAGTTAGTATGCCACCTCACCCACTCTCTCAATAATCTCAAAGGGTCTGATATACCTAGGGCTCAACTTGCCCTTCTTTCTGAATCTCATCACACCCTTCATGGGTGAAACCCGGAGCAATAACCTCTCTCAAAGCATGAATGCAACATCACAAACTCTACGGTCAGCATAACTCTTCTGCCTAGACTGAGCGGTGTGAAGTCGATCCTGAATAATCTTGACCTTATCCAAAGCATCTTGTACCAAATCTGTACCCAACAACTGAGCCTCCCCCGGCTCAAACCATCCTACTGGCGAACAACACCACCTCCCGTATAATGCCCCATAGGGAGCCATCTGAATGCTCAATTGTTGGTTGTTGTTATAGGCAAACTTCGTGTCACGACCCAAAATCCCACCACATGCGTCGTGATGGCACTTAGTCTCTAAGACTAGGTAAGCCAAGTACAATTACATTTCAAGCCATTTTTTTAAATATGAATTAAATAGGTAATCGAAACCAACAACGGAAACAAATATGAAAACCTCCCAAGACTGGTAATACTGAGTCACGAAATCTAACTGAATACATAAAATGATCTCAAGGATCGAATACTCAATACTTTTTGAATAATAATTAATAATACAATAAAATGAAAAGACTCTAAGGAATTGCGACGACCAAGCAGCTCTACCTCGAATCCTTACGATCCCACTTTAACTCTGTTCGAGTCTGATAGCTCCAATACATGGCTCTGCACAAAAATGTGCAGAAGTGTAGTATGAGTACACCACGGTCGATACCCAGTAAGTATCAAGACTAACCTCAGTGGAGTAGAGACGAGGTACAGTCAAGACACTCACTAGTCTAATAACCTGTGCAATATAGTATACAAAATAATAGGAAATAAATAACAATAAGGTAAAAACAAATCAACCATTAATATTGCTCAACAAATGATAAATACAAGTACACCCAATTAAATCAAGTCCTTCAAATAAATACCTTTCACATATAATTCTTGTAAATAAATCTCTTTCAAAGATAATGCCCTCGAATAAATATCTTACAAATATAAGTCATTCGAATAACTCTCTTTCAAATATAATTTCCTCAAGTAAATATCTTTCAAATATAATTTTTTTAATAAATCTCTTTCAAATATAATTTTCTCAAATAAATATCTTTCAAATATAACTCTTTCAATAAATCTCTTTCAAATATAAGTCACCTTGTGACATCTTATTTAAAAATCATAAAAATACGGGTCTCAGCCCACTTTTATATTTCCACGGTACTTCTTGCCCATAATTAAATTATCATATTTCTCCGGCACCTCGTGCCCTCTTTTCATATCACATCTGCACGGACAGTTCACGTGCAAAGAGTAATCATTATTTAGTCACAGCACCTCGTGCCCACATTTCTTTTCATAATCTGCCTGGCAATAGCGACAAGCTCACAGCTTCAACATAAATCAGACTATTATCAATTTACCAACAACAAGACAAATTGTACAAGATATAAAAATAAATACAAGGAAAATTCCAACATCTCATGAAAAATTACGAACACAATAACTCCACATCATCACATATCATCCCTGACAATAACCACATTTTTCTATCCTATAGCCACACTTATCACTTCTATAATAGCCTCCCTTATCCCTCCGTCCTGACAATATCAATAGCCACCCTTATCGCTCCTATAGCCACCCTTATCGCTCCTATAGCCACCCTTATCGCTCTGCCCAGACAATATCCCAACACGTAACAACAGTGAAATGCCTCCCTTATACCCATACAATATCAACAGTGGAATGTCAGCCTTATATCCTCAAATAATAATAATCCAAATAACACAATAATTTACGCGGAATATTACCACGGCAACATAACAAAAATCAATTCATATCACAATTTGCCCAATAACCACAACCAATTTCAAAGATATAACAAAATCAGTTAATTTCACAACAAATAGCCCAAGGCTCCACACAAAGTATATAAAACCTCAAACAATAACATAGATGGAAAAATAACTCGGCATAGGACAACACTTTCTTCTTAAGCTAGTTTAATTAATTATTTGCAGAGGGAAAATCCATAATAAAATTACATTCCAAGAAATATCCCACCATCAAACTCACAAAAATTCACATAAATATACAAGTAATAATCACATCAAATTGTCATATAAAAATAAATTCAACAAATGTGAATTTAGGCATGGTAAATAGATGATTAAATAAATACCAATAATTATTCAATTTACTACACAATATACCCAAGACTTTAACTCAATAAATTTTACACATATAAGCCCGAGTACGTACTCGTCACCTCACGTACACGGCTTTTCACATTTCACAAATGTCACATAAGACTCGATGTCTAAGGGGTAATTCCCCCACTCAAGGTTAGGCAAGATACTTACCTTTTCGAAGTTATGCCGATATTCCAAAATCTCCTTCTTGCTTGAATTGATCTCCGGACCGCTCAAATCTATCCAAGTTAACAATATAACTTCATTAAAATTCATCGGAAACAGTTCCGGATAATAATACGTCGACTTAAAAATTTATTCCAAAAAGTCAACAAAAGTCAACACGGGGCTCACCTCTCCGAACCTGACATAATGTTCATGAAATCCGAATATCCATTCCGATATGAGTTCAACCATACAAATTTTATCGAATTCCAATAACAAATCGTCCTCTAAATCTTAAATTTTCGTTTTTGGAAGATTTTGCCAAAATCTTGATTTCTTCCATAAAAATCCGAATTAAACGACAAATATAATCATAGATTCATGAAATATAAATACTTTACGATATAGAATACTTATCCCAACCAAGCTTGTGAAAAATCCCTCTAGAATCGCCCAAATCCGAGCTCCAAATAGTCAAAGATGGAAAATGGGGCGAAGTCCTTTCAGAACTTATGTCTTCTGCCCAGTCATTTTCTCTATACGATCGTTGCAAAACACCCGCGATCGCGAAGCACAGAATTTTTCCAGACCTTATTTACTCTATGCGATCGCGGCCATTCTCCCGCGATCGCGAAGAACAAATTCCCTAACAGCCTTGTCCAACTTCTTCCGGATAGCCTCTAGTATAATGGTCATAACCTTTTGTATAAGACTACAAATAATGAATGTTTTAACTTTATGAAAACTTGACACCAAGATATACAACTTTCATGTTTTGGTCATCTCCCAATTCCTTATAGATTTCGAGATATAAACTTCCAAAGCCAGCCTTGTGCAGCACAAATTTCTTATTCGCGATTTCCAAACTCTTCCCGGACAGCCTGTAGTTTATCAACCATAACTTTTGGTAGACAACTCTAAATAACAATTGGTTTGATTTTATAAAAACTATACACAAAGAGCTACAACTTTTATTTTGGATCATCTCCAAATTCCTTATAGATTGCGAGATATAAGCTTCCAAAGTTGGGTTAGTGCAACAGAAAATTTCCTCTACGCGATCACGAAAGGTCTTCCGCGATCGCGATTAACTGGCCATTTTCCCCCATTTTGTGCTTCACGATCGCGGCCAATTCCACGCGATCGCATAGTACACTGCTGTAGCCAAAAACCAGCAGCTATAAATGGCCTAGAAATGGTCCAAAATTACCCTGAAACTCACCCGAGCCTCTCGGGACCCTGTCCGAACATACCAACAAGTCTCAAAACATATAACGGACTTAGTCGAAACCTCAAATTACATCAAACAACACCGAAATTATGAATCGCGCATCGAATCGAATTATGAGTTTTCAAATCTTCCAACTTCTATATTTTGTACCGAAACGTATCAAATCAATCCGGAATGACTTCAAATTTTGCACACGGGTCATAAATGACGTAATGGAGCTATTCCAATTTCTGGAATAGAAATCCGACCTTGTTATCAAAAATTCAACCTTCGGTTGGACTTTTCAAAAATCGTCTATTTTCCAACTTTGGCCAAAATGTGTCGAATTGTCCTACGGACTTCCAAATCCAAACTCAGACACACGCCTAAGTCCAAAATCACTATACAAAGCTATTGATATCATCAAAGTTTCATTCCGGGGTTATTTTCTCAAAAGTCAACTCTCCGGTCAACTCTTTTCATTTAAGCTTCTATATAGGAATTGTTCTTTCAATTTAATTTTGAATCTTTCAAAAATCAAACTCGACCACACCCACGGGTCATAATACATATTACGAAACTTCTCGAGACCTTAAGTCACTGAACGAGGTGTTAATTCATAAAATGACAAGTCGGGCCGTTACAGTTCGCAAGCGGCAAGAACTGATACCAAGAACCCCCAAAATCCATAACGCAAGCGCGAAGCATATTCTCCAATATTTGAATAGTGCGCTTGGACTGTCCGTCCATCTGTGTATGAAATGTTGTACTCAACTCAACCTGTGTACTCAACTCAACACAAATACGACCCTGCATCCTCAAAAACCCATCATCTCCAACAGTAACCTGCTTGGCACTACCGTGTCGTACCGTGTCTTTAAGGACAAGAAAATAGGGATCATCATATTGACGATCTCTGATGCGCTCATACAAGGAAGCCCGAGCGACTATGCAAACTAGCACACGACTGGGCAAGATCAAATGACTACACAGTTCCACGAAAACTATCGAGTCACATTTACTACGGTGCACACCCCACACGCTCGTCACCTAGCATGTGCATCACCTCAACACCAACCACATAACACGTATTTCATGGATTCATACCCTCAGGACCAAGTTTAGAAGTGTTACTAACCTCAAACAGTACAAATCTCTACACTAACAACCTCTTGCCTCGTGAATCGGCTTCCAAACGACTCGAATAAAGCCACAAACAACTCAATACAATCAACACAAGCTATAGGAATCAATTCCATATGATAAAGCTAAGTTCTTTAACAAAAGTCAAAAAGTCAACTCAAAAAATCAACCTCGGGCCCACGTATCTAAAATTTAATGGGTATTCAATATTAATAGATAAAATGACCAAAAGTTGCATACCTCATGAAATCTAATGAAAGCCCCTTCAAAAATCGCCTAAATCTGAGCTCCCAAAATTCAAAAATGAAGAAATTACTCTAACCCTCATTTATAACACTTCTGCCAGCGAAACCGCACCCGTGGCCAAGAATTTTGCATCTACGAAACCACTTCTGTGGTCGCATGTCCGCTTCTGCGAAGAACACTAGACACCCGACCATGTGCACATGAGGACCCATCTTCGCACCTGCGGGACTGCATCTACGGATAACCCATTATGTCTGCGATCACCAGCCACACTGCCTAGCTCCGCTTCCGTGGAACACTTAACGCGGGAGCGCGTCCGCTTCTGCGGATTTATCCTCCGCATCTGCGCTTCCCAACTGCCTTCTCCCTTTTCACACCAATGCGCACCTAGCCGCTTCTGGGGCTCCACACTTATGGCCAATTGTAACGTTCCGGTCGGTCCTTTTGAGTGTTATAGCCTCATTCCCCAATTTACTGCTTATTCTATACTCAATTATTGTTATGTGACTTGCCAGGGTGGTTGGTTTGGTTCCGAGGATATTTCGGAATGAATTAGGACACATAGTCCCAAGGTTAGAAGCCTAAGTTGAAAGAGTTGATCGGATGTTGACTTATATGTAAATGGCCCTGGAATAGAGTTATGACAGTTCTGATAGCTCCGTAGGGTGATTTTGGACTTAGGAGTTGTAAATGCCTATATTTTGACCATATTTTTGTCTTATGATTTTGTGTTTTAGATTAATTATCTTATGTGTAATAATAGAATTGTCAAGAATTGGGGCAATTAGTTTTTGTTTCATCAGTTGGGCCAAAATCATGCAAAACCAAAGGCCCAATTCGGCCAACCCGGTCCATAAATGACTGGCCAAGACTTTGTCCAAAAAAGCGTAGTTTCATGATGAAACTACATCGTTTCATTAAGTTAACCAAGATCAAATCTCAGCCCTTCATCTCTCCCTCATCCAATGGTCCACAATCAATATCCCAACTAGGTGTTTAAGACTAAGAAATGCTGAAATTTTGCCCCCATTTCACCCATAATTCTTTCTCGTTGCTCTCTCTTCTCTCTCTCTCTCTCTCTCTTCACTCTCTCGTTCTATCGAGCCGCCTCCCCTCCTACCACCGAAAATTATCCATTGGTGGCATACCACCTCCAAACACCCCCAAATTCACACCATATAATCTCCATAACCTCCTCTTTTTATATCTTCAAACCAAATCTTTCAAAACCACCACAAACTCCTGAATTTTAGATCTAGGAAACTTTAGCCGCTACTTTTTTGCCCAAATTCTTGAAACTCCGGCCACTACCACCCCCACAATACCTACATCAACGGATAGAGCTCCTCAAGACCTACCTATTTATGCTAATTCCACCCCGAAACTCCGGCGATAAATTTTCCAACCACCACTGCCGCCGCCTGCCGCCACTAACCACCATTTAAACACCACCAAAATTTCATAACTTCATCCTCTCTTCTCTCTCTTTCCAAATCCACAAATAAAAATCCTCAAAATTCACTCTCTTGGCTCCGGCCGACCACTCTACTGCCATCCACCCACCACCAAATGCCCTGAACCCCTATTTTAGCTATTTTTCAACTCAAAGACACTTATTTTTTTTTTGGCGAGACGTTGAAATTCATTTCGTTTTAGTGTCGACCCGAAAGAAACGTGCATTTCGGAGTCGGGCAGCTGCCTTTTAGCATCTCTGGCATCTTCTCGTGGCTCATTTAATTTCAAGCATACTCATTAGGTATAACCATCATCTCTTTAATTAATTTCTGTTTTTTTTATGTATAGTAGTAAGTTAGCTTCTGATTTTAATTTTTAGTTTTTCTTTGTTGTTAATTAGAGTTTCAAGTTAGTTTTATTTAATTAATTATCTCCATTTGGTTTAGTTATTTGTCAGATTGTTATTGATCAAACGTGATTTTTAGTATAGTAGTTGAATTATTTATTTAGTTAGTCGAATGTTTAGTTGTTATTAATCGTGATAGTTTAGCGGTGTTCGTTTAGTTTCTGTTTCACGCATTAGCTTGTTGCTCGAGTCTTACTTTGTGTTGCAGATACTTTCAGAAGTAATAAAGATTTGAATTTAGTTCATATTGTTGAAACATGAATATGTTCAATTTTGCCTAAGAATAAATATTATAATTGTGATTGAGCCTAGAAACGTGCTTGAAGTTAGTTAATATTAACTTTCTTTTATATAGGTAGCTGAAACCATTTTTCTGTATGTTTATTGAAGTTAGTTTTGAAGGCTTTATGTTTAAAGTATTGAAAATTGATTAGTGATTAATAGGGTGTAGCCTCGAAACATGCTAACTTAGTTCTTGTTTCTTGTGTGCAATTCAAATTAGCGGGAAGGGATTGTACTTGAAGAACGTGGGCTTTAATAATTGTTAATAGTGCTGGATTATTGGCCTATCACTTTGGTTTAGATTTTAATTAAACTAAGTGGTTGTTTAATAAAGTGGCTATTTCTGCAGTCATGATTTGGTAGAAATGGCTGTAGCAAAATTGGCCTATCACTTTGGTTTAGATTTTAATTAAGTTAAAAGTGGTGGTATAATAAAGTTTTTATTTCTGCAGTCATGATTTGGTAGAAATGGTTGTAGCAAAATTGGCCTATCACTTTATTTTAGATTTTAATGAAGTTAAAAGTGGATGTTTAATAAAGTGATTATTTCTGTAGTTATGACTTGGTAGAAATAGCTATAGCAAAATTGGCTGGATCAGTAATCCGGCCCTCGGGTGGCTGTCTATGCAAATCCTAATTTCAAAGTATCTTGGGCCAAAACCTAAACTTTTGTAGGCCCATCTACCACAAGTTAAGGGCTGCCCCAATGCTAAAGTTGTCCAAAGCGGGCCAACAGTGTAAATGCACCAAAACTGGCCCAACAGCCCCAATAACAAAGAAAGTGGCTCAATGCCATTTTAAACCCAATAAACAAAGCTGGTCCATGTTTCCAATTACAAGCTTTTCAAATAATGTTTTTAAATTATGTAGCTTAATTACCTATGTAACTTAATAACCTTAATAATTAATTTAAATGCTAGGCAATTAGTATGCACGTTTTAACCTTTTAGCTCACAGATTTGCTTGCATAGTGTGATGTTTAATATTCAATAAATAAATTCATTAATTTCATACCATATCTAATATATTTAATTAATTTTTAGTTTAATTAATCCCTTGTTATAACTGCAGATTTGCTTGCATAGCGCGGTAGTAATTTTTAATAATTTTTAAAATTAATTTTCTCAAAGCACGTAATTGTCCAAAACAGGTAATAACGTACAAATAATCCTTTATCATGACTGCGGATTCGCTTGCGTAGCGCTGTTATGAATTTCGTCTCAATCACGCATTCGCTTACGTAGTGTGGTTATGACATTTGATCATTCAAAAATTCTTTAATATTTTCAATAATTAAGCAATGAAAGAGGACATAGGTAAAACATGAGAACCAAATAAACATAATTTATCCAAAAATAATATAAGCCAAGCGTAGTCAATAAAGCGACCGTGGTAGAACCACGGGACTCGGAGAATGCCTTACACCTTCTCCCCGGTCAATAGAATTTCTTACCCAAATTTTATTTTCGTAGACCAATAATAAAGTCAAATCTTCCTTTGACTTAGGATTCGAATAAAACGTGATTTGGAACACCCAAAAATCAATTCCAAGTGGCGACTCTGTAAATAAAATAATCCATACTCAAGTTTGTCACTTTAATTGGAAAAATTCTTTAACCCACAATCCAAAATACATACATATCTTTTGGGAGTAAAAAGGAGTATGACAGCTGTGGCGACTCTGCTAAGGATGAACAAGAATTCTAACTTGTACATTGACTTTATTTGGCTTTATTAATGTTTGTATGTACTTTGATTTATTTGGGCCTAATGTGCTACTTGTCCGCTTTTTACCGCTTTGATATTGTTGAACTATACATATAAATTGTCTTCTCATGCACCCCCTCTGAGTCTTTTGAATATAACACCGGGAATCGAGGATACGCGCCCCATTCTTTTTGAGATAAAGCCGGTGGGCCTGGGCACTCGGTTGAAGGATTATTAGTCACTCATGTTTAAGAACGGGAGGGTCTAGTAGCTAAGCCAGAGAAGTATTGCTTCCGGTACGCTACCCCTTCCCAACTCGAGTTGTCCGCTCGTTTTATGGCCAATCTAAATATACCTCATCCCCTAGGATTTTTAAAACCTAGAAGAATAAGCCTCATGCCTGGTTATCCCTAGTAGGATCGTTTTTTTTTTGCATCATGTGCATTTGACTTAGCGAAGCGCAGCGCAGGGGTCGGGTCCGTATAAGATAGGTACCCTCTTTGGGACCATCATGTTCATTAATGTGTGACTTGCGACATCATTTGGAAGGCTTGCTCGCATTGTTGACCGGTTTTAAAAAATTAGTTGAGGGGAATTGAAAAACAAAACATTGTTCCCCACAGGTTTGTACATATAATTCATTTTTACTATTTAAAAAAAAAGTTATTTTTATTCACCTTTTACCGTTTTCCCCTCGTATTCGGTCGTTGTTTGCCGGGACAAGCCTTAAAACCTTCCTCGGAAGTGCCGAAAGGCTGTTTTCATAAAAATGGTCATTTATATTCACATTTTTGTTGTGTTGCCCTTATTTTCCGGCCGAGTCAACCTTAATACAATTTTTGAAGTACCAAATAGTTGTTTTCATAAAAATAAAAAAAAAATAAAAAAAATATATATATAAAAGTAAATAACTTTTGTTTTTTTTCTTCTGTTTTTACCCGCTTATCCATGTGTTTGGATGTTTTAACAAGACAACCTTAGTACTTTCCTTGGAGGTACTGAAGAGCCTTTTCATAAAAATAATCCTCTTGTCCCTTTGTCACCTTCTATCATTTTGTCCTTTGTCCGGCCGTTTTTATCACTTTTTGTTTTCCCTTCAAGTTACCTGAGTAATCCTCCTAGAGTCTAGTCTTCTTCCCATAATACGTTTATGCCACGACCCAAAATCCCAACCTATCGTGATGGCGCCTATCTCGACACTAGGTAAGCCGATAATATCAATAAACCATACTTTCCTTTAAGTTTGAAAATATAATAATTAAATACAATACAAAATCCCAAAAATACTAATACGAACACTCCTCAAAATCTGGTTTCACTAAGTACATGAGCATCTAATATGAATACAAGTCTGGAAAGAAAATATGGTCTATAATAGTCTAAACCAAAATACGGTAACATGGAGATAGGGAAGGAGAGACAAGGTCTGCAAAACACGGCAGCTACCTCTGAATCTCCGAAAGATCAACTGTACGAGACAAATAACACCCGCTATGTCCAGAAGCACCTAGATCTGCACACGAATTGTAGGGTGTAGTATGAGTACAACCAACTCAGCAAGTAATAATAATAAATAAGGAATTGAAGATAGTGACGAGCTACACAGTTATAGTTCATTTCCAGTAATTCCAACAGAGAATAGACATGCTTTCAAATCCAGTAGTTTAAGTCAAATCAATTTATACAGTTTCTGTTCATGTAATTCGAATATAAAATCTTTCAGAGAATTTCACAACAATGACAAATAGCAACTAAGTGCAACAACAAATGAAAAGCAAGTATAGCCTCTCAGGGCAACAATCACTCCACTCGTCATAATCACTCAACCACTCGGCTCTCAGCCCTCAGCACTCACACTCAATGGGTACCCGCGCTCACTGGGGGTGTACATATTATGGAGAGCCTCCTACATCCCAAGCGCCATAATCTTAACGGACAACTCACGTGTTGCACGAATAACTCACATGCTATAATATCATGCACGGACAACTCACGTTCCATAATATCCTTACCTCACCTACAATCCCTCGGCCTTACTCAGTCCTCAACCTTTCTAGTCTCTCGGGCTCTCAGAAATCACAAAGATCAGCCCAAACAAAGATAACATAGTTTATTCACAAATATCCAGAAAGACTGAGGTATAATACGCAAGAAAAATCATAACTGAGTACAAGACAACAATTAGCAAATAATTCAACAAGTATGCGACCTCTGCAGGTCCCAACAGTACTATAACATAGCCTAAGCATGATTTCTAACATGATTTACAGTCAAATATCTTCAACACATAGAGAGCATATAGCTAATAATAAATTATTCAACTATACAGTTTTTATAGGACGGACCAAGTCACAATCCCATCGGCGCACGCCCACACGCCCGTCACCTAGCATGTGCGTCACCTTACCAAAATAATCACATGACACAAAATTCTGGGGTTTCATACCCTCAGGACCAGATTTAAAATTGTTACTCACCTCAAGCCGTGAAATTCTTATTCTGCAATGTCCTTTCCTCGTGAATTTGCCTCCAAATGACTCGAATCTAGCCATAAATAATTCGTTTCAGTCAATAAAATTCATTGGAATTAATTCCATAAGAAAATGCTAATGTCCTTTCCTCATGGCATGTAGAGGAAGGAAACAATTAGATCAGATAAATAATCAAGAAATGCAAATTCCACATGCTGCACGGACAACTCACGTGCTAACAATAAAACCTACACGAACAACTTACGTGCGACAGGAACAACTCACGTGTCAATAATATCAATATATGGATCCACACGGACAACTCACGTGCTACACGGACAAAACTCATGTGCCAATAATATCAATATATGGATCCGCATGGATAACTCATGTGCCAATAATCCGCCCGGCATAGTCACAGGCCTCCAGTCCAAACATATCATACATGAGCAATTAAACAAGTATACATGTATATGATGAATTAAATAAGATTTTCATGCTCCTAGACTGGTATAAATGACTTGCTAAAGTGTAGGCATGTGCAGAGTGTGCTATCGTAGCTCAAATCGGCAATTTCATCGCTGAAAAGCATTTATCAAGTTCGTTCAGGGATATAAACCTCTACGTAGCCTGAACATGGCTCAAATAGGTCACATAAACTGTTACCACATGTGAGGTATCATAGTTTAAAGTTTAACAGACAATTCTAGGCTTCTAAGGGACCGAGCACAACCCGAACATGAATATATGACCCCGGTGCCCGCATATGGGCTCATCCCCATGCATGTGCGCACCCAATAGCACGTAACTATCACAACAATTTAGGCAACTGGTTCCTCAACCGAGTTTAAATAATATATTTACCTCAAACAAATTGAATCACTCCACCATCAAGCCCTTGCCTCGCGAATCAGCCTCTGAATGCCTCGAATCTAGCCACAAACAACTCGATACAATCAACACAAGCTATAGGAATCAATTCCATATGAAAATGCTAAGTTCTTAATCGTGTTGGTGTAATAGTAGAGTGCTTGTTTATGTGTCGAGGCAGTGAATGACTTGAAAGGAGGATTTCTCAGCACATGATTTAGAGGTTCAATGTTTAATTCCAGCAAAGAAAAGGCAATCGGACTATGGATGTTCAGGTTTTGGTTGATGGAGTAATGAGACTTGGTATTTTCGAGCGTGGTGGAATTTTCATATGTGATGTGGTGTCATTGTCCTTGTTTGAATGTATTAAGGTTCTCCGGTGTTATGGTCTTCTTTGATTTGCCTTCGGGACAAGGTGTTGTGAAATGGTGCATGAGAAGCAGTTGTCAGAGATGGCGGTATGTAGCAGTTTCAAAATCGAATTAATGTTTCTAATGCCGATGGCTCGAGAAATATGGTCTTCGAGAAGGCTTAGATTTGGTAGCAATTTATTAGTTCAGGTGCTACAGAGATGGGTTTTGATATGAGGCAGTATTTGGGCAGCGAAGATGAGGAACGACATGGTGGGAGGTGTCTCATGGTGGTTGAATTACTAGCAGGCCAAGTATGAAAAGCGGAGGCGAGAAGTTGCTTAAAGGAGATGGTTTGACCGAAGTGGGAGTGGAAGAGTAGCGTATAGATTCTGTGGTAGGATAGCCACCTGCTTTGAGAAAGTTTACGCTGATTTGGGAATCGTGACAGAAGGTGATTTGGTCTACAGATTTTATTTGCAAAGGTGGTTACTGTACTGAGGAAGATTGAATACGGCATAAAGGAGTTTGCTTGAAATGAAGTGAGGTGTGAAAATGTGATTATCGTTTTGGATGCAACATGACTTTGAGTTTGGAATGTATTGTCGGACTTTTAGTTGATGTCAATGAGGAATGGACAGACTTATACAGCCGGCGGACGAGCAGGGGCTAAGGCGGGTTTACTGATTTCGTAGTAGTGGTACCCAGTGCAGCGTCGTTGGAAGATGTCGGTATGGAATTCCACAGGTGGGTCATCTCCTGTGAGTAGGTTAGCGGTTGCATGATTTTGATGAAGTTTATACGAAGAGTTCTACTTACTACCCGGGAGAAGGTCGAATATGCGATTGTGGCTGATAATTTGAAATGTTCATGAAAAGTTTAACAAGAGACTACGAGGAATCTTTGTGGGTTCTACATTATGTGATGGTAGCTTAAAGCTAAGTGGGGGAGCCCACCGTCTACGATTGGATCGCGTGGTTGTCTGCTAGTGCAACTTCTGGTTATCGGTGCATTGGTGGATTATTTATGAGTAAGAAAATAAAACATTAGGGGTAATTCGAGCAAAGAATTTGATGAATGTGTGCTATATTTCGCCTTATCGATTCATGCGCAGATTTTGGGGAGACTCAGAGTTTATGCTTCTGGTAGGTGTGATGTACAAGAAAAAAAAATAATTCATCTGGCTGTTTCTTTGGGAGAGATCATGTGCTGACAACGCACTAGAGTTTGGCTTATATTCGGGACCAAGTCAGAGTGGGTGACTCTCAACAGTGGTTCTAATGGGTTCTTTGCATGGCTGCAGACCAGGATTTTTAAAGGAGAGTGTGAATAATACTTGGGGAATTTTCTATGTTATCATCGGGTCTGCGGGGCAGTATTGGAAAAATGGGAGAAATAGTTTCGGATTCTTGGAAGGTCTTTCAAAATGAGTGTACCAGTTGAAAATGCTATTGTGCGCATGAGGAGGGTATGCGGTGGTACATGGGTATTGAGACGATGTTGTCTCGTGAAGTAGGTCACTCGGAAGGAGTGTTGTTGAGTTTCGTTATTTGTTTTAATGGAACTATTATTATATCTAAGGAAGGTCAAGAGTAAATCGAGGAAGTTGGGTCGGGGTGGTAATGGTTTAAATCAACGTGATTGAGGCAATGATCAGTTCCTTCGGCGTGTTAGTGTTATACAAGTAATTTATGGAGGTACGTGCGGGTTTGACAACCACCATAATTTGCTTGATTTGGGGAGGTATTTGATTCTAATAGCCTTGTTATGTGTAAACGGATTCCGGAAGAGTTATGACGGTTTAGACCACGACTAGAGGTTTTTATTCTCTGCGGTTACGAGAATTCAGTTGTGTGTTGCAATGGTTCTTCTGAAATAAGTTGAGTGAAAGGGATTCTATCCAATGAAGTGTTTATTCTACTAGTAGTGCAGGGGTTATGAGGGATTTTGGTACTCTTGCGTAGCGGCGCGGTAGGTGCAGTGAGCGGCATGGGAATTGGAAGTTGAGGATCAAGGTTGCAGTTCGGTGTTGACAATATTGTCATGAGCTCGGATTAGTAGGGAAGAATTCATATGATCAGAGTAAGATGGCATTTTCTTTAGTGTCACCTGAGAATAGTGTCCTGTCTAAGATGCTTTGTGTATTGATTTGCGGACTCGTGGTTGGCTTTACAGAATTTGTATTGTTGGTGGTATGGAGGTGTAGACCTTGCTACCTGGTGTGGAAGGTCATGGGGGTGTATCCCATGGGAAAATTGTATAAGTGTGACCTATTAGCCACTTGATTGCTAGAGATTGAAACCAAGTATGGAGATTCTGGTTGTGAACCGTGGAAGTTTGTTCCGGATTGAGACGGCTTGATTAATCGCACATGTGTTGTTGTCTCGTGGAGCTTATGGTATTATATGAGCAGGATAGCTCCCAAGATGCAGGTCATTTATTGCACCTTAGCCGTTCTTGGGTTTTGTAGCGCATGGCGCTATCTATCTCCCCAGGTGGTATTTTTGCACTTGGCGTGCTTGTAGTCGATATTCGATATTTCATAGGTATAAGCATTATGGATTGATGTGTATTTCCTTATTTATTATTATGTGCGGATCGCGTGGCACGCTGCCACGGGTACATTGTTTGGATCAGGTTTCACGCCACAATGGTATCATGTGCGGATCGGATTGCACGCCGCAACAGTGAGATGTTGAGTACGGTCCCCTATATCTACTTCTGTGTATTTTGTTGTTCTAATTCTCCAAGAAGGGTTCAGAGCATCCGTTAGATCATTTATTCGTTACGCGGGATAGATAGTTCTTTTCCAGAGTTCGTTTTGTTTTCTTTATGTATCACATTCGAGTTTGTAATATGTTGGCGCATTATTGGCGTCATATGAGATTTTTGGCAGTGTTTGAGATAGCTTATTGCCTGAGCAGCTTGTACTGGGCGAGACGAGGTTATTGGACCTGGGTACAGTGCGATCAGAGTTATATAAGGTATATTAAAGAGCTTATATCATTATTCAGTTCAGAATGAGGTAATGGTCCTTGTCGGGAGGAGAGATTCCATGATTTGTTATTTCGGAAGGTGGTTATTAGTTCTACACATCTTTTCCGTCGTGACAGTATTGCGAGAGTTGGAACAGGACTTATATGCTCCATGAGGTGTATTGCAGGCACTAGATTTGTGAAATTTCCAGCTATTGTGGTCGGAGTATGTTGCTATGGGCAACCGACTTAAGTGGTGCATGGTGTGATTTCAGCATAGGTGCATGATCACGTCTTGGTACATTGTGCGATGATTGATACCGGATTTGTATGTTAGAATCGGGTCTTGTAGAGAAATATGGAGGTTGGAATTTGGTTCTAAGGCTTATTGACTAAATAGAAATGGGGGATGTTCAGTCTGACTCGAGATAATGTGTTCAACGGGTTTGTGGTGGCACGGGTAGGTGCACGAGGTGTTAAACAGTGATTTTGGACAACTTTGGAACAGTTCGTAGCACGTTCGAGGACAAACGTATGTTTAAGTGGGGGAGAATATAACGACCTGACCAAACGTTTTGAGCTCTAGCGCATTTTTCGGCAGTTTGAGGCCTTGAGTAGCTTCACTTCAAGTAGTATGAATTGTACGTCTGGTCGAAATTGAACTTCAGGAAGTTCAAAGTTGATTTGGAAAATAACTTCTAATTTCGGAAGATTAAGTTGGAAGAATTGGCTACGGTTTGACTTTTGAGTAAACGACCTCGGAATCGGGATTTTAAGGTTTCGATAGGTTTATATGATGATTTTGGACTTGGGCATATGTTCGGGTTGAGTATCGGATCACACGGGAGCAATTCTGCGCTTATTATGGAAAGTTTTAGAATCTCATAAGTTTAGTTTGAAGTGGATTTTTATGTTATTGATGTCCGATTGGAGTTTCGAGCCTTGGAATAGGTTCGTATCATGATTTGGAACTTGCACATAAAGTTTGGCATCATTCCGGGATGTTTAAGTGTAATTCGGACGAGTTCGGCGAAATTTGAAGGTTGGAAGTTGAAAGAAAGTATTTGGCCGTCGATTTATAATTTTGATGTTGTTTGACGTGATTCGAGGTTTCGACTAAATCTGTATCGTGTTGTGGGATGTGTTGGTATGTTTGGTCGGGGTCCCGGGGGCCTCGGGTATGAAACAGATTGAAATCAGATTGAAATTTGAAATTGAGGCAATGCTAGGATTTTGACTCTTGGTGTTTTTGCACCTGCGTAGGAAGGACCGCAGGTGCGGTGCCGCATGAGCGGGGAAGTGGCTCGCAGAAGCGACCGGGGCAGGACTAGACTGGGGTCGCAGGTGTGATGATGTTTTCCGCACCTGCATGATCGCGGAAGTGGAATTAAGCCGCAGAAGCAGTCCTAGGCGCGCTGGGAAGTGGCCGCAGGTGCGAGCCTTTTTCCTCATCTGCGATGGCGTAGAAGCAGAGTGCAGCGCAAGAGCGAGGGGAATTTGCACACCTGCGCGGGACCTTGTCCGCGGGTGCGAAGGGGCAGCCTCTAGTGTTTTCCGCAGAAGCGGCCTTTGGCTTTGCAGATGTGAAGGTCACCTGGGCAGAATGTATAAGTTATCCAAATCGGGGTTTGGCTCATTTCACCTCTTTTCTCTCATTGGAGCCGGCCTTGTGGGCGATTTTGGAGTGCCATTTTTTTCATCCTTCATGAGGTAAGTAATTCCCACATATTGTGAGTTAAATACATGATTTATATGTGGATTTGAACATGAAAATTATTAGAAATTTGGGATTTTGGTAGAAAACCTAGAAATTGGTATTTTTGGATTTTTACCACGAAGTTGGTCATGGAATTAGAAATAAATCATATATTTGGGTTCGTAATGTTATGAGTAAAGTTTATCTTCATGAAATTTTGGAATCCAGCCATGTGGGCCCGAGGGTTGACTTTATTGACTTTTCGAGCGGAGTTAGGAATTGTTTAAATTTATTAATTATGGGTATCAGAGTATATTTTGATTGGTTTGACCATTGTTTGACTAGTTTTGGATTGACGGGCATCAGTTTGAGGTCTTAGAGAGACTTTGGAGCCGGTTATGAAACTTCGGGGCGAGGTAAGTCTCATGTCTAACTCTGTGAGGGGGAAAAAATACCCCTAGGTGATGTATTTGATATGTGCTACTTGTTGTAGGGGCTACGTACGCACGAGGTGACGAGAGTTCGTACGTAGCTAGATTCATGTTATTGTCCGGGTAGACTTCGGTTCACATCATGCTATAATTGTACTATAGGGGTTATCTTTGCTCGTTCAATTCCTTTATTTCGCATTACGAGTTGAGATTAGACTTGTGTAGAGTGATAGACTTGCTATTGTAGAGATTTGACGGGCTTCATGATTAGCCGCAAAATAATTGTACTCTCCTTATAAATTTCTCCCACGTTGTGCGTTTTCATCAAAAAGCTTCCTTAAATTTCATAACTCACACATTTATTCATGAGTGGGGTCAATGACCCGTTAAAGCTTTTTATTCTAATGGGATCAGGCCGTTCACCTTTGCAGTATAATAGTTACATCTATCGTTTATGTCGTTCGACCCTAGGCAGTGCGCACATTATGATGGGATCAGGCCGTTCGCCTCGACAGGATTATGTATCACACTCTCATGGGAGCGGGCCGTTCTCCTCGGCAATAAAATAGATGTATCTATGGTTCGCGTCGTTCAACCCTCAGCAGTGCACATATTATGATGGGATCGGACCGTACGCCTCTGCATTTCTATAAAATACTCTTATGAAATCGTGCATAATAATTGACAAGAAGCTAGTATATATGTGAGTTTTCCTAATTCGAATTGTGACGGCCTATCTGGTGAGTTCCATTACATATATACTCTGATTGAGGAGGTAACTATTAGCTGAGAGCTTGGGTTTATTGTTGAGATGAGGATTTTACCACGTATTTATATAGATGTTGTTTCGTTTATTTACACTGTCTCACATATGTATACTTCTACGGTATCTGTCTTATTGGACCACTAGTAAGTGTCGATGTCGATCCCTCGTCACTACTTCTCTGGGGTTAGGCTAGATACTTACTGGGTACACGTTGATTTACGTACTCATGCTACACTTACTCCACTTATTGTGCAGGTACACATATGTCTGGTGGACTTTGGGGCGCAACGACGCGGCTATTGTGGGGACTTTATCGGGAGCTGCATTCCATGTTACGATCCGCAGCCTACAGAGTCTCCATTAGAGTTATTTATATTCTCATGTCTAATTTGTATTCCAGACAGATGTTGTATTTTATTATATTCCCTAGTTGATACTCATGCACTTGTGACACCGGGTTTTGGGGGATCCTTCAGGTTGTTCATTATTATAGTTCGTGTAAATATTATCATTTACCCTATAAATTCTATTTCATACTATTTAATTAATGAAAATTATGATTTCAAAATACTAAAATGAGTAATTAAGTTGATCAATCACCGTTGGCTTGCCTGATGGCGGTATTAGGCGCCATCACGACCTTTGGTAGATTTTGGGTCGTGACAGAGTTGTTGAAGCGGCAAACAAGAATATCCAGAAGATTCTCAGGAAGATGATCCAATGGTCCAGGCAATGGCATGAAAAGTTGCCTATATGGAACGGAATTTGTAATACCTGCGGACGTCAAAATTCCCTCTCTCTGAATCATTGTGGAATCAGAGATTGAAGACATCGAGTGGGTCTATATTAGAACAGCTAATTCTGATTGATGAAAAATGGCTAGCAGTAGTTTTTTGGCCAATTATACCAGCAAAGAATGGCACGCTCTTATAACAAGAAAGTGCGCCCAAGGCACCTTGAGGTAGGCCAGCTCGTTTTGAAATGCATCTTTCCGTACCAAGTAGAAGCTAAAGGAAAATTCGCCCCGAACTGGCAAGGACCCTACATCATCAAGAATATGTTACCAAAAGGGCCTTTCACTTGGTAGATGAAGAAGGACGAGTAGCAGACATGACTATTAACGCAGATGCAGTCAAAAAATATTATGTTTGATATATACCCATTGCGAAACTTTCACGCATGCTTTACTCAGATCGGATGACGAAGGCTATCATTGCTCACTATCCCAAATAGGTGTCACCCTCTTGTTAAACCTTTAGAGCCGTATTTGTCTTCTTTGTTTTTCCTCCTTTTGGAACCCGTGTACTTGTAAAAGCAAAAACGAAAAAAATTAAAAACAACAAATCCTCTGAGTCAATGAACTATGTTAGACCTGATTTCGAAAGGATGCGTAGGCTGTCTTAACCTGGGTTCGGTCCCATCACAACAAAAAATCCATATCCTCTATACTCCAAAACTGGGGCATAAGTTTGTTTTATTTTGTGGTAATTCTATAAAAAGGTTCCTAAAGTTGTAATTCAGTTCAAGGTTCTTTTCACTTTTTCCCGTTAATACCTTCTGATCAATCTTTGAACAATGGTAAAGTCACCATGCAAAGGGTGTTGGACACCCTGTCACATGCAGTATCTTAGTCAAGGGCGGCGGAAAAAAAATGAGAGAGTTTTATCGGTGAAAACCCATATGGGCACAATAAGGCAACAATGAACAGAGAAATGATAGAGGTCAATTAGCGAAACCGCAAAGGGTACTACTGGCCGCACGAGGGTATTTGATACTGCGGCATGAGCACAACCAAGAACTCAATTTCAAGATGAACATTTGCAACATGTTTTGAGAATTAGACAGCTTAGACGGAACATACGTCTATTCAAAAATACATGACATAATTCATTGAAGTCGGCACATACCTCTAGATATGTATCCCTATTCCTCTCCTCGAAAGGGACACCTTTTGTTTAGACATAATTACTTTTTCTCTTTCAATTGTTGTTCTGGTTTTTCCCATAATTTTTCTTTGAATCCTTTTCGGTCTAATCTTGCATCAAAAGTGAAGCAAAGAAATAGATACAGAGCTGGCTACAGTTCCCCCGTAAAACCGAGCACAATTTGGGGCATATGCGGCATTGACGATGGCATGAATCCATTTGTGATCTCTTTTGATAAGGTGGACAAAGTGTTTCAAAGAAACTGAAAATGTTGCCTAAGCAAGACTTTCTTCATGGGAAAGGTTGAAAAGCACTATGGACACAAACTAGTACTGGGTGCTAGACAACTAAGTTTGATTTTAAAGGAAGTTTGCCTTGCCTTAGGGACAAGGGTTAGCGGTACCATGGACATCCGGATATGAAACAGCCAGGGGCAACGTCAGAAATCCAGGGCCTCCAGAAAGCGATACAGAATATACGAGCATCTCGGTACCACACTAACAAAGTCAAGTCTTCGACAGCGGAGTGGCCGTGAATTCAAACTACTCAGGGGATCAAAGCCGCAAACCGACCACCACTTTGAAAACTCACAATGTTTCTTTGTTTGAAGCAGGAACAAAGCAATGCAGAATGGCGATTCTCAAAGGACGAATATCACTAAAGGTAAGTTGCTCAAAATCTCCATTTTGTTTATTTTAGCATGCATCACTACTAGGGGTGTTCATGATTCGGTTTGGGTTGGTTTTTCTCTAAAAAAAAATCAAACCAAGTAAGTCGATTTTTCAAATATTGGAACCAAACCAAACCAAACCAATTAAGTCAGTTTTTTATCGATTCGATTTTTTGTCGGTTTTTTCTGTTATTTATTGGGTTTTTTCTTAAATATGAGATATACACTACCAAACGCATATTCCGGCGACTACATTTTCAACGTAACACTATCAATTCAATTGCTCTTTGAAAAATTTATCATTTACCAAGATATATTGATAAAAATTGAATCAAATAGTGATGAAAAGTACTCAATTAAAAATCGATTATTTTTAACATGAAATAAATTCTTTTACTTAGCAAAAAAAAACTACCAATCAAACTAGAATGTAAAGGCAAATAATTAGATTATTATAATAGCAAAGAACTAGACTAAAAATACAAATGATTAATATGTACCATAAAATTTTAGAAACTTTATATAAAAGTATACATACATATATGTATATAGAAATTTTATATAAAAATATACATATATATAGGTGTAATAATAAATTTAAATAGCTACTTTTATAGTCGGTTTGGTTCGGTTTTTTCGGTTATTTTTTGATTAAAACCAAAACCAAACCAAATTTGATCGGTTTTTAAAATTCAAAACCAAAACCAAACCAAACATAAAAAGTATCGATTTTTCGGTCGGTTTGGTTTGGTTTTTCAAATTTTTATGAACACCCCTAATCACTACTGTCCATACCTCCCGTTTTCGTAGCTTAACCCAAGTAGAACCCTTTTCGCTTAGGGGATCTAACTCATATTTCCAGGTAGAAGTACTCTTCGCTCAGACTGTTTTACGTAGCTTAACCCAGGTAGAACCTGTTTTCACCTAAGGGGATCCGGCTCATGTTTCCGGGTAGAAGTAATCATCGCTTAGGCTATTTTACATAGCCTAACCCATGTAGAACATTTTTCGACAGGGGGATCCAACTCATATTTCCAGGTAAAAGTACTCTTCGCTCATGTTGTTTTACATAGCTTAACCCAGGTAGAACGTTTTCGCCTAGAGGGATCCAACTCATATTTCCGGATAGAAGTACTCTTCGCTCAGGCTGTTTTACATAGCTTAACCCAGGTAGAATTTTTTCGCCTAGGGGATTTCCTGGTAGAAGTACTATTCGCTCAGTCTATTTTACGTAGCTTAACCCAGGTAGAACCTTTTTGTCTAGGGGGATCCAGCTCATGTTTTCCGGGTAGAAGTACGCTTCACTTAGGCTGTCTTGCGTAGCTTAACCCAGGTAGAACCATTTCGTCTAGGGGGATCCAGCTCATATTTCCGGGTAGAAGTACTTTTCGCTCAGGCTATTTTACGTAGCTTAACCCAGGTAAAACCTTTTAGCCTAGGGGGATCCAGCTCATGTTTCCGGGTAGAAGTACTTTTCGCTCAGGCTGTTTTACGTAGCTTCACCCAGGTAGAACCTTTTCGCCTAAGGGGATCCAACTCATAGTTCCAGGTAGAAGTACTCTTCGCTCAGGATGTTTTACGTAGTTTAACCCAGGTAGAACGTTTTCAGCTAGGGGGATCCAGCTCATATTTCTAGGTAGAAGTAGTCTTCGCTCAGGATATAATTACGTAGCTCAACTCAGGTAGAACCCTTTTCACCTAGATGGATTCAACACTTTATCAGTAATACAGGGTACCAACCCCTGGTTACTTTCATCCTCAGTAATATAGGGTACCAACCCCGTGTTACATTCTTTCAGTAATACAGGATACTAACACCTAGTTACATTCCTCTCAGTAATACAGAGTACCAACTCCTGGTTACATTCCTTTCAGTAATATAGGGTACCAACCCTTGGTTATATTCCTTTCAGCGATATAGAGTACCAACCCCTAGTTACATTCCTCTTTAGTGATACAAGGCGCCAACCCCTGGTTATATTTTTCCTTCAGTAATACAAGGTGCCATCCCATAGTCGCGTTTCATTTCAGTAATACAGGTACCAAACCCTGGTTACATTTTTTTTGGTAACATAGGGTACTAGCCTGTGGTTGCATATCCTCACATAGCTAGTTTATATTGTTGTATTTTTCTTCCTTTCAATAAGTTATATTGTTTATAGCTTTCTCTAATAACTCATAAAAATTTTCTAGTCCAAACTAGGGCAGAAAATTTTTATTCATTTTGTTCATGTTTGATGGCTTTGCAGGCCCCGCCGTAAAGCATAGGTGACGATTAAAGCTTGCAGTTTCAATTTCTCATAAGAAGAAAGAAGTCTTTCGATCACAAGATAGTTGGACTTAGCTTTGATAATGTGTCAGCAGCCTAACTTCTCAATCTGATCCGGAAAGAATGCAACTGAGATTGAGTCATAATCTTTTCTTCAAAGGGCGTCAAGATCCAATCTAAGGTCCACGCAAGCGAGCAGGTTAAGAATCAATATTTTACTCCAGAAGACACATAAATAGGAATTTGTAACGCTTAGCTTGAAAATATATGTAGTTATCTTCTCTTTTTCTTTTGATGTAAGTAGCAAGTAACACTAGCAGCAACAAAAATAGTAGCAATCTTACCAATATTTTTCCAGAACTACACTGACCTGATTCCTTTATAGCCGAGGATATGTAGGCAATCTCGGAAGCAAGGTTCGGTCACCTTTTTAAAAAAAAACTGCTTTCATTAGAGTGATATGTGGGCAAAGTTAGTCATGGCATTCACTATATTTGCATGAAAACTCTTCATGTTCTCGAGCAAAGAGGGGCGGCTTTAAATGCCTATATTTTGACCACATTTTTGTCTTATGATTTTGTATTTTAGATTAATTATCTTATGTGTAATAATAGAATTGCGAAGAATTGGTGTAATTAGTTTTGGAAAAAATACACATGTGAGCACCTTTTAAAATATTTAAGAAAATAATACTACTCTTTATTTATTCCATAAATGGCAATTTGTTTTACATTAATGGGAGATAGAGATTATGCACATAATTAATGAGCAACCTCAAATTATTATGGGATATTTATTTTTTCACACTCTCTCTCCTATTTTAAACTAGGGATTCATTTATATTCTCATATTTTTCATTACATTTCTCTCTCTTCTTTAACCGTTACACTTAATTTATTCACTTAATCATTATGAAACTAATGCTACATATTCAATTATTCATTATATATATTTAGTATAACTTTTTAGAGGGATTTTGTGTATAATATTGTATTAATATAGGGAAAAAGGTAATATACATGGTATAACTCAATTATATTATATTTTTATTGAAGTATAATATTATATATTCCTGGTATAATTTATTTTTAGTGGTATAATAATGTATTAATATACATAGTTAAATTTAATATATGTTATAATGGTATTAAGGTATTATATAACATATACCTAGTATAATTGTTTTTTTAGAAACGCCATGTATATACATATTAATATAATAATATACCTTCTATGACCTTTTTAATGAGTAAGTCCTCCTCTTTTTGGTTGAATAATGTTTATACAACATAGCCAATATAGATAGAGAGGAAAAGTACCTTTTTTTTGTCATTGGGGGAGATAATGTTTTGAGTTAAAATTAGGAAAGGAATGCTTGGAATGAAATTATCCTAAAATAGTTACCGTTACTGGAGACGTCTTTCTCGGGAGATAATTTAGGACATAAATGTTAGAGATTCTTTTCTTAACGTGATTATAGGTCAGCATTTTATGATTTTAGTAAGGAATGACCTTAATTAGTTGCTACTTTTGTCAATTAGGTATTGCTGCTGTAATTGCGTTAAAATTTCTTGAAATTTGCCTAATTATGTTTTTGCCCATTAGTTTTTGTTTCATCAATTTGGCCAAAATCATGCAAAACCAGAGGCCCAATTCGGCCAACCCGGTCCAAAAATGGTCGGCGAAGACTTAGTTCAAAACGGCGTAGTTTCAGGATGAAACTACGTCGTTTCATTAAGTGAGACATGATCTAATCCCAGCCTTTCATCTCTCCCTCATCCAATGGTCCACAATCAATCTCCCAACTAAGTATTTAAGACTTAGAAATGCTGAAATTTTACTCCCATTTCCCCCATAATTCTTTTCTACTTCCTCTCTCTTCACTCTCTCTTTCTCCCTAGCCGCGGCCCCTTCGCCGCCGCCGGAAATCGCCCATTGGCGGCTGTTGATATCCAATTTTTCCCTCATATTTCTAAAAATATATATATATATATATATATATATACCTTCAAAATAGTATATTTGAATCATAAATCTAGTTTATGAACCTATACAACCATTTTTCATAATTTTCCATAATTTTAAAGGCTTTAAATTAATTTCTTTCTGCATTCTCTATTGTATAAGTATCCAATAATTATCCTTCAAATTATTTTTATGATGATTTAATCATCCAAAATCATCATTTACACCAATATATATGTTTTTAAATATTTTACTGTATTTGTTATAATTACATTTATATTTTTAGGCTAATTGCACATTATTTTGCAATAATAGCCTATATTCATGTATAATTACATTATTTATGCCAACATAGCTTTTATATTTTTACAATGTCAAGTTATTATTTTCAATCATTTTAGTGCACTAATAATATTTTTTGTTATTTAATAATTACTTTTATAAACTATTTATTGATAAAAATACTGTGTATTTAAATAATAGCCTAATTTTAACCTATTTTTCGGACCTAAAACTACCAACCTCAGCCCAATTACCCCATACACCAGCCCAATTATCCTATACACTAGCCCAATTACCCAAGCCCAAAACAAATTCCATTTATTTTATAACCCAACCGGTAACCCATTTACACGACCAGCCCAGCTCACTCCTATCATCTTGGCCGTTGATCTCTTGAAATCAACGGCCCCTAACAAACTAACTACTTTTAATTACCCCATTTTCACCCAAAACCCTAACCCATTTTCCCCTTCACCCGCCGCCCTTGAACTCTCTCAAACTCCCTTTCTCTCTCTATCAAACCCTAGCCGCCGTAACCCCTAATCCTCTCCGATTCCGGCTCAAATACGGAATCAATCCATGATCGACTTACCTATTTTGTAATACTCTATTATTATACGCATGTTTTTGGCATCACTTAGTTCTTGCCCTATTTTTGGCAAGAACTACCTCTCAAGAACGGGCTGATTCACTTTGATTCTATGAAAATCTGGACGATCTTCTGTCTCTATACATGTTATATTGAACGGTCCTTGTATTTTTGGTCCAATTCAAGGCGTCAGTCTCAACTAGGGTTTGAGATTTTCCCTTATTCTTTACTGATTTCTGATTGATACTCTTCCCTCTCTTGTGTTTGACTGATATTTTTCTTATTTCTGTTTAACCCACCGTGTTTCCCTTATTTTTTACTTTATTTCGCCCTAAATCTGACTCTAATTGATCTTTGTATGATATTTTCTTTATTCTCTGTTGTATCCCCTTATTTTAAGTGTTATTTGCATGATTATGTCTCTCATTCTTGGTTAATTTACAAAACTCCCTTGTTTTACGTATCATTTGCCTTAAAAAATCGATTCTAATTGATTCTGTGTTTAATATTTACCGTGTTTCTTGTTTTATGTATGAAGCATGCTATTATATAAACCCTTCTCATATAACCCCTCAACAAGGGATTGGAACATCTGAATCCTTACTTTGTTCTTACCACTCATTTCTCTTACTCACTCACTGGCACACTCAAACGCTCTCTAAATTGTTTAACAACCTCCTCCGATGCAAGTACTGCTCGGAGCCCATTCTCGAGGCTCTTGTGAACTCTGAAGCATCAGAGATTTGGGGTTTTTGCTACTACACTCTGCACTCTTTTAATTCTGCTACTGGTTAGAGTTTAAACCCTCATAATGTTTAATTTCTTTCCTTCTTTCTGCACATGTATCTGAACTTTGGTTCAATTGTGATGGTGTTCATCTTTGATATCAGTCTGTGTTAATTGATGCCTGAAAATAATCTATTGTTCATGTCATGCTTCACCATAATCTACACCCTGTGATCTCTTATCTCCTAGTATTAGTTCTATACCCATGTAGCATCTTAACATGTTAATTTGGACTTCAGTATTGTGGTTGTATGCTGTTTTGCATGTAATGCTTAGATAATGCCCTAGCTCTATGAGAACCCCTTTACTTGAATGAACTTTCAATGAATCCTGTGTATATTGGAGTGTTTTAAGACCTGTTCAAACTCGTTTCATGCTGTCCTGGATTTCCAACTCTATCTTTTAAGACTCTTTTGATAACATTTTTCCTAGTATGTCTTGGTCTATCTGCTGTTCTCTCCTTTATGTGGTTATCAACATGTGCATCCCTCTATTGTGTTCAAGTGTTGATTAATGTGGCATTAGGTTAGACTAAGTTTAATTTAGACCCTCAGATGTCCACTAGTGCAACCTATGTATGCTTGCAAAACTGTCTCTTCTCCTAGTTCCTATGATGTTTGTTTATGT
Organism: Nicotiana tabacum; assembly: GCF_000715075.1. Taxonomy (NCBI): domain Eukaryota; kingdom Viridiplantae; phylum Streptophyta; class Magnoliopsida; order Solanales; family Solanaceae; genus Nicotiana; species Nicotiana tabacum. The sequence continues at coordinate 120,022,273 of NC_134098.1, forward strand.
GATACTCTGTTATATGTACCTTGCTGAACCTACTGGCTTGCTTGACTATTTGTACTGTGTGTTCAGTTCAGTGATCTCTATCTACCCTCCTTACTTGTTACTTTGACATTCTAAATTCCTATTCTTAGCCGGCTGAAAGCCAAGGCTATTTAGGCTCTGTTGTTGGCCTTCCTAGTGTGAGCACTGCTCGAGGTCCAATTGAGACCCTTATGAACTCTGACACACTAGGGTTAGTCTCTAGTCATTATTCAACTTCTAAAAAAACTATCCCTAATACCCTACCCCCCTATCATGTATTTTGTTGATTCCAAGTGATGCAATATTTGGTGTTGTGGCTCAATAAAGAGGTCTGAACTCCCTTATGGACCTGTGATCGTGTGGCATGATAGGCCGGAAATGTTGAAGGCCTCGCAAGGCTGGGTATTTAGTTGTTTATTTGGGCCTACTATAGGCATGTCTATTGCCATGTAATATTACTATTTTACTTGTTAATCTGGCATTTAATAATACTTTGTATAAACAATTGGGGTGTTAGTGAAAAGAGAATGGGTAGAATTCTATATCTACATGTCATGGGTAGGTAACATGCCTATAGGACTTGACAATGTGTTTGCTATATGTGTTGTTTGATTGCATGAGCCCTATAGAAATTATGATATTATGAGAAGCACACACACGCCCTACTTGTTTACTATTCAGAAGCAAGAAGGAAAGGAAAGGGGGAAATGGAAGAAACTGGTGCAGCACAAGGTATGACCAGAACTGGTAGGGTTTACACGCCCGAGCATTTGTTGGAAACAAGTAAAGAAGCCGCTTCTAGGAAGCCCATCATTGAAACCGGCCCGGATGATCTTTGGAGAAAGGTGCAAGCAAGGGAGTATTATGTGGTTGATCATTTGAACAAAACCCCTGCTCACATATCCATTCTGTCACTATTGCAGAACTCTGAGGCACACAGGAATGCGTTGATGAAAGTGTTGAATGAAGCTTATGTACCCAACAACATTACCAGTGGAGAGATGGCCAATATGATAGGACAAGTGTTGGAAAGCCACAAGATCACTTTTCATGAAGACGAGCTACCACCATAAGGACTAGGTCACAACAGGGCACTACATATCACAGTGCAGTTTGAGGATAAGTTCATTGTCACAGTCCTGATAGATGAGGGTTCGAATCTTAACATATATCCACTAACTACTCTGAAAAGATTGGGTAAAGGCCTGCATGAGATACGAGCAGGAAGTATGAATGTGAAAGCATTTGATGGGTCTCAAAGGGCCACAATTGGGGAAACCAACCTCAGCCTACAGATGGGCCCAACCTGGTTTGATGTTGAGTTTCAAGTGTTGGACATATCTGCTACCTACAACTTATTATTGGGACGGCCTTGGATACATGTCGTTGGGGACGTAGCTTCTACTCTATATCAGGTCGTGAAGTTCGAGTGGAACCATCAGGAAGTGATCATCCATGGGGATGGAAGTAATCCCATTTACACCAGTCAAACTGTTCCGGTCATCGAGAATAGAAGGAAGTTGGGTGGACAAACATACCATCGCATTGTGCGTGTTAACGCGATTGAGAAGGACAAATGGTATAGTAGCAAAATAGAAAGCATATTGGCATGGATAGGGTATGAACCTGGCAAAGGTCTCGGTAAGAATCTCTAGGTGATCACCTAACTAAAACAGCTAAAGCGTCACGACACAACTTTTGGGCTTGGGTATGAATACACCTGGTACGAGTATCAGAATTGGTCGCCACCATGGCGTGGTCCTTATCACCCTCTAGAGCAATAGGTACCACATTTGAGCCAGTCATTTCATAAAGCTGACAATATGTAGGAGTCCGAAGAAGATGAAGTTCTAGCCGGAATAAGGAATCTGTTTTTGGATGATGAAGACATGGATTACAGTGCGATAGTTGAGGAGGAGGAGGTGGAGGAAGGCCTTATTATTCAAACTGTGGAGAAGGGAGATATTCTCAAGAACTAGTCTACTGCACCATCAAGGACCCATCGAGTTCTTGGGTAGCCTGGCAATTAGCATCATTTATTTTAAAAGAAATTTTTTATGAGCATTTAAGACATTTTCAGTATTTTGTTTTAAGCATATTTTGTTTTGAAATAATTTCTCAGGTCATCGAGACTTACCTATTTGGAATTTTTCAAGATTTATCTAAATGCATTGTTGTTTTTAGTATTTATTATTATTCTTTACGTTTTTTCTCTATTGCATTATTATTACCTATCCCGATGAACTTATGACTGTGACATGTAATGAGACAACGCAACATAAGAATGATGATTCAGAGGATTTGGAAGAGGATATAATGCTCGAGGAAATTGTCAGAGAAGTGGAAAAGTTTGAAAACAAGCCTAAGTCCAATTTGGATGAAACTGAAACAGTTAATCTAGGAGACTCCGAAACAGTCAAGGAAACACGTGTAAGCATTCACCTGTCACCATCAGAGAAAGAAGAATACACTCGTTTCCTGAAGGAATATGAGGATATCTTTACATGGACCTATGATGATATGACCGGGTTGAGCACGTCCATAGTGTCTCACAAACTACCTACCAACCCAATGTGTACGTCGGTAGAGCAGAAGCTCAGAAAGTTCAAGCCAGATATGAGTTTGAAAATCAAAGAAGAAGTTACCAAGCAGATCAAAGCTAAGGTTCTCACAGTGGTTGAATATCCAACTTGGTTGACTAACATTGTGCCAGTTCCGAAGAAGGATGGGAAAGTCAGAGTATGCGTCGATTATCGGGACCTAAACAAAGCAAGTCCCAAAGATGATTTCCCGTTAACCAACATACACATACTGATCGACAACTACGCCAAGCATGAACTCCAATCATTTGTGAATTGCTTCGCAAGATATCATCATATCTGGATGGATGAAGAAGATGCCAAAAAGATAACTTCTATCATACCATGGGGGGTGTACTGCGATAAAATGATGTCATTTGATCTGAAGAATGCTGGGGCCACTTATATGAGGGCCATGACAACTATTTTTCATGACATGATACACAAGGAGATAGAGTTATATGTGGATGACGTCATCATCAAATCCAAGAAAAGTACAAATCACATAGCAAACTTGAGGAAATTCTTTAATCAGCTTCGGAGGTACAATTTGAAATTAAATCCCGCAAAATGTGCCTTCGGGGTCCCCGCAGGAAAATTATTAGGATTCATCGTCAGCCGCCGAGGAATTGAGCAAGACCTATCAAAGGTCAAGGCTATCCAGGATTTGCCACCTCCAAATAACAAGAAAGACGTGATGAGCTTCTTGGGACGTCTTAATTACAACAGCCGCTTCATAGCACAATCAACCGTGATCTGTAAGCCGATTTTCAAAATGTTAAAGAAGGATGTCGCAACCAATTCGACTAAAGACTGCCAGAACGTTTTTGACAGAATCAAAGAGCATTTGTCCACACCGCCAGTCCTAGTCATGCCAGAACCTGGTAGACCACTACTACTCTATCTCTCCATATTAGATGGGGATTTCAGTTGTGTCTTGGGACAACACGATGAGGCGGGAAGGAAAGAACAGGCCATATACTATCTGAGTAAGAAGTTCACACCCTACGAAGCACGGTATTCTTTGTTGGACCGCACCTACTATGCTTTGACCTGGACAGCCCAGAAATTGAGGCACTACTTCTATGCCTATATCATATATCTCATATCAAGGATGGATCCTCTGAAATACATCTTCCAGAAACCCATGCCTACAGGGAAGCTGGCAAAATAGCAGATATTGTTGAGTGAATTTGACATATTCTATATGACTCAGAAGGTGGTTAAGGGACAAGCATTAGCGGATTATCTTGCGTAAAATCCTGTAGGAGGAGAATACGAACCACTAAAAATGTATTTTCATGATGAAGAAGAATCATTCGTAGGAGAAGATATCGCCAAAGCCTACGACGGGTGGAAAATGTTTTTCGATGGAGCCACAAACTTCAAAGGAGTGGGTATTGGAGCTGTTTTGGTGTCAGAAACAGGTCAACATTATCCGGTATCCGCAAAACTCAAATTTTCGTGCACCAATAATATGGCAGAATATGAGGCTTGCATATTGGGGCTCAATTTGGTCGTTGACATGAATATCCAGGAATTACTAGTAATTGGTGATTCAGATCTTCTGGTACATCAGGTGCAGGGAGAATGGGCTACAAAGAATACCAAGATATTACCATATCTATATCATGTTCAAGAGATGATGATGAGGTTCACGAAGATAGATTTTTTACATGTCCCGAGAATCCAGAATGAGTTTGCAGAAGCATTGGCCACTTTGTCCTCCATGATACAGCATCCGGACAAGAATTTCATCGACCCCATTCCGGTAAGGATTCATAATCAGCCAGCTTACTGCACTCATGTTGAAGAATAAGCAGACGGGAATCCATGGTTACATGATATCAAGGAGTACTTGGCAAAAGGAGAGTACTTGGAGGAATTATGTATAGAAGGACTCCAGACTTAGGATTATTATGGTGTGTTGACACCAAGGAAGCTTCCAAACTGCTCGAAGAGATACACTTTGGAACTTGCGGACCACACATGAATCATTTTGTTTTAGCCAAGAAGATACTGAGGGCAGGTTATTTTTGGATGACTATGGAAACAGACTGCATCAAGTATGTCCAGAAATGTCATCAGTGCCAAATACATGCACATATGATACGGGTGCTGCCAAATGAACTCAATGCAACGAGTGCACCTAGGACTTTTGCCGCTTGGGGAATGGACGTCATTGGACCAATCGAGCCCGCCACTTCAAACGGGCACAGGTTCATTTTAGTATCCATAGACTACTTCACAAAATGGGTTGAAGCTGCATCCTACAAAGCTGTAACCAAGAAAGTCATCACAGATTTTATCAGTGATCGTACTTTTTGCCGATTCAGGGTTCTAGAGTCCATCATCACCAACAATGCTGCCAATCTCAACATTGACCTAATGAAAGCTATGTGCGAGACCTTCAAAATCAAGCACAAGAATTCCACAGCATACTGGCCTCAAATGAATTGAGCCGTGGAGGCCGCAAACAAGAATATCAACAAAATACTGAGGAAGATGGTATACAACCACAAGCAATGGCACGAGAGGTTATCATTTGCCTTATTGGGGTACCGGACCACAGTCGGTCAACCGGGGCAACTCCTTACCTATTGGTCTATGGTACGGAAGCCGTCATTCCCGTCGAGGTAGAAATTCCCTCCTTGAGAATTATACAGAAAGCTAAACTCAGTGATATAGAGTAGGTAAGAAGTCGCTATGAACAATTAGCACTCATTGATGGGAAAAGAATGAATGCAGTGTGTCATGGTCAACTTTATCAGAACAAAATGTCCATAGCTTTCAACAAAAGGTTCAAACCTAGACAGTTCGCACCAAGGCAGCTAGTGCTGAAACGAATCTTTCCACATCAGGATGAAGCCAAAGGAAAATTCTCACCCAACTGGCAAGGACCCTATATGGTTCATAAAGTACTAACAGGAGGAGCACTCATACTCGCAGAAATTGATAGAGAGATTTGGCCAAAGCCTATCAACTCAGATGCAGTCAAAAGATACTATGTTTAAAGTTGTTTACATTTATGCAATTGATTTAACTGGACTACGCTTGACCTGATTCCCATTTAAGAGGGGATACGTAGGTCGCCCTGTGGGTTCGGTCACAATTCAATTTTTCCACAATCAGAAATTGGGGCAGAATTTTGAGGAGGACCCTCAAAATTCCGGGGCAAGCTCAGCCAACGGCACCGTGTGCGGAATATCCAGAAAATCGTCTGAATAACTGGGGCAGAATTTTGAGGAGGACCCTCAAAATTCTATGGCAAGAAGGTTGCAATGTCTCTGATAATGTCACAGTTAATGGTTCATCTAATTTATTTTAAATAACTATGCACACATAGTTTTCGGAAAGCTTTAATTTTAGCTAGATGCTACCCATGGTAACTCGAGCAGGATTTCAATGCAGAGCAAAGCAAAACAAGCAGGCGGAGGCACAAAACGACCTCCCCATAAAACTCACAATTTTCCTTTGGATACAAGAACATGGAATAGCCGCAAGTACGTGCGCACCTTAGAATCACTATCTTCATAACAACAAAGCTACCGAACGCAAACATATCTCCAGCTAAGAAATACTCTGCTATCACTTATTATCTATTCATCTGCATGAGACTAAGCATTGTCTCCCATCTGCATGAGGCTAAGCCCTACCTCCTTAACTGCATGAGGCTAAACATTGCCTCCTCGACAGCATAAGGCTAAGCATTGCCTTCCATTGCATGAGACTAAGCCCTGTCTCCTCTTCTTACATGATGCTAAGCCCTGCCTCTTCAACTGCATGAGACTAAGCATTGTCTCCTAATTGCATGAGACTAAGAATTGTCTCCCATTTGCATGAGGCTAAGCCTTGCCTCCTCGACTGCATAAGGCCAAGCATTGCCTTTCATTGCATGAGACTAAGCCCTGTCTCCTCTTCCTGCATGAGGCTAAGCCCTGCCTCCTCAACTGCATAAGGCTAAGCATTACCTTTCATTGCATGAGACTAAGCCATGTACCCTCTTTTTGCATGAGGTTAAGCATTTCCTCCTCAACTACATAAGGCTAAGCATTTCCTTTCATTGCATGAGACTAAGCACTTCCTCCTCAATTGCATGAGGCTAAGACCTGCCTCCTCAACCGCATAAGTCTAAGCTCTGCCTTTCCTTGCATAATACCAAATGTTATGCTACTTGAAATCTAGCACTATTTTGCCTTCCCGGGCTAAGCTATGTCCCAATCCTATGCAAGACTAAGCTCTGTCTTGTTTCGCTTCTTATATGAACCAGCATCACGTCTTTGCATCTCATGGGCTGAAACATCGCCACCTTGTCCAAAGGCGTCATAGTCTGAAGGCATCATCCTCATAGTTGGAAGACACCATGCCATGGCCTGAGGATCTCTCAATATTGCACATCATTATTCAAAGGAGTCATGGTTCATAGGCACCATTCTCATGGCCCGAGAACATCATTCCATGGCTTGCGAATCCCTTATCTCACGGTTCATGGCCCAGGACGTCATGGTCAGAGGATATCATCCTCACCGTCCAAAGACAACCTTCATTGTCCAAAGGGAATTTGCATCATGTTTAAATTCTTTCAATAACCCATATATATTTGCATGCATCATGTTTTAAGTTTTGCAGGTAATCTCGGGGGTAACAGTCTTTTAACAGGAGAAATCTTCGCTCTGGTTTCCGTTCGATGCTCACATCTGGAAACTATCTCAAATACATCCAACCACTGTCTGTTACCCATTTCCACTTGATAACCGTCCAAATACTCACCCATAACCGTTTCAAGATACATCCATTCACAATTTCATATAAAATCATCCGATACTATCCTACCCAAAAGAACCTTTCCGAAACATACGGCCATTCCTACAACAACTTCGTCGATTTCGTTCGCCTTTGGATCCAGAACTACACATGGCCAGATTCCTGTAAAACCAGGGATATGTAGGCAACTCAGAAACCGAAGTTCGGCCTCTATTTTTAAAATCACCCCATTCGGTCAAAATTTGTCATTATTTCTTTACCCTATAATTCTTTCATCATTCCCGGGTAAAGAGGGATAGATGTTGATAACCAATGTTTCCCATATATATATATAAATATACCTTCAAAATAGTATATTTGCATCATCATCTAGTTTATGAACCTATACAAGCATTTTTTATAATTTTTCATAATTTTTAAAGGCTTTAAATTAATTTCTTTCTACATTTTTTATTGTATAAGTATCTAACAATTATTCTTAAAATTATTTTTATGATGATTTAATCATCCAAACTCATCATTTACACCAACATATATGTTTTTAAATATTTTACTGCATTTTTTATAATTACATTTGTATTTTTAGTTTAATTACACATTTATTTTGCAATAATAGCCTATATTCATGTATAATTACATTATTGATGCCAAAATAGATTTTATATTTTTACAATGTCAAGTTATTATTTTCAATCATTTTAGTGCACAAATAATATTTTTTAATGTTTACTAATTACTTTTATAAACTATTTATTGATAAAAATTCTGGGTATTTAAATAATAGCCTAATTTTAACCTATTTTTCAAACCTAAAACTACCAATCTGAGACCAATTACCCTATACACCATCCGAATTATGCTATACACTAGCCCAATTACCCAAGCCCAAAACAAATCTCCTTTATTTTATAACCCAACCGGTAACCCATTTACATAACCCGCCCAACTCCCTCCTATGAGCTTGGCCGTTGATCTCAAGAGATCAACGACCCCTAACAAACTAACCTCTTTTAATTACCCCCTTTTTACCCAAAACCCTAACCCATTTGCCCCTTCACCCGCTGCCCTTGAACTCTCTCAAACTCCCATTCTCTCTCTGTCAAACCCTAGTCGCCGTAACCCCTAATCCTCTCCGATTCCATCTCAAACATGGAATCAATCCATGATCTACTTACCTATTTTGTAATACTCTATCATTATACGCATGTTTTTGGCATCACTTAGTTCTTGCCCTGTTTTTGGCAAGAACTACCTCTCAAGAACGGGCCCGATTCACTTTGATTCTATGAAAATTTGGACTATCTTCTATCTCTATACATGTTATATTGAACGGTCCTTGTATTTTTGGTCGGATTCAAGGCGTCAGTCTCAACTAGGGTTTGATATTTTCCCTTATTCTTTACTGATTTCTGATTGATACTCTTTCCTTTCTTGTGTTTGACTTATATTTTCCATATTTCTATTTAACCCACCGTGTTTCCCTTATTTTTTTACTTTATTTCACCTTAAATCTGACTCTAATTGATCTTTGTATGATATTTTCCTTATTCTCTGTTGTATCCCCTTATTTTAAGTATTATTTGAATGATTATGTTCTCTCATTCTCTGTTAATTTACTGAACTCCCTTGTTTTAAGTATCATTTGCCCTAAAATATCGATTCTAATTGATTCTGTGTTTAATATTTATCGTGTTTCCTATTTTAGGTATGAAATATGCTACTATATAAACCCCTCTCATAAAACACCTCAACAAGGGATTGGAACCTCTGAATCCTTACTTTGTTCTCACTACTCCTTTCTCTTACTCACTCACTGGCACACTCAAATGCTTTCTAAATTGTTGAACAACCTCCTCTGGTGCAAGCATTGCTCGGAGCCCATGCTCGAGGCTCTTGTGAACTCTGAAGCATCGGAGATTTAGGGTTTTTGCTACTACAGTCTGCACTCTTTCAATTCTGTGGTTAGTGTTTAAACCTTCATAATGTTTAATTTCTTTCCTTCTTTCTGCACATGTATCTGAACTTTGTTTCAATTATGATGGTGTTCACCTTTGATATTATTCTATGTTAATTGATGCCTGAAAATAGTCTATTGTTCATGTCATGCTTCACCATAATCTGCACCCTGTGATTCATTATCTCCTAGTATTAGTTCTATACCCATGTAGAATCGTAACATGTTAATTTGGACTTCAGTATTGTGGTTGTATGTTGTTTTGCATGTAATGCTTAGATAATACCCTTGCTCTATGAGAACTCCTTTACTTGAATGAACTTTTAATGAATCCTGTGTATACTGGAGTGTTTTCTGACCTGTTCAAACTCGCTTCATGCTGTCCTGGATTTCCAACTCTATTTTTTAAGACTCTTTTGATAACATTTTTCCTAGTATGTCTTGGTCTATCTGCTGTTCTCTCCTTTCTGTGGTTATCAACATGTGCATCCCTCTATTGTGTTCAAGTGTTGATTAATGTGGCATTAGGTTAGACTAAGTTTAATTTATACCCTCAGATGTCCACTAGTGCAACCTATGTATGCTTGCAAACCTGTCTCTTCTCCTAGTTCCTATGATGTTTGTTTATGTGATACTCTATTATGTGCATCTTCCTGAACCTACTGGGTTGCTTGACTATTCTGTGAGTTCAGTTCAGTGATCTCTATCTACCCTCCTTACTTGTTTATTTGACATTCTAAATTCCTATTCTTAGCTGGCTGAATGCCAAGGCTACCTAGGTTCTATTGTTGGCCTCCCTAGTGTGAGCACTGCTCGAGGTCCAATTGAGACCCTTGTGAACTCTGACACACTAGGGTTAGGCTCTAGTCATTCTTCAACTTCTAAAAAAAACTATCCCTAATACCCTACCTCCCTATCATGTATTGTGTTGATTCCAAGTGATGCAATATTTGGTGTTGTGGCTCACTAAAGGGGTCTGAACTCCCCTATGGACCTGTGATCGTGTGGCATGCTAGGCCGGAAATGTTGAAGGCCCGGCAAGGCTGGGTATTTAGTTGTTTATTCGGCCCTGCTATAGGCCTATCTATTGCCATGTAATATTACTATTTTACTTGTTAATATGGGCCTGTAATAATACTTTGTATAAACAATTGGGGTGTTAGTGAAAAGGGAATGGGTAGAATTCTATATCTACATGCCATGGGTAGGTAACATGCCTATAGGACTTGACAATGTGTTTGATATATGTTTTGTTCGATTGCATGAGCCCTATAAAAATTATGATATTAGGAGAAGCACATACACACCCTACTTGTTTACTATTCTGACGCTATGTCTACTGTTGCTGGTTATAGACAGCATACCCATATGAAGTGAGCACTTTGCATGATTACTCAATTATTCACTTAAAAGCATGCCTATAGGATGTATAATATCTGCTTTGTCGACTTTGAAACCATTCCTATAAGAAATCACACACTTCACTTAATTTGCCTAATATCTGCACATTATTCAAAAGCATGATCGTTTGACTAAATATTTTACCTGCTCTTATGTCTGTTTTTGTCTGATTATTAGATATCATGCCTATAGGTAATGAATGCTAATAATAGCCCTTTCAATATGCACCACACTCAATAGATATCATGCCTGTAGGATTTTAATTACTTAAGTTTGCTATTGCATCATACTGTCCATCTAGAAAGCATGCCTATAGGAGCTAAATATGTATAAAATCAGCTCAAACTGTCAACCTTTGGAAAGCATGCCTATAGGAGCTAAATATATGAGAATCAGTCCCAATCGCCAGTCTCTAGAAATCATGCCTATAGGACATCACTACTCGCTCTTCAAACGTGGTTATCCATGCGGTTATTAGGAAGCATAAGTAATTTTGAGCATTTCCAATATGATTTATTGTCCCTACTGCGTAAATCACCTAGAGATCATGTCTATAGGTTTAATAACTTATAACCTGTAGTCTCAATAATCAGTGTGTAATACCAAATACTCTTAAACTGTATAGTCTTAGAAATCATGTCTATAGATTCCATAACCCCCCCCCCCATAATATGCAAATCAGTTAACTTGGGACAGCAGCACCACATATACGATATTGAATTCAGCATCACCTAGAATCCATGCATATAGGACTCTAAGTCTCAAATTCTGAAACTATGTATTGCTTAAACTGCCCGCGTGTATTTGTTTGTTTATGAGTGGAGGCTAACTTGAGCCCTTAATTGCCTTTACATGAAGTCCAACTTGTTTTTGTATGTCGCCTAGTTTTACCATTTTTGAGCAGCCTAAGTAAAGTCTAGAACTACCCAAATAGAGGTCCAAAGCCTCCTGGACCGTAGGCATAGGATGGGTAGTGCACGCATAGGGTACGAGTTATAACTGAACTTGTACGCTTTAGGTAATAACTTAAAGATAGTAATCGGGTAGCAAGAGATGATAGTCTGTGCCTGCGGAATAATACAAGTAACACCCCATCTGAAAGGAGTTACGAAGTATTATTTATATTGCTCTGGGTGATCCTTTAGGCTAAAAAACTTAGGACCCCCCTATTTTCTTTCTTTACCTACTAGAATCGAAAATAGTTGTACCCTCTGTTCAAAAAATCTGTTTATAATAAACTTCTTAAATTTTCGTGCTCTCTCTTCGTTTATTTGATCACATAGACTAATTCATATAATTCGAGTTTGGCTGGGACCCACAGTTGTGGACCTCGAAGAGTGCCTAATACCTTCTCCTCGAGGTAATTTGATCCCTTACCCGATCTTTGGTGATGCAACCGATTAATCCAGAGTTATCTCCAAATGGGTGCCCTAACGCACCTTAACCCGTTAGGTGGCGACTCTCTCTTTTAACACCCTTCCTTTAAAAGAGTTGTCACGTGTCGAAGCCCGATTTTGTGAGAGAGAAGGGGCACGACAGCGGCGGACCACCTCCAAACACCCCCAAATTCACATCATATAATCTCCATAACCTCATCTTTTTATATCTTCAAACCAAATCTTTCTAAACCTTCTCAAACTCCTTGAATCTTAGATCTAGGAAACTTTAACTGCCATTTTTTTGTCCAAATTCTTGAAGCTCCGGCCACTATCACCCCATAATACCTACATCAACGGATAGAGCTCCTCAAGACCTACCTATTGATGTCAATTCTACCCCGAAACTCCGGCGATAAATATTTCGACCATCATTTCCACCACCCGCCGCCACTGTCCATTGTTTAAGCATTACCAAAATTTCACAACTTGATCCTCTCTTCCCCCACTTTCCAAATCCATATAAAAAAATCCTCAAAATTCGCTCTCTCGCCTCTGGCCGACCACTTTACTGTAACGACCCGACCGGTTATTTTGAGTTATAAAGTGTCATTCACTAGTTTGAGACCCTGAGCAGCTTCACTGCATGTATTATGACTTGGGCATATTGTCGGAATTGAATTTTCTTTAGTTCGGAGTTAGTTTGGGAAGATAATTATAAATTCGAAAGCTTTAAATTGGAAGAATTGACTAAAGTGTGATTTTGAGTAAACGACCTCAGAATTAAGATTTGAAGGTTCCAACAGGTTTGTATGATGATTTTGGATTTGGGCGTATGTCCGAATCTGGTTTTGGATGGCCCGGGAGCATTTCAGCGCCTATTGTGGAAGGTTGGCATTTTGAAAGAATTTCATAAATTTTGGTTGAAATGTATTTCAATGTTATCAATGTCCATTTGGGATTCCGAGTCTGGGAATAGCTCTAAATGATGATTCTGGTGTTGGGAGCGCGCCCGGAAGTGGATTCTGAGGTCCGTAGGTCATTTTGGGGTCATTTGGCGGAAGTTAGAAATTTGAAGATTTTGGAGAAGTTTGACCGGGAGTGGATATTTTGATATCGGATTCGGATTCCAATTCATAAAGTTGGAATAGGTCTGTAATATGGAATGTGACTTTGTGTGCAAAATTTGAGGTCAATCGGACGTGATTTGATAGGTTTCGGCATTGAATGTAGAAGTTTGAAGTTCTAAAGTTCATTAAGCTTGAATTGGGGTGCAATTCATGATTTCGATCTTGTTTGATGTGATTTGAGGCCTCGAGCAGGTCTGTGTTATGTTATGGGACTGGTTTGTGTGATTGGACGAGGTCCCGGGGGCCTCGGGTGTGTTTCGGGGTGGTTTCGGACCAAATTGGAGCTGTTTTGGACTACTGTTGCTTGTGTCTGGTTTCCTTCTTCGCAAACGCGAAGGAAGTCCCGCATTCGCGAAGAGTAATTTATGGGGCTGCTGGGTTTGGCCTCCACGAATGCGAGCCAGTGGACGCTAACGCGAGGCAAGAGCTGGGCAAGCCTTCGCGAATGTGGCCAAGGCGACGCGAACGCGAAGAGGAAAGGAGAGAGCTGGGTCTAAGGCCATTTGGCCTACGCGAACGCGTATAGGGGAATGCGAACGCAAAGGGGCGGGTCATCTGGCCTTTGCGAACGCAATCAAAGGGTCGCGAACGCGAAGAGAGATTTATGGGCAGTGAGTCATTTTAAAATGGGAGTTTTGCCATATTGTGGAGCTCCATCTTCATCATCTATGTCAAGGTAAGTGATTCCCACCTATTGCAAGTCAAATACTTGGATTATATATGGATTTAGACATGAAAATTTGTAGAAATTTGGGAGTTTGAAGAATAACCTAGAAATTGGTATTTTTGGAATTTGACCACGAAATTGGACATGGAATTTGGAATAAATTGTATATTTGAGTTCATGGTGATATGGGTTAGGTTTATCTTTAAAAAATTTCGGAATCCGGGCACTTGGGTCCGAGGGTAATTTTATCGACTTTTCAAGCAGATTTAGGAATTGTTATAAATTGGATTATAATAAGTATTAAAGTGTGTATTTATGGATTTGCACATTTATTGACTAGTTTTGGAGCGCTTGGTATCGGTTTGAGTTATTGGAAGGGCTTGGGAGTCGGTTATGGAATTTCGGAGCGAGGTAAGTCTCCTTTCTAACCTTGTAAGAGGGAATTAACCCCATAGGTGAACTAAATTATTATGTGCTTCTATTTGTGGGGACTACGTACGCACGAGGTGACCAGAGTCCGTACGTAGCTACTACCTATGCCTATGTCCGGGTAATTTTAGGCTTACATCATGCCTTGTGGGTATTTTTATTGATTTATGTTTATTGTTTGTCTTGAGAAGGAGCGGGATTGAGTTTGCTTATTAAATATTTTGTAAGGAGTTGAAACTGAGGAAAAATTGGGATCTTAAAAGTTTTCATTTGAATTTCGTATTTTGAAAAGAATGGAATAATACTATAATAACTTAATAAATCTATGTGTAACAGCGTCGCAAGTATGATTCGCGAGCGGGGTAATTCCTTAAATTTATATTTGACTGCGTCGCATGTATGATCCGCGAGCGGGGTAATAGATGCATCTATGATTCACGTCGTTCGACCCTCGGCAGTGCACAGTTTACATTTATTTTGGATCGGGCCGAACGTCCTCGGTGGTATTTGTGTGTGATAATAGAACATGAAGTTCCTTTTATAATTGGTATAAATTCTTTATTTGAAAGATCATTTGTTTTAAATGAAGGAAGGGATTTGAGTTCTTAAATATGGTGATGAATTGTTCAGTTATTTCTTGTTTTGAGTTTTATTGTTATATATATCTTGCTAAATTAGACTTTCATATTATCATATTGTTGGCCCTTAGTAAGTGTCGAAGTCGACCCCTCGTCACAACTTCTTCGAGGTTAGGCGGGATACTTATTGGGTACGCGTTGATTTACGTACTCATGTTATACTTGTTGCATATTTTTGTGCAGGTGCATATATGTCTAGTGACGTTGTGGGCGTAGAGGCACGGTTATTACGGAGACTTAGGTGAGCTGCATTCCACATTACGAGTCCACAGCCAGCGGAGTCTCCTTCAGAGTATTTATAGTTTCCTATCCAATTTGTATTCCGGACAGGTGTTGTATTTTATTTTATATTCCTAGTTGATACTCATGCACTTGTGACACCGGATTTTGGGCAATTATGGGTTGTACTGTATTGGAACTTTAAAGATATTATTATTTATTTTATAAACTTCATCTTTTACTACTTAATTGAAGGAAATATGATTTCAGAAATATTAGAAAAAAGAACCAAATTAAGTATTTATTTTTAGCTTGCCTGACAGCGGTGTCCGACGTCATCACGACCCTTATGGATTTTGGGTCATAACATCTACTGTCGTCCATCCACCACCAAATGCCTTGAACCCCTATTTTAGCTATTTTTTGACTCAAAGACATTTGTTTCTTTTGGCGAGATACTGAAATTTATTTCGTTTTCGCATCTACCCAAAAAAAACGTGCGTTTCGGAGTCGGGCAGTCGCCTTTTAGCATCTCCGACATCTTCTCGTGGCTCGATCAATTTCAAGCATACTCATTAGGTATAACCATCGTCTATTTAATTAATTTCTTATTTTCTTTTATATATAGTAGTAAGTTAGTTTCTGATTTTAATTTTTCATTTTTTTTGTTGTTAATTAGAGTTTCAAGCTAGGTTTATTTAATTAGTTATCTCCATTTAGTTTAGTTGTTTGTTAGAATGTTATTGATCAAACGTGATTTTTAGTGTAGTAGTTGAATATTTATTTAGCTAGTCGAATGTTTAGTTGTAATTAATTGTGATAGTTTAGCGATGTTCGTTTAGTTCCTGTTTCGCGCATTATCTTGTTGCTCGAGTCTTAGTTTGCGCAAATCGAATTCATTTTAGTTTGGTTTGTTTGAATATTTAGTTCTATTACATTTTAAGTCTTATTTCTGTTTTGCTACTTCGTAGTTGGTTTGAGTTGGAGTGTATATGCTGAATCCTTGAGTACATAGCACATGTTTGGCTATTTGTTTTATTGTTCAAATTTTTTGGAGTACAAAACTCAAAAGTCATTAGTTTGGTAAAAAAATATACTTCTTTTGGACAGCTTTTTTTAACCAAAGTCTGTCTTTGAATAGTTAAGAGCAGAGTTTGGGTGAAAATAGATAAATTCAACCAAAACGTCTTGTCTTTTGAATATTTAGAGCAAATTTTGTTGAAATATCTGTCAAAAAAGATAAATTTTCAATCATGAATGCCCGGCTTCTTCTCCTATAAAAGATACATCGTTAGAGTTGCTTAAGGACAGAAAAAAAGGGAGAAAAAATCAGCAGCAAAAGCATCCTTTAGCAGTTGAAAATTGTGAGCTTTGTGAGTGTCTTTAAAAGTGCAAAACTTTGGAGAAAAATAAAAAGACCCTTCAAGCAATTTGTGAATTTTTTAGCCACTAGTTTCAAACATCTTTGTTGGTTTTCTGGGCTCTCTTAACATCATTTCTGCTCTGTTTCTGTTACTATTCTTGCTCATTCTACGGATGTATTTTTATAATTCTGTGATCCATGTATTTTTTTTACTTTGTATTGCAGATACTTTCAGAAGTAATAAATATTTGAATTTAGTTTGGATTGTTGAAACATGAATATGTTCAATTTTGCCTAAGAATAAATATTATGATTGTGATTGAGCCTGGAAACGTGCTAGAAGTTAGTTAACATTAACTTTCTTTTACATGGATAGTTAAAACCATTTTTTTATATGTTTATTGAAGTTAGTTTTGAATGCTTTATGTTTAAAGTATTGAACATTGATTAGTGATTAATAGGGTGTAGCCTCGAAACATGCTAACTTAGTTCTTGTTTCTTGTGTGAAATTCAAAATTAGCGGGAAGGGATGATACTTGAAGAACGTGGGCTTTAATGACTGTTAATAGTGCTGGATTATTGGCCTATCACTTTGGTTTAGATTTTAATTAAGTTAAAAGTGGTTGTTTAATAAAGTGGTTATTTCTGCAATCATGACTTGGTAGAAATACCTATACAAAATTGGCATATCACTTTGGTTTAGATTTTAATTAAGTTAAAAGTGGTTGTTTAATAAAGTTGATATTTCTGCAGTCATGACTTGGTAGAAATGGTTGTAGCAAAATTGGACTATCACTTGAGTTTAAATTTTAATTAAGTTAAAATTGATTGTTTAATAAAGTGACTATTTCTGTAGTCATGACTTGGTAGAAATGGATGTAGCAAAATTGGTCGGGTCAATAATCCGGTCCCGGGTTACCATCTATGCAAATCCCAATTTCAAAGTATCGTGGGCCAAAACCTAAACTTTTGTAGGCCCAACTTTCACAAGTTAAGGGCTGCCCCAATGCTAAATTTGTCCAAAACGGGCCAGTGTAAATGCACAAAACCTGGCCCAGAACCCCAATAACAAAAAAAAGTGGTCCAGTGCCATTTTAAACCCAATAGACAAAGTTGGTCAAAGTTTCCAATTACATGCTTTTTAAATAGTTTTTAATTTATCATATTTACTTTTAAATTATGCAGCTTAACTACCTGTGTAACTTAATAAGCTTAGTAATTAATTTAAAAGCTAGGCAATTAGTAGGCGCATTTTAGCCTTTTCGCTCACAAATTCGCTTGCATAGTGTGATGTTTAATATTCAATAAATAAATTCATTAATTTTGTACCATATCTAATAACTTTAATTAATTTCTAATTTAATTAACCCCTTGCTGTAATCGCGGATTTGCTTGCGTAGCGCGGTAGTAATTTTTAATAAATTTTAAAATAAATTTTCTCAAAGCATAATTGTAGTAATTGTCCAAAAAAGGTAATAACATGCTAATAATCCTTTGTCATGACTGCATATTCGCTTGCGTAGAGCTGTTATATCAAAATTAATGAATTTTGTCTCAATCACGCATCCGCTTCCGTAGTGTGGTTATGACATCTGATTATTCAAAAATTCTTTAATATTTTCAATAATTAAGCAATGAAAGCGGACATAGGTAAAACATGAGAACCAATAAAACACAGTTTATCCAAAAATAATATAAGTCAAATGTAGTTAATAAAGCGAACGTGCTAGAATCACAGGACTCGGGGAATGCATTTGTCACGATCGGATATCTCTTATATGTCGTGATGGCGCCCAATGTCGCCTCGAGGCAAGCCAACGGTGAACTAACCATGTAATTGTTCTTTTTAATAAATTCCCAAGTAGTTGAATTTCATTTATTAAGAAAATAAGGAGTAAAAGATTTAATAAAGTAAACCAAAGCTAAAGAGAGAGCAAATGCAGTGAAATAAATGCTCCAAAACCATAAAGTCTACTAGCATGTGTTCCAAGACCTGGTGTCACAACTGTATGAGCAACTAGTAT
Source organism: Nicotiana tabacum (assembly GCF_000715075.1). Taxonomy (NCBI): domain Eukaryota; kingdom Viridiplantae; phylum Streptophyta; class Magnoliopsida; order Solanales; family Solanaceae; genus Nicotiana; species Nicotiana tabacum. The sequence goes on from NC_134098.1 coordinate 120,040,835, forward strand.
AATATACAAAATACTAAGCTACTGTCTGAAATAGTGTAGATAGAAAATAAATGCAAAAGAGAGACTTCGGGTGCTGCAGGGTGGACCTTGAAAGCAGCTCACTACTAAGCCTCGGGGTAACGGGGGTGCGCGCCGAAATGACTACCAGATGCACCTGCCTTAGATCCTGCACGATAAGTGCAGAAATGCATAAACAACATGTACCCAGTAAATATCCAGTCTAACCTCGAAGAAGTAGTGACGAGAGGTCGAAATCGACACTTACTATGGGTCAAATATAAAATAAAGGAATACTAAATTAGCATGGAATATATGAATAACAATAATAATAATAATAGTACCATAACAAATAGGGATTTAATGATTCTTTAACTGATAGTAAACTCCAAAACAAAAATCTTCAACTAACACATACTAACTCCAAATAAATTTCGGGCCAATAAACAACTTATAACCTCTCAATTCATAAAAATAATATCAAGCGTATTCAGCCCCCAAGCATTTACATGCACGATTTATGCCGAGGTCGTACGGCCCGATCCAGAATAATATGTACACTGCCGAGGATCGAGCCGCACGAACAATAGATGCATCTATTATACTGCCGAGGCGTTTGACCCACTCCACAAGAAAGGGAATACTCTATGAACATCCGATTTAAGAGCTATTATAGGACAAATACACACGGAAGCACAATTTCTATTGACGGTCAAGTAACCCATCAAAACTCAAAGTAAGTGAAATTCGGCCTTTACGAATCCTTTATCAAGTTTCAATATAATTAAGGCACTAAAATTAACAAGTAGAGTGCAAACAATACAAGTATTTCATGGTTTGGGTCCTAAAACTACCCGGACTTAAGCAAAATTAGTAGTTACGCACCGACTCTCGTCACCTCGTGCGTGTGTAGGCCCCACAATTAGAAGCAAATAATAATTTTAAACACCTATGGGGTAAATTCCCTCTTATAAGGTTAGGCAAGAGACTTATCTCGTCTCAAAGCTCACTTTCTGGCCACAATTTCACTCTAAGGACCCAACTTGGTGCCTAACAATCCGAAGCTAGCCAAATATTATATAAATTAATCAATATACGCTTAAAAGTTAATAATTTAACTATTAGAGTAATTACCCAATCCAAATTGGAAGATTCCTAAAATTTACCCTCGGGCCCACGTGTCCGGATTCCGGTAATTTTCAAAGATATTTGTTACCCATAACCTCACGAACTCAAATATATAATTCTCACCCAATTCCATATTCATTTTCGTGGTTAAATCCCATTTTTATCAAAACCTAAGTTTTTCAACAAAAATGCTAAAATTTCTACAATTTTCATGTTAAGATCTACCCATAATCTAGGTATTAAACTCACATTGAGTAGAATACACTTACCTCAAGATGCTAGGTGAAAATCCCTCTTTAAAAAGCTCAAAAATCGGCCAATAAACGAGAGAAGTGAACAAAATGGCCAAAACCCCGATTTTTATTAAGTTACTACCCATGTCTGCCTTCTTCGCGATCGCGAACAAGCCCTTGCAATCGCGAAGGCAAAGCTCACGAACACAGAAAATGTCTTCTACGCGAACGCGATGCACTGAGCTGCCCACTCATCGCGAACGCGTGACTCCACTCACGAACGTGAAGGGCAATGGAGTTTCTTAGGCCTAGGCCCAGGCCTTCTACGTGAACGCGATGCGTCAACTGCGAACGCGAAGGCCTATGGTTACAAGCATCCGCAAACGCAACCCTATCTTCGAGAACGTGAAGAGAAAAAGCTTCCAGTCCCTAAATCCTTCATCGCGAACGCGAGGGTCCTTCCGCGTTCGCGAAGAAGGAAACCAAAACCAGCACACCAGCAGTTTTGGACTTAGCTCCGGGCGATCCAAGAATCACCCGAGCCCCCGAGACCCCGTCCAACAGCACCAACAAGTCCATTAACATAATACGGACCTGCTCAAACTCTCGAAACTCATAAAACTATATCAAAACTAAGAATCGCACCCCAAAACCAATATGAATCAAATTATGAACCTCAAGTTTTTAACTTGCTCCGAACGCACCGAATCATACTTAGACTACTCGGAATGACACCAAATTTTGCGTGCAAGTCTTAAATCACCATACAGAACTATTTCCAGGCTGGAAATCCCAAATGGACCTTGATAGCACCAAAACCTACTTCAAAACAAATTTAAAGAATTTGAAAACCTCTAATGCGCCAACTTTCAATATTAAGCTCTGAAACGCTCCTAGGTCGTCTGAAACCCGATCCAAACATACGCCCAAGTCTAAAATCATCATACGAACCTATTGGAATAGTCAAATCTTAGTTTCGAGGTCGTTTACTACAAATGTTGACTCAAGTCAAACTTAACCCTTTTAAGCCAATATTAAGGAACTAAGTGTTCCGATTTCAACCCAAACCCTTCCAAGCCCGAACTACCCTCTCTCCCCCGCTAGTCATAAAACAGTAAAACTACATACGAGAAGTCTTAATTAGGGGAACGGAGATTTAAAAAGCAAAACAACCGGTCGGGTCGTTACAACTTTACACCTTCTCCCCGATCAACAGAATTTCTTATCCGAACTTGATTTTCCCAGTCCAATAATAATAGATTCAAATCATCCTTTGACTAGGGATTCAAATAAAAGGTGACTTAGAATACCCAAAAATCAATTCCAAGTGGTGACTCTGTAAATAAAATAATCCCTACTCAAGTTTGTCACTTTAATTGGAAAAACTCTTTAACCACAATCCATAACACATACATATCTTTTGGGGGTAAAAAGGGGTGTGACATGAGTGTGTATGGATAGTGATTTGGAGGTCCAGAGGTGATTTTGGATTGAAATGACAAAAGTTGGAAAAATTATAGTTTAGAGAGTTAAGAAGTTTGGCTGAGAGTTGACTTTATGGTTGTCGGGCACAAATTTTGGTTTTGGAAGTTGGAATAGGTCTGTTGGATCATTTATGACTTGTGTGCAGAATTTGAGGTCAATCGAAGTTGATTTGATAGATTTCGGCATCGACTGTAGAAGTTAGAAGTTCATAAGCTCATTAGGTTTGAATTGGGGTGTAATTCATGTTTTTAATATTGTTTGATGTGATTTGATGCCTCGACTAAGTTTGTATCGTGTTTTAGGACTTGGTGGTATGTTTGGTTGATGTTCCGGGGGCCTCAGGTGTGATTCAGATCATGTTCGGCGCATTTTGGAACTTGTAAGATTACTGATTTTGCTGGTGCTGGTGCTGGTGTCCTCGTACGCTATCGCGAGAGGAGGATCACAATCGCGAAGTGTTGTTGGGGAAGCTATGATTTTTGTTCTATGCATTCGCGAAGAAGTGTCTGTGATTGCGTACGTTGGAGAGGCAGTGAATCGCGAACACGTGGGTAAGGTCGCGTTCGTGAAGAAGAAAAGAGGAGGCTAGGTTCATGTGAATTTGTTATTCGCGATCGCGTGATGATGTTTGCGATCGCGTATGTCTGGGAAATCAGTGCATTGTGTTTGCACGTGGGATGTCGTGTTCGCATAGAGTAAATTAGGCAGCCTGTGAATTTGTGCTTCGTAATCGCGAAGCATTTCCCGTGATCACGAAGAAGAAGCATCTGGGCAGAATAAAAGAATTCAAAATGAGGGTTTGAGTCATATTTTATAATTTGATTTTGGGAGCTCGGATTGAGGTGATTCTTGGAGAGATTTTCAAGGGAGTGATTGGGATATATGATTCTGACTCGCATTTTGTTAAATTACATGTATATCATTGTTTTCATCATTTAATTAGTGTTTTGGGTTAAAAATTGGGAAAATTTATAGAAACTTCCTAGGCTTTAATTTGGGGATTTGAAGACCGAGTTGTGATCGGATTTGAGTAATTTTGGTATGGTTGGACTCGTGGTTGAATGAGTGTTCGGATTTTATAATTTTTGTTAGATTCTGAAATGTGGGCCTGGGGTTGACTTTTTGACTTTTGTTTAAGAACTTAGTTTTATTAATATGGAATTGATTCATATAGCTTGTGTTGAATGTATCGAGTTGTTTGTGACTAGATTCGAGTCTTTCGGAGGTCGATTCGCGAAGCAAGGGTTTATTGGAGTAGAGATTTTGCATGGTTTGAGGTAAGTAACACTTCTAAACCTAGTTATGAGGGTATGAATCCCTAAATTTACGTGTTATGTGATTGGTGTTGAGGTGTTGCACATGTTAGGTAACGGGCGTGTGGGTGTGCACCGTAGGAATTGTGACACGGTCGAGTCCGTGGAACTGTGTAGTCAAATAATTGACATATAGAGATAGAGATGTACCCCATTACAGTCATTCATGGCATATTTTATCTGTTTGAGCTTACAGTGTTGAACTTGAAAGCATGTCTACATTTCTGTACTGTTATCCCTGTATTTGGACTATACTTGTTGAGCTCGTCACTACTTTCAGCCCAAAGATTAGTTTTGTTACTTATTGGGTACATTGGTTGATGTACTCATATTACATTCAGCACTTCGTGTGCAGATCCAGGTATTTTTGGGCACGGTGGTTGCTGATTTTGGAGTCGTTACCACTTCGGAGATTCTCGACGTAGCTGCTTTGACGTCCACAGTCCTTGACTCTCCTCCTCTATATTTTAGTTTTACTTATACTATTCTACCTTCCTAGATGGTGTTTCATACTATCTTATTGTATAGATGCTCATATACTTAGTGACACCCGGATTTTGGGGAAATTCTGCATTGAATTGCGGTGTTTTCATCTAGTTTTTATGAGATTTTATTTACTTAAACCTATTTAAGTATATTTTGAATTAAAGATGTCTGTATTTGTGAGATGTCGGCTTGCTTAGAAACGTGATAGGCGTCATTATGGCACATGTGATTTGGAATCGTGACACCAATCCTTCCGCAGGTGCGATGACACTAGACCTGAAGCATTTCAACATATCTCCTAAGTCAAATTTCGATTTGATAACCATCTGAAATCCACCCGAGGCCCCCTAAACCTCAACCAAATATACCAACAAGTCCTAAAACACGATACGAACTTAGTCGAGGCCTAAAATCACATCAAACAACATCAAAAACACGAATCGCACCCTAATTCACACCTAATAAATCTATTTAATTTCCAACTTCTACAATCGATGCCGAAATATATCAAATCAACTTCGATTGACCTCAAATTTTTCACACAAGTCATAAATGACACAACAGACCTATTCCAACTTCTAAAACCAAAATTCGAGGCCGATAACCACAAAGTCAATTCTCAGTCAAACTTCTTAATTCTCCCAACTTCAACTTTCCCAACTTTCGCCAATTTGAGCCAAAATCATCTATGGACCTCCAAATAAATATCTGGACACACTCCTAAGTCGAAATTCACTATACGGAGCTATTGAAACCATCAAAACTCCATTTTGGAGTCATTTACATATAAGTCAACATTCGGTCAACTCTTTCAACTTGCTTCCAACCTTGGGACTAAGTGTCCCAACTCATTCTGAAACAATCCCGAAACCAAAACGACCACCCCGGCGAGTCACATAACAACAAATGAGCACAGAATAAGAAATAAATGGGGGAACGGGGCTATAATACTCAAAACAACCGACCAGGTCATTACAACAACACAATACAATACATTATAAAATGATGGATAACAACCATCCAAACAAGCTGTAAAGGTGTCACGGCCCAAACCGGAGGGCCACGACTGGCACCTGGTCCCTACTCAACCGAGTGCCACATACATTATCCTTCTTTACTATAAGACTCGTCATGGGCCATTATAGGCCACATCGATATACATATATATAAAAGTAATGACATTAGAACTTAACTCGCGTAAACCAACTCATAAATAATTTACACAGATATATGGGGACCGGCAAGGGCACGCCGTCATGATAGCCTAACATGACATAACTAAAACTATACACAGGATACTGTCTGCAAAGCCTCTATGGAAACATGAACATAGTCGATTAGTCGGGACAGGGCCCCCGGCATTCCCATAAACCAAAATAATATATACAAAACCCTAACACAGCAATACTCTAGGAAGAAGTGGAGCTCACCAACCAAAAGCTAATATCCGGAGGTAGCCTACAGTGGAGGGTCCTTGCCTCGTCTATCTACACATGTGTGGCATAAAACACAGCGTCTCCCGGAAAAGGGACATCAGTACGAAGAATGTACTGAGTATGTAAGGAATGAATGAATCATAACAATAAGATACTATCACTGAGAGGGATAAGAGTCAACCTGTAATCCGACTTGCCGCTAAGGTCCATAACATGTATAATAAGTTCAATCTTATGTGTGTGTGTGTCTATATATATATATATATATATATATATATATATATATATATATATATATATATATATATATATTTATATATATATATATAGTCCTGACTACATCATTATCGTGACGTTAATTGCCCAATTGATTAGTGGTAACTGCCCGACCAGCCGTAGCATGGTGGTAATTGTATGACAGCCCGACCGGCCGTAGAACGATGGTAAATGCATGACTTTCCGACCGGCCATAGCACAGTGGTAAATGCATTACCCGACCGGTCGTAGCACAGTGATAAATGCATGACTGCCCGACCGGTCGTAGCTCGGTGGTACATGCATGACTGCCTGACCGACCATAGCTCGGTGGTAAATGAAGATCCATGACTGCCCGACCGGCCGTAGCTCGGTGATAAATAAAGATGCATGACTGTCCAACCGGCCGTAGCTCGGTGGTAAATGAAGATGCATGACTGCTCAACCGGCTGGAATAACATTACGTTTACGTTTCGTTGCTTGAATCATGCCAAATGAAGAAAGGGTTAGCGTTAACATACCTGAGCCGATTTTCTTGACAATCCTTCCAACACACGTCAATTGCGATAAAACACGTAACGACGAGATTGAAGTTGGGAAAAATTCATATGATGTCCTTGAGAAAGATTATGCTTTGCTTTCATGATATTAGGAGCTCATATTGCTGAAAATCATCTCAAATTAATGTTCCTTGCTGCTACACTATGTTGAACCTATCTATTTTTCAATTTCATTCTCAAATAAAGTGAAACAAGAGACATAATTGTAACTTTTTTTCCATTTACACATGTCCTCCTTAGCATCTCTCTTGAGACATTAAGTTTAATAGTGCCACCACCACTTATGGGTGTAGATTAGTCACTAATGTTGTTGCCACCATGTGACATGTGGAATGTTATCCCCTACACCATTTATTAAATAATTCAATTTAATTTGTCTTCCATTATAATTTTCCATTTAGCCAATTATGCACATAATTAATTTCTTGATCTCAATTCACTTAAATAATAATTATCTTATACACACTTCATAAACTCAGTATCACTATGGTGTGGCATGATTCTAGTCCATAGCCTCCTTATACACACCAAAAATTATTCTTAATCACCATCATCACGCTTTTAAGTCCTACATCATTTCGGGACTTTATCTTTTTATATATTGTGCTCTTTATTTGCATACTTGATGTCACGACCCAAAACCTAACTCATCGTGATGGCGCCTATCGTGGTGCTAGGCAAGCTGACCTTTCCAAAACACTTTCAAAATTTAACAGGAATGAATTAAGCCATTTAAAATAACCAGAGTTTTTCATAAAATGGGGGTAAAACCCAATCAAAACATAAGTGCAGAAAACTAGCCTAACATCGAGGTGTCACTAAGTCACGAGCATCAAACAATCAATCTAGAAAATAGAGTCTACTACAATCTGTGCCAAATGCCAGTACAAGAGAGAAACGATAATAAGAAAGGAGAAACAAGGGTTGCGGACGCCGGCAACTACCTCGTAAGTCTCCGATAGTCAGCTCGCGCACGAACTTAGCGACCGCCAGAATCGTACACACCTGGATCTGCACATGAAGTGCAAGGTGTAGCATGAGTACAACCAAGTCAGCAAGTAACAGAATTAAATAAGGAACCGAGAAGTAGTGACGAGCTATAAAAATTCAGTTTTTTCAAAAGTTTTCAGTAAAGAGTGAACAAGCTTTCAAATCTGGTGGTGCAAGTCAAATCAGTTCGAGGTCAAGTAAAACAGATATGAATCTTCCAGAAATTTTACCACAACAACAAATAACAACTAAGTGCAATAATAAATAAAAGCAAGTACAACCTCTCAAGGCAGCAGTCACTCAACTCATCTCAACAGCTCATACTCTAGGCTCTCACCCCTCAATACACACTCTCAATAGGTACCTCCGCTCACTGGGGGTGTGCAGACTCCGGAGGAGCTCCTTTCAGCCCAAGCGCTATATCGATGCGGCGTGCAGCCCGACCCAATCATATAAGTAACCATGAGGCTCGTTGCGGCATGCAACCATATCCACAATCCATAAATAGCCATAAGGCTTGTTGCGGCGTGCAACCCGATCCTTATAACCTCACATAGCTCACAGCTCGGCACTCAGGCCCCATCTCAGTCACTAACCTCTCCAGCCCCTTGGGCTCACAGAATATAATCATAATCAGCCCAAACAGAGAATACAACAAGTATCAACAAGAACTGAGAGAGAACAGAGATGTAACACAGAAGTAAGACTATGACTGAGTACAAGACAACAATTAGCAGTCAATTCAACAAGTATACGACCATTGCAGGTCCTAACAGTGATATCATATGGCCTAGGCATGGTTTCTAACAAGAAAGGTAGTCAATTGCTCAAAGATAAGGAAAAACAAGTAATAATAATGGCTATTCGACTTTAAAGTCTCATAGGACGGACCAAGTCATAAGCCCTCGCGGTGCACGCTTACACGCCCGTCACCTAGCATGTGCGTCACCTCCAAACACTTACATCATACAAATTCTCGGGGTTTCATACCCTCAAAACCATATTTAAGACTGTTACTTACCTTAAACCGAGCAAATCTCTACTCCGAAATGCCTTTCCCTCTCAAATCGGTCTCCAAACGTCCCGAATCTAGCCACAAGTAGAACAATATAATCAATATACGCTAAAGGGATCAATTCCACAAGAAAAGTACTAAATTATAGCCAAAAATCCGAAATTGGCCCGAACCCAACTCCCGGGCCCACGTCTCGAAATCCAACAAAAGTCACAAAACCTGAAAGCCCGTTCACTCACGAGTCTAACCATACCAAATGTACTCAAATCTGATAACAAAATCCCATTCAAAACCTCAAAATTCTAAATCAAGAGTTCTTCCTCTTTTTCCCCAAATTTCTCACCCCAAATCACAAATTAAATGATACAATTAAAGATGAAATCATGGGATTTAACCAAAACCAAGTAAGAATCACTTACCCCAATCAATTCCACGAAACTCCCTTCAAGAATCGCCCAATTCCGTGTTCTCTGGCTCAAAATATGCAAAATGGGTTCAAACCCTCGTTTTTGAAATCAATACTGCCTGCCCAGATATCCTTTCGCGATCGCGGAACATTCCTCACGATTGCGAAGCACAACTATGATGCCCTACATTTTTACCCTACGCGATCGCGGAATCACACACACAATCGCGGATCACTGCCTCTCATACCTATGCGATCGCATCCTGCCTCACGCGATCGCATAGAGCATTGGCCACACCTCCCCTCCTGCTCAAATCCTTCTACACGAACGCGACCTTAGCCACGCATTCATGAAGCACATATTCACACACATACGCGATTGCGTTCCTAACTCTACGATCTCATAGAACAAACTCACCTCTGCCCCAAATAAGCCTACGCGATCACGAATGAATACATGCGATCGTGTACAAGGAAACCAGAACCTGCTGAAACTAGAACTTCAGCTATCAAGCCAAGTCCAAAAATGATCCATTAAGCATCTGAAACTCACCCGAGGTTCCCGGGACCTCAACCAAATATACCAATCAATCCTAAAACACCATACGAATTTAGTTGAGCCTTCGAATCACTCAAAACAACATCAAAACACCAATTACACCCGGATTCAAGCCTAAAGAACTTCTAAACTTTTAAATTCCACAAACGACGCCGAAACCTACCAAACCACGTCCGATTGACCTCAAATTTTTCCCACAAGTAATATTCAACATTACAGACCTATTCCAACTTCCTGAATCGATATCCGACCCCGATATCAAAAAGTCAACCCCCCGGATAAACTTCCCAAAATTCGAGTTTCGCCATTTCAAGCCTAAATTAGCTACAGACCTAAAATTTATAGTGCGGACACGCTCCTAAGTCCAAAATCACCCAATGGAGCTAACGGAACAACAAAACCCCATTCTGGAGTCATCTTCATACACTTCCGACTACGGTCAAATCCTAAGACTTAAGCTTCCATTTTAGGGACTAAGTGTCCCAAAATACTCTGAAATAAAAAACAAGACCTCCCAACAAGTCACATAAGCAGAAACAGATACGGGAAGAAACAGTAAATAGGGGATCGGGGCTAATACACTCAAAAGGACCGGTTGGGTCGTTACATCCCCCCATCTTAAAACAATCGTTCGTCCTCGAATGAGCATAGAGACATACCTGAAGTGGTAAAAAGATGAGGATAACGGCTGCACATATCATGCTCGGTCTCCCAAGTCGACTCCTTGACCGGCTGACCTCTCTACTGCACCTTCATTGAAGCTATATCCTTTGACCTCAACTTCCGAACCTGCCACTCCAAAATGGCCACTGGCTCCACATCATAAGTCATATCACCATCCAACTGAACCGTGCTGAGATCCAAAACATATGACGGATCGCCGATATACTTTCGGAGCATAAAAACATGAAATACTGGATGCACACTCGACAAGCTAGGTGGCAAGGCAAGCATGTAAGACACCTCTCTGATCCTCTGAAGTACCTTAAAAGGCCCAATGAACTGAGGGCTCAAATTGCCTCTCTTCCCAAACCTCATAACACCCTTCATGGGTGATACCTTCAGCAGAACTTTCTCCCCAACCATGAAAGACACATTACGGACCTTCCTGTCAGCATAGCTCTTCTACCTAGACTGCACTGTGCGAAGCCGCTCCTGAATCAATTTAACCTTGTCTAATGCATCCTGGACCAAGTCTGTACCCAAGAGCCTAGCCTCGCCCGACTCAAACCATCCCACCGGAGATCTACACCGCCTCCCATATAAAGCCTCGTATGGAGCCATCTTAATGCTCGACTGATAACTGTTGTTATATGCAAACTCCGCGAGCGGCAGAAACTGGTCCCATGAATCCCCAAAATCAATGACACAAGCGCGTAACATGTCCTCCAATATATGGATAGTGCGCTTGGACTGTCCGTCCATCTGAGGGTGAAAGGTTGTGCTCAACTCAACCTGAGTACCCAACTCTCACTGCACGTCCCTCCAAAACTTTGATGTAAACTGTGTGCCTCTATCTGAAATGATGGAAACTGGGACACCATGAAGGCGAACAATCTCTCTGATGTAAATCTCAGCCAACCACTCTGAAGAATAAGTAGTACCAACTGGAATGAAGTGCGCGGACTTGTTCAGCTGATCCACAATCACCCAAATAGCATCAAACTTCCTCGAAGTCCGTGGGATCCCAACTACGAAATCCATGGTGATCCGCTCCCACTTCCACTCTGGGATCTCTAACCTATGAAGCAAGCCAACCGGTCTCTGATGCTCATACTTAACCTGCTGATAGTTGAGACACTGAGCCACAAACCCAACTATATCCTTCATCATCCTCCTCCGCCAATAGTGTTGTCTCACATCCTGGTACATCTTTGCGGCACCTGGATGAATGGAGTGCCGCGATTTGTGAGCCTCCTTAAGAATCAACTCCCGAAGCTAATCCACATTGGGCACATATATCCGTCCCCGCATCCTCAACACGCCATCATCACCAATAGTCACATCTCTAGCATTACCTCGCTGAACCTTGTCCTAGAGGACGAGCAGATGGGGGGTCATCATACTGACGCTCCCTGATACTATCATAAAGAGAAGACCTAGAGACCACACAGGCCAATGCTCGACTTGGCTCCAAAATATCCAATCTGACAAGCTGGCTAGCTAAGGCCTAAACATTGAATACCAAGGGTCTCTCTGCTGCTAAAAGATACACTAAACTCCCCAAACTCTCCGCCCGGCGACTCAAGGCATCGGCCACCACATTGGCCTTCCCGGGATGGTACAAAATGGTGATATCATAGTCCTTAAGAACCTGCAACCACCTCCGCTGATGCAAGTTAAGATCCTTATGTTTGAACAAATGCTGCAAACTCCGATAAACAGTGTAAATCTCACAATGGACCCCGTACAAATAGTGTCGCCAAATCTTTAAGGCGTGAACAATACTGCTAACTCAAGGTCATGGACAGGATAGTTCTTCTCATGGGTCTTCAACTGGCGCAAAACATAAAAAATACTCTACCCTCCTACATCAGAACACACCCAATACCTATCCGCGAGGCATCACAATACACTGTGTAGGAACCAGAAGCTGATGGTAGAACTAGAACCGGAGCCATGGTCAAGGCAGTCTTGAGCTTCTGAAAGCTCTCCTCGCACTCATCCGACCACCTAAATGGGGCACCTTTTTGGGTCAATCTGGTCAAGGGCCATACAATAGATGAAAAACCCTCCACAAAACGACGGTAATAGCCCGCCAAACCAAGAAAGCTCCTAATCTTCGTGGCTGAGGACGGTCTGGGTCAACTCTGCACAACCTCTATCTTCTTCGGATCCACCTGAATACCCTCACTGGACATCACGTGCCCCAAGAACGCCACTGAACTGAGCCAAAAATCACACTTGGGGAACTTTACATAAAGTTTCTCCTCCCTCAATCGCTGTAACACAATCCTCAGACAGTGGCATGCTCCTCCTGGCTATGAGAGTACACCAGGATATCATCAATGAATACAATGACGAACGAGTCCAAATAAGGCTGAAACGCACTGTTCATCAAATGCATGAACGTTGCTGGGGTGTTGGTCAGCCCAAAAGACATCATAAGGAACTCAGAATGATCATATCGGGTCTTGAAAACTATATTAAGAATATCTGAGTCTCGAATCTTCAGCTGGTGATACCTAACCTCAAATCAATCTTGGAGAACACCATCGCTCCTTGAAGCTGGTCAAACAAATCATCAATACGTGGCAAAGGATACTTGTTCTTCATTGTGACCTTGTTCAACTGTCTATAATCAATGCACATTCTCATAGTACCATCCTTCTTCTTCACAAATAGAACTGGTGCACCCCAGGGTGACACTCGAGGCCGAATAAACCCCTTATCAAAGAGTTCCTAAAGATGCTCCTTCAATTCCTTCAACTCAGCCGGTGCTATACGGTACGGTGGAATAAAAATGGGCTGAGTGCCCAGCACCAAATCAATACCGAAATCAATATCCATGTCGGGCGGCATGCCCAACAGGTCAACGGGAAACACATCCGGGAAATCTCGCACCACCGGAACAGAATCAATAGCAGGGGCCTCGACACTAACATCCCTCACAAAGGCCAGATAAGATAGACAACCTTTCCCAACCATCCGCTGAGCTTTCAAGTATGAAATCACTCTATTGGGAACATAGTCTATTGACCGCTCCACTCAATCCTCGACAATCCCGGCATCACCAACATCACGGTCTTAACGTGATAATCTACAACATCATGACATGGAGACAACCAATCCATACCCAAAATCACGTCAAAATCGACCATACAGAGCAGCAAAAGATCCACTCTAGTCTCCAGACCCCCAATGATCACCACATATGACTGATATACGCGGTCCACAATAATAGTATCACACACAGGAGTAGATACTTGAACAGATCAAACTAAAGACTCACGGGGCATATCCAAAAAATGAGAATACAAGGAAACATATGAATAAGTGGAACTAGGGTCAAATAATACAGAGGCATCTCTGTGGAAAACTGAGACAATACCTTTAATCACAGCATCCGAAGCAATGGCATATGGTCTAGAATGAAGAGCATAGAAACGGGCCTGGCCACCCCCTAATCGGCCTCCCTCTCTCAGGCGACCTCTAGCTGCCTGGGCTCTACCTCGAGCTGGCTGAGTGGGTGGTGAAGAAACTGGTGTTGATGTCATAGACTGGCTTCTTGGGGACTGAAGGGAGCCTCGAGTACCGCGATAACTGGCAGAAGGACCTGGCATAGGCATACCCTGACCTGATGGAGCACGAGATGAACTCTAAGCTGGGAGAGCACTGAGAGATGAGTGGCCCTGTTGATAACCGTGTGAACCATGGCCAGATGATGTATCACGGTGAACTGGGTGAGCCGTCTGAGCATGTCTGAAAAAACGACCCCTACCGTGTTGGAACTTCCCCCAGAAGGGACACCACTAAATCCACCCTGTCCACGAGGCCTTTTGGCCTCTCTCTCAACCCGCTCCTAGCTGCGAACCATCTCAATATGACGAGCAATGTCGACAACCTCATCAAAAGTAGCACCAGACACTGTATCTCTCTCTGGTCATAAGTAATCGCAATTGAAAAGTGAGGCCATCTATAAACCTTCTGATCCTCTCCCTGTCTGTGGGAACCAACCAGATAGCATGACGGGCCAACTCCGAGAATCGTATCTCATACTGCATCACAGACATATCACCCTAACGAAGTTACTCGAACTGCATGTGTAGCTCCTCTCTGTGGGACTGTGGCACGAACTTCTCCAGGAATAGATCGGAGAACTGCTGCCACGTAAGGGGTGTTGCGCCAACCGGTCTACGCCTCTCGTAATCCTCCCACCAGCGGAAGGCATCCCCAGAGAACTGAAAAGTAGTGAACGATACCCCACTGGCCTCTAGAATACATGTTGTACGGAGTATCCTCTGACATCTGTCCAAGAAACCCTATGCATCCTCTCCCTCTGCACCACTGAAAGATGGAGGCTGGAGTCTCCCAAACCTCTCCAATCTACGCTGCTCATCCTCAGGCTTAGCAGGAACCACATAGTCCTGAGCAGATGTAATCGGCTGGGCTGGTGGTGCCCCCGGTGTCTGGAATCACTGTACCACCTGCTCTGGTGTGCGGGCAGCGGGAGTCTGAGCACCTCCCCCGGCCTAAGAAGTGGATGCTGTGGCCGGAACAGAGACCGCCTGAGCAAGACTGGTACACGCGGTCAGAATCTGAGCTAAGGCCTCCTGAAGGCGTGGAATCACGATAGGCACAAGTGGTGCCTGAGCTGGTGCATCAACAACTGAAATTTGATCCTGATCTGGGGCAACTGGTGGATCTGCAGGTACTGCCCCAGCTGTTGTGCGGACTGCACCTCTTCCCTTACCACGGCCTCTACCGCGGCCTTGGCCTCTCGGGGCCATGGCTGGTGATACTGGTGGCTGCCCATCCTGCCCAGTAGTACGAGTCCTTACCATCTGTGAGAGAATGAAACAATAAATGTTTAGTTACTAGAATCAACAGATTTGCACGACAAGAATTCAATAATGTGAAGTTTCCTAAGGGTTCGGCAGCCTCTCGAAGATAAGTACGGATGTCTCCATACCGATCTGCAAGACTCTACTAAACCTGCTCATGACTCATGAGACCTATGTAACCTAGGCTCTGATACCAACTTGTCACGACCCAAAACCTAACCCGTCGTGATGGCGCCTATCGTGCTACTAGGCAAGCCGACCTTTCCAAAACACTTTCAAAATTTAACAGGAATGAATAAAAACATTTAAAATAACATGAGTTTTTCATAAAATAGGGGTAAAACCCAATTAAAATATAAGTGCGGAAAAATAGCCCGACATCGGGGTGTCACTAAGTCATGAGCATCTAACAGTTAATCTAGAAAACAGAGTCTACTACAGTATGTGTCAAATGTCAATACAAGAGAGAAAAGATAATAAGGAAGGAGAAACAAGGACTGCGGACGTCGGCAGCTACCTCGTAAGTCTCTGATAGTAAGCTCGCGCACGAACTCAGCGACCGCCAGAACCGTACACACCTGGATCTGCACATGAAGTGCAAGGTGTAGCATGAGTACAACCAAGTCAGCAAGTAATAGAATTAAATAAGGTACTGAGAAGCAGTGATGAGCTATAAAAATACAGTTCATTTCAAAAGTTTTCAGTAAAGAGTGAACATGCTTTCAAATCCGGTGGTGTAAATCAAATCAGTTCGAGCTCAAGTAAAACAGATATGAATCTTACAGAAATTTCACCACAACAACAGATAACAACTAAGTGCAATAATAAATAAAAGCAAGTACAGCCTCTCAAGGCAGCAGTCACTCAACTCATCTTAACAGCTCATACTCTCAGCTCTCAGCCCTCAATACATACTCTCAATAGGTACCTGCATTTATTGGGGATGTGCAGACTCCGGAGGGGCTCCTTTCAGCCCAAGCGCTATATCGTTACGGCGTGCAGCCCGACCCAATCATAGAAGTAGCCATAAGGCTCGTAGCGGCGTGCAACCCGATCCACAATCCATAAATAGCCATAAGGCTCGTTGCGGCGTACAACCCGATCCATATAACCTCACATAGCTCGCCACTCAGGCCCAATCTCAGTCACTAATCTCTCCATCCCCTCAGACTCACAGAATATCATCATGATCAGCCCAAACAGAAAATACAACAAGTATCAACAAAAACTGAGAGGGAAGAGAGATGTAACACACAAGTAAGACTGTGACTGAGTACAAGACATCAATTAGCAGTCAATTCAATAACTATACGACCGATGCGGGTCTCAACAGTGGTATCATATGGCCTAAGCATGGTTTCTAACATGAAAGGCAGTCAACTGCTCAAAGACAAGGAAAAACAAGTAATAACAATGGCTATTCGACTTTAAAGTCTCACGGGACGGACCAAGTCATAATCCCTTGTGGTGCACGCTCACACGCCCGTCATCTAGTATGTGCGTCACCTCCAAACACTCACATCGTATCAATTCTCGGGGTTCCATACCCTCAAAACCAGATTTAAGACTCTTACTTACCTCAAACCGAACAAATCTCTGCTCTGAAATGCCTTTTCCTCTCAAATCGGTCTCCAAACATCCCGAATCTAGACACAAGTAGAACAATACAATCAATATAGGCTGAAACGATCAATTCCACAAGAAAAGTACTAAATTATAGCCAAAAAATCCAAAATTGGCTAGAACCCGGCTCCCAGGCTCACGTCTCGAAATCCAAAAAAAAGTCACAAAACCCGAAAGCCCATTCATTCACGTGTCTAACCATACCAAATGTACTCAAATCCGATAATAAAATCACATGCAAATCATCAAAATCCCAACTCAAGAGTTCTTCCTCTTTTTCCCCAATTTCTCACCCCAAATCACAAATTAGATGATAAAATTAAAGATAAAATCATGTGATTTAACCAAAACCAAGTAAGAATCATTTACCCCAATCAACTCCACGAAAATCCCTTCAAGAATCGCACAATTCCGTGTTCTCTGGCTCAAAATATGTAAAATGGGTTCAAATCCTCGTTTTTGAAATTAATACTGCCTATCCAGATATCCTTTTGCGATCGCGGAACATTCCTCGCGATCGCGAAGCACAACTATGATGCCCCACATTTTTACCCTACGCGATCGCGAAATCACCCACGCAATCGCGGATCACTGCCTCTCATACCTACGCGATCGCATCCTGCCTCACGCGATCGCATAGAGCATTGGCCACACCTCCCCTCCTGCTCAAATCTTTCTACGCGAACGCGATCTTAGCCATGCGTTCGCGAAGCACATCTTCGCACACATATGCGATCGCGTTCCTAACTCTACGATCGCATAGAACAAGCTCACATCTGCCCCAAATTAGCTTACGCGATCGCGAATGAATACTGGCGATCGCGAACAAGGAAACCAGAACCTGCTGAAACCAGAATTTCAGCTATCAAGCCAAGTCCAAAAATGATCCGTTAAGCATCTAAAACTCACCCGAGGTTCCCGGGACCTCAACCAAATATACCAATCAATCCTAAAATACCATACGAATTTAGTCGAGCCTTCGAATCACTCAAAACAACATCAAAACACCAATTACACCCTGATTCAAGCCTAAAGAACTTCTAAACTTTCAAATTTCACAAACGACGCCGAAACCTACAAACCACGTTCGATTGACCTCAAAATTTGCGCACAAGTCAAATTCGACTTTCGCCATTTCAAGCCTAAATTAGCTACAAACCTCAAATTCACAGTCCGGACACGCTCCTAAGTCCAAAACTACCCAACAGAGCTAACGGAACCGACGGAACTCCTTTCTGGAGTCGTCTTCACACACTTCCGACTACAATCAAAATTCTAAGACTTAAGCTTCCGTTTTAGGGACTAAGTGTCCCAAAACACTTCGAAATCAAAAACAAGGCCTCCCGGCAAGTCACATAAGAAGAAACAGATACGGAAAAAACAGTAAATAGAGGGTCGGGGCTAATACACTCAAAACGACCGGCCGGGTCGTTACACTTGAATATGACCAGAATTCTTCGTGGTTCGGGTCTACTTACATACGTCGAGCGGCTCAAGCCATAGCCCGAAAGCACGGGGTATTTACATTGATGAAACTTATTTTCTTTGATTTGTTGACCTCTAATCCTTACGACACTTTCTCAACATTTTTTAAACTTAGCATAATCACTTATAACCTCAAAAATAATCGTGTCCTTGAACTTATGTCCATTAACTTACGACAAATCAAACATACAAAAGTACGGGAGGTAACAAAAGGCAAGCTGGCCTGATTTCCTTGAATTATCACGCTATATAACATTTTAAAAGCATTGCATGGCACACGTTCAAAAAGTCAACTCTTCTAAAAAAAACATTCCTGGTGTTAATTGGTATTATGAATCATTAAAATATTAAAATATCGTCGGATATGGCTTCCACGACATCAATTAGCTCACTATCCCCAGCCTTCATAACACAATGTTCACGTATTCTTGTTTTTTTTTTTCAAAATATAAAAAGAAGTTAAGGATAATGTTGTTTTGGGTACGTAGACTTCACATCACAAAAGACACAACGTTACACGCCTGACGCCATCACGTCGAGAATGAACATTCCATCTACCGAATGGAAAAAAAGAAAAAGAAAAAGAAAAAAAGCACTCCATCCTTTTTCACATGTTATAATATTTTTTAAACGCTCTAATAGATTGAAAGTTTAATATCCATGTGAGACAAGAACAGAACGTTGTGAAGTGGCTAATATGAAAATTAAAGCAATCATTTCTCCAGTTAACTACAGATCGGAAAATATTAAAAAGAAATAAAGAAAGGTTAAAAAAAATATTACTTCTCTTGTTTGAGGTTTTCTAAGTTAACGTTTTCTAAGTTAACGTTTTAACTTTTAACCACTAAAACTAAAACGGAAAAAAAAAATTAAAAAAAAAGGAAGCTTTATGTTAAATACTGAGCAATTGACCTTGGAAGAAAACGTCTATATCCTTTTTTCTACTAAATGGATTGAATACATTCTAATTTATGACAATTGCTTCGCTCCGCATTGCTCTATATACAAATGAGAAAGAAATGAGAGGTCTATTTTTAAATTTTTAATAGATCTATTGATGCACTTTGCGAAGAAAAAGAAAAGGAAGCCTAAATTAAGCTTGGCATTTCAATTTTGGTAGCATGTTATCGATTAGCCATCTTGCCAACCATTTGTAGGCTTGTTGTGTCAAATGAATTCCGTCCCAACTGATGTAAGTACTAGGGTCGGTACAAATTTGCAGTCCTGGAGCTCCACATATTCTATTTTTGTCGTAATTATATTTTTCTCCTATTCCACAACAAGCTTTCAGTAGAGAGTTTTTGTCAAAACCTGCACATTTCAATCAAAATAAATGTAATTGCATGAGATATTCTACTGGGGTGGATTTACACGTATTGTATTGAAAGGAGTTCATGTTAATCGTTTATCCTTATTTTCTTACCATATTTGGTTTTTTTATCTCTTGAAGGAAGGGCAACATATTTACCATAATTGGTTTTACATTTTACAAAAATAAAAATATAATTCTTCCATATTTGGATAGTCTTTTTTCTTGGAGGAAAAAATATTTTAGACTTCTATAAATTGAGGATCCTTCCTTCTTATTTAGCAGCATCCACAACGTAGTCCATAAGGGATTTGAGAGTCTTGTTTAGGGGAGAGTTTTTGTGAGACAAGTGTTATGTTGTTACTTGTGTGTGCCTCTTTGTGAGGTTGTTCTCTCGATATGTTGTACTCTCTTTTATATAGTTGATTGCTCATCTGCACCTGTGGACGTAGCTCAATTGACCGAACCATGTTAAATGTTTGTGTTTCTTTTGGTATATTTCTCTTCTGTTGTCTAATTTATCGTCGTTGAAAGTTTGCTTTACTAGCTTCCGTATGACACCTAATCATTTCGATATATAGTTTAATTGACTTCCCTTTAGAAAATTATACCACGCAATATATAACTTGTTGAACCCCTTGACATAAGGGAAGTCTATAACACATGTTTAAATCTCGTGCGTCGTATTCTTACATTTTTCTAACTCTTTTGTTAGAATTGTTGGCTCTGGCAACCGCCACTGTTTTAGTTTCTTGATCACTTTGGTGTTACTTTCTCAAATGTTATTGCATTTTACGAACTTTATTTTTGGAGAGTGCAGATTGATCATTTCAATAAGGGTGCTCGGGACGAAAAATGGGTGGAAAAGGAATCAATTTATCAAAAGAAAAAAAAATGTTATGTGGACAAATTCTTGTTAAAAGAAAATAAACTAAGGTTAAAAATAGAAAGAATGTTATTTTGAGTACTTACCAAGATTTGCGGCATTTTGTAGAAGCCAGAGATAGGCATTGTAGTAGTCACCATAAACCAATGTAATATTTGGATGTCCTTTCTTCAGCTCTTGAATGGCTTTTTGCAAATGATGATTGTAGAGAATTGCCAAGTCATTTAGATCTTTCAAGCAATGATTATCATCGTACGCAGTTGAATTATTGGTCAAAAACGTTGTTAGCAAATTTGGTATACAACCAATTGGGAAATTTCCAGGAATGACAATTCGGACAGCTCCAAACCCAATGATAGTCTGAAAGAGGTAATGAATTAATTAGCAAAATGTTTCTAATCAAAGGCAACTAAAATGTCTTTCTATTAATGCTTGTGATACTGTACTAGTGGTAAAAATTAGATAACTTGTACCCGAAATAGTTATAAATCAAGTTAATTTAACTCTAAAGAGAAACATATAAATCAAGTTAATTTAACTCTAAAGAGAAACATCAGTCTCAAATTGAGATGAAAAATATACATATGGATCCAATAGATTTTTGTGGTCCGGCCCTTTCCCGGACCTTGCGCATAGCATAAGCTTAGTACATCGGACTGCCTTTTTAAGTGTTATAATTTATGCGAAATACATATATCATGCATTTATTGATTTGCTGCAAATATTGGTGAGTAGACATAAACATTGATACTCGTGATTATTTGTCGAAGGCAACCAAACATCTTTCGTGAGTTTCACATACTAAAAACAGAGAAAATGGAAAGCATACTTTAACAGCATTGATAATGGTCTGAACAACTTCAGGGACCATAGCTCTAAGTTCCTCCATTGGTTTACCTTGCAATAAACCATAATTAAACTCATTTCCTCCTATTTCTCCAACCAGGAAAAGTGCCTTCTTTAGGTCTTCTGAGCATTCTAGCAAAGACAAAAGAAAATAAATAAGTAAAAACAAAAAACACTATTCTGTAATTAATGAATGACCAAACAATATCGTTTCCTTTTGAAAAAAATTTCGAAAATATAATTACCAGTAGAGCAAGTGGATTTGAAATGAGAAGACATCCAATCAAGTTGCACATTTAATGAACTATTGGTTACTGAATTAGAAATCTTCTTCTCAGCCATGATTTCACCTGGCAAAACAGTAGCTCCTGCTACTGCGAAATTTGCACCATGTGTGAAATTTCCATTCTGATCCTTGTAGGGATTTAGGAAAGGAAGACCACATTCCAATGCTGTATAATAAGATAGCTTCAAATATCCATTAAAAAGTGTGACATATAGTCATTGACATTAAATAACTAAATGTAATTATTAGGTCAGCTAAGAAAAAATCATCAATAAAAATAGTGATCTTTCACTTTATTATGACTTTACTAATACAACGGGTAAAGTTCAGCGCATGAAATTAACCCCAAATTCAAGGCCAGTTAACTTTACAAGAAAATGGAAAATCCTAGATACACAACTTCAAGAAATTAATAATGTCAAATTTTAGCCCTTCTTGACCTAGTCTATCTCAGTCCAAGAAACTTTTAGGCTGATCAATGATCCGTCCATTTATTGACTCATTCTATTTTGACCCGTCCAAAATCAACCTAATCCGCCCATTTGACACCCCTATGCGTACCTATGAAATCGATCATGAGCAAACCATCAGAACATCGTCCAGTTGATTTGTTCTGGAAAAAGTTTTCACCATAAGGAAGTTTTGCAAAGGGAGAAAAAGCTCCAACGAGGCTCTCTCTAATGAAGTTGCCAGTATCAGAAAGTGAGTCACCCAACTGATATATTTTGTCAAACTTGCATTTCATCAATGTTGGAACTTGAGGGATTAGCACTTGAGCATCAGTTTTCTGCAAAAATTGTAAAAGAACCAAGAAACTGACTATGGAAAGAACTCGTAAGAGATCAAGCACTCTAATGGTCAATGCCATAGCTCAAATTTTGATGAAAAATATTTAGGAGTATGGACCTAATTATAACTACTACATGCACTTTGTCAAAAACTAAATAGTAAACAAACAAAATCTATCAAGTGATATTTATGTGTGCATCTAACAAGGCAGCTATATTATATTATGCTGAGTGAAGTGTACGTATTGCTAAATTCCTGTTTCGATGACCAACTCTTTTGTTATTCGGTCCTTGTTTGCGTCGTTAGTATTTTACCGGATACTGGCTCCTCTTACCATTACCTATATCAAGTAACTCTGCTTACCGATACTTAAAAAAATATCAACGGCCATTTCTTTTCTTTTTTTTCCTACTAAACTCTGAAAAAACATCATTGCGCCATTATTTACATATGCCACCCTCAACTAATGATTCGTGTCACGATCCAGAATTCTCACCCTCAAGACCGTGATGGCGCCTAACATTTCATTTGCTAGTTATTAACCATTTTTAATAATTCAAATCAAATGAAAATCAATAAACTAAATAAACTTAAATGAAGTAGATAAATCTGATGCACGACGATATCCAGATACAAATTCCAAGACTGGTGTCACGAATACACGAGCGTCTAGAGTACTACAAATAATAGTCTGAATGAAAGCATAACTGTTTGAATTGAAATAAACAACTAGAGTAATGTAGAAGGAGACTTCAGGGCTGCGAACGCTGTGCACCTGTACCTCAAGTCTCCGTCAAGCACCGGATCCGAGCAATCTACTAACCGCCGCTAGGACCGACTCCAAAATATGCACAAGAAGTGCAGAGTGTAGTAACCGACCCCATGTACTCTGTAAGTGCCGAGCCTAACCTCGACGAAGTAGTGGCGAGGCTAAGGCGGGTCACCTAAAATAACCTCTACGCAGTAATAATAATAACAACGGGGAAGGAAACAGGATATGATGGTAAAATAGTTAATTTATGATAATGAGCTCAATCCTCGCACACATAGACTCCAGAATATCTGACCTCAAAATATCATATAAAAAGGCTGAAAACTAACACAATAACACAATGAGTACAACATACACAATCCGTTGCGGTGCACAACCCGATCCCATAGTACACACGCAATCCTCCCTTATTTCATCATAACATCATTTATCACTGATGGTAGGCTAGAAATATAAATTTTTGGCTACTTTACACCTATTATTTAATACACTTTAATTGTGTTTAAGCTAAAATATAGTCAATTTATACTCATTGCGTGTTTTCTGTTATGTAGGTTCAGATTTCGGGTCAAGACTTAGAGCTAAAAGAGAATAAAAAAAAGAATTTTAAAATCTGAGTAGAAGTTTGAGAGTTAAGTCGGAATCGAGTTCGGGTGTCAAGGACCCGGTGCACATATAAAATAATAGAAGAAAAAGACAGAAGTGCATTAGAAGCTTAAAGTTTCAACCCCTCTGAAAAGTGGCACTAACACATCATGTGTTAGGCCTTGGTAAACGATGGGATAACCCATTTTTTGTCTCTTGGCGAGAACAAGGAAGCGTGCGTTCTTTTGGTTAAGCTTCAAAAAAGTTCCACTAATGCGGCTCGCAGTGCGTCGCAATGGACGACACACTAATGTAATTTTTCGCCCAGTTAATTCTAATTCGGCTCATAGAGAGTATTTTAGTCCAGGTCCATCCATACTCGATATAAATACATTGTAAAAATACTTTTTTTTATAGGATATTCGACCTAGGAGAGTTTTGGAGAGCTACCACGGCTTAAAGACACAAAATTTCATCAATTCTCTTGCCAACAATCGGTGCAAAAATGAGAGTTTGTATTGTAAAGTTGTCTTTGATGTTTTCTATATTCTTAAACTTATTTGTGATGATTTTCTCCATATCTATGGAGTAGTTCTTTCCCTAGGGTTTCGACGGATATGGTATTTTAATTGATATTTGTGGATTTAACTCTAGTTTAATTGTGTGATTACGTTTATGGAGCTTTGAATTATTTGCAACTTTACTCGCCGGTTTATTTAATCGAAAGAGGAATATTTTGGTGATTATCTTTGCATTATTTGGTTCGGTTTAATTTAGTGATTCTTCTAAGTAATCGAGAGAGCTTTATGAATTGTTGATTAAGCCAAGTTAGGAGAATATTCGAGAGATGTTTTCCTAAACACTAGTCCATTAATGTATTCTTGCATATCTTCACAGTGCTTCATATTAGTTTATTTTGTAGAGTTCATATTTAATTGAGAGAGGAATCTTTAACCTTACGTTTAAGCTAATCATCGTGCGAATTCGTGAAAATCATTAGAACATTAGAAGTGAATTTAAACAGAGTTAAATCTCGAATAGCTATCGTACACCTATCATGTCGCAACCCTTAATTCTCATATTGTTTACAACCCGTAAGTTCAACTCTCTTCTCTGTGATTAGGTCTAATTACTAGTAATCTTAATTTAGTAGTTAATTATAGCAGTAATCACTCGAAATCAAGTGTTGATCATCCTGAATAGCAAATAAGCCAGAAATTACTCGAATATTATTTAAATCCAATCCATGTGGAGACGATAATTAAAATATACTATCTTTGGCTAGCGAGCATCAATTTCATGTTGTGTTTTGTGCTTGTCAAATTTTGACGGCGTTGCCGGGGATTGTCAATCAATAGTGTTCAAAATAGTTTTTGGTGCTAATTCAGGAAGTTTTTTTATTTTATTTTATTTTTCTTTTTTTTTTATTCTTCACGGGTTTCCTCTTCTGTGTGCAGGCAACAGATTGACGTCTCTGGTGTATGACTCGATCTTCTTCAAAGGAATTGATTCCAAATAATTCAGAAGTGGAAAAGAGTCTGCGACAGTTGAAGAAAGAGAAAGAACTCACCGAAAAACATTTGGGGCAACTTTCAACCCCAGAACACATGGCTAAAAATAGTGAAGACGAGGTAGAATTAGTTGTAAGAGAAGTAGCACAATAAGAAGATGCACGAGTAGCAGTTAAGCCAGCCTGTACAACTGCTGATGAGACCGTTAACGATGATGGGGGTCAAATATTCAATCTAAATCGACCCTTGATTGAAGACCAGTTCGAGAATGCGGTACCCAGACCTGGTAGAGCATTGGGTGATTATGACAGACTAGTCTACAATCAGGGACTATCCAGTGTCAGACCTCCGCCAGTAGCAGCAAATAATTTTGAGTTAAAGAAAGGCTTGCTTTAAACTATTCTGAACAATTATATCTTTAGAGGAAAGGTGAATGAGGATCCTAATACTCACTTGATGTATTTTGAGGAAATCATGAACACCTTCCAGTATAACGGAGTGTCGAAAGATGATGTATACTTAAGGGCATTCCCCTTTTCACTGAAGGATGTCGCGAAGCACTGGCTTCGTAGCTTACCAACGGGGTCGATCAGGACATTGAAAGATATGACTAGAAAGTTTCTTGACAAATACTTCTCAGCTGCAAAAATAGTGAAGTTCAGAAGGGAAATTCACAACTTCTGCCAGACGGACACTGAAACAATTTTCGAGGCTTGGGAAAGATTCAAGGAGATATAATAAAGTGTCAGCATAATGGGATTGAATTGTGAATGCAACTCCAAGACTTTTGGGATGGACTGACACCTCCCCCACGACGAACTCTGAACACTGCAGTTGGAGGTCCTTTAATGAAGAAGACTGCTGAGGAGATTGTGAAAATTCTTGATGAGCTATCTGAAGATGCTAACCAGTGGACTGCTGAGAGTAATGATAGAAGAAGATCTGTTGGGGTTCATCAAGTAGATTCAAACACCGCAGTGTGAGTCCAATTAGAAGCCATGGCCAAAGAGATAAGAAAGTTGACCTTAACCAAAGTTCAGAGCCAACCATCACCAGTTTGTGATTTATATGGAATAGCTCATCCAACGCATGAGTGTCAGGTCGCAGCTACATATGAAGTGTTAAATGTTATAGGAAGCTATGATAGAGGTAACTACCGGAGTGGTAATAATTTCAATCCTATGGGACAGATGCACCCAGGCTTTTCTTGGAATTCACCAAGTGGTAGCTTGAACTCGTGGCAGCAAAATAATTCTAGACCTCAGGGACAAGGACTCCCTGCTGATACTGAAAGAAATACAAAAGAGACAATAAATGCAGTGTTTTGAGGAGTGGGCATGAGTTGGAGGATCTCATAGCAAAGCGAAAGGATGAGACGGTTGAAAGACAGGTGAAGATTGTGGAGGAATAGAAAATCAACAACATTCAAGAAGGTGAAGTGAGGGTAGATGAGGATTTGAAAAAGAAAGGGAAGATTAAAGCTCAGAAAAAGAAGAAAAATGATAATTCAATAAATAATGAGACTGAAGAGAGCAAATACATGTATGTTCTACCTTTCCCCCCAGAAGCAACGAAGAGAGAAATTGGACAAACAATTCGAGCGCTTTCCAGAAGTGTTCAAGCAGGTGGATATGTGAATATACCTTTCATAGAGGTGCTTTCGCAGATGCCAGCTTATGCCAAATTCATGAAGGAAATATTGTCCAAGAAGCGGAAAGTAGAAAAAACATCGGTTGTCAAGTTGACAAAGCATTTTAGTGCCATCTTACAAGATAAACTCCCTCAAAAATATGGAGATCCAGTAAGTTTTACTATACCTTGCTCTTTAGGAAGTATTAAATTTCAAAAATCTTTGTGTAATTCAGGTGCTTCTATTAATCTTATGCCTTTGTCTATTTTCATGAAATTGGAGGGAGAGATTTGAGAGATCAGGTCGGTACTTGTATCCTTGCAGCTGGCGGATCAGACAACAATCATACCAGAAGGAATAGTGGAAGATGTGCTAGTTCAGGTGGATAAATTTGTGTTCCATGTGGACTTCATTGTGGTGAACATGGAGGAGAATAGGGAGGTTCTGCTGATTTTAGGAAGACCCTTCTTGGCTACGGGCAGAGCAATTCTAGAT
Organism: Nicotiana tabacum; assembly: GCF_000715075.1. Lineage (NCBI taxonomy): Eukaryota > Viridiplantae > Streptophyta > Magnoliopsida > Solanales > Solanaceae > Nicotiana > Nicotiana tabacum. The sequence continues at coordinate 120,068,419 of NC_134098.1, forward strand.
ATTCAGGAAAGGCAGCTCATGCTCAGAGTGGGAGATGAAAGACTGATCTTCAAGATGGAAGGAGAAAGGGCGGCCTTGAAAGAGCAAATTGGAAAGAGTGAAGTTGATAAGTATGGGGTGTACCCAAAGAAGGCGGAAAAGAAGCTCTCAGCATGGATGTGTGCATTGGGTCGGGCATGCAAAGGAGATCCCGACTTCGATTGCGACCCCGGCTAGATGAATCAGGGAAGATTCCTTTACCTCTTGCTTTTTATTTGTGTGCTATGTGAATATGCCACAATTTAAAGTGTGGGGTGGGGATATAAATATGTAAATGTGTGTTTGTTTTCGTTTCTTTTGATTGATTTTATTTTTACTTTTCCCGACAATGGATTTCCTCGGTTTTCTTCTTGAGGGATTAAAAAAATATTTTATTTTTCTTAAGTAGTGTAATAATTGCCCTTGGTTTTTCTTTGTGATGTGGTTCTTTTCCAAGGTTTTTACTTGAACAGGATGTAGTTAATTTTTTTAATTAGGAATAGAGAAGTCTTGTGTTGTGGTGTTAAATAGAGATAACTTATCTTACCTGTGTTGTGCTTTGAGAGCAATAAGTGCTTTAGTTGTGATGCCTAGGCTCAGTTCTTGACTCATGGATAAGTACCTTAATTTGTTTGATCTTGACTTTGCTTAACTTCTTTGACTAGAGAGTAGGGATAGATCTGACCCTGAGTGAGGATTTGTTGATATTCTGTGTATGTCAGTTGATGTCTAGAACTTGTCCCGTGTGTTTGCAAAGCGAAATAGTAGTCTTGTTCAGTCTAGGAAGTGATATAGGTATTTCGTTGTTGAGCCAATTATATGTTTATGGTCCGCCTAATTGTTGTGTATCCTAGTCAGCCATTTGAGCCTATAATCCTACTTCTTTGGTAACCACACTGCAAGCTTGATCCATTTTGTTTGAATTGATTATCTATTTAAACTTTTTACCTCTCTTGAGCACTTGATTTTGTTATGAGCTTGTGAAAGCTAAAGTTGAGGTATGGTCGTGCTTTTGAGGAAAACTATTGAAAAAGGAGAAATGTGCAATGTTTGGAAAAATTATGAGAGCCACTTGTAGGGAATTGAAAGGGAAAAAAAGAGTGAGAGTACTTGGAAAGAAAAAAAAAATAAAACTTTGAAAAGAAAAAAAATTGATTCCTTGTTAGTGGTAGTTCTCATCTTATTTGTGCTTAAAGAAATTGGGAGCTTGATGTTGTTATATTGTGAAGGTTGGGGTTTGGTTCAACATAAGTGTGGGGTTTGAATTGTTAATGTATATGTATTAAAGTACTTAGGGATGTGTAGTCATTGTATCCAAATATATCTGACCCATCCCGCAGCCTACATTACAACCAAAATAAAGTCTTACTTGATCCTTGACTGAATGAGCTCAATTAGTAGAGTATTACACTACGGGCAAGCCTATGGTACATTCTCTGTGGAACGTGAATGTTATTTCTAAGAGTGAGTGAATTCTTTCTATCTTGAGTTCATATTTGTTCCTGAATTTTATGGTGTGTGGAATTACTCTCTATCTTTGGTGTGAGGGCACATGATTTGCGAGGGAAAGGTAATGCCTTTGACCTCTGTATTAGAGTAAGTGAGCGGGTATTTGAAAAATACGTGGTACTTTTGAGCCGAACCTTAAGGCTAAGATGTTACGGTATGGTACTTAGTCTGCTTTAAATATTCTTGGCATGATGAGTTAGGGGACTTATGTGAAAAAGTCGTTCTTATTTGAAGTGTAGTTTGTTGCTCGAGGACGAGCAATGGTCTAAGTGTGGGATGTTGATGGCAGACTAGAAATACGAATTTTTGGCTACTTTGCACCTATTATTTGATATACTTTTATTGTGTTTGAGCTAAAATATGATCAATTTGAACTCATTGCGTATTTTCTGTTGTGTAGGTTCAGATTTCGGGTCAAGACGAATTCTTAGAGCTAAAAGAAAATTAAAAAAGGAATTTTGAAATCTGAGTAGAAGTTCGAGAGTTAAGTCGGAATCGAGTTCGGGTGTCAAGGACCCGGTGCGCATATAAAATAATAGAAGAAAAAGCCAAAAGTGCATTAGAAGCTTAAAGTTCCAACCCCTCTGAAAAGTGGTACTAACACGTGATGTGTTAGGCGTTAGCAAACGATGGGATAACCCCTTTTTTGGCTTCTTATGAGAACAAGGCAGCGTGCGTTCTTTTGGTTAAGCTTCAGAAAAGCTCCACTAACGCGGCTCGTAGTGTGTCACTATGGGCGGCGCACTAATGTAATTTTTCGCCCAGTTAATTCTAACTTGACTCAGAGAGAGTATTGTAGTCCACGTCCATCCATACTCGATATAAATACATTGTAAAAATACTTTTTTATAGGAGATTCGACCTAGGAGAGTTTTGGAGAGCTACCACAGCTTAAAGACACAAGATTTCATCAATTCTCTTGCCAACAATAGGTGCAAAAACTAAAGTTTGTATTGTAATGTTGTCTTTGATGTTTTTTATATTCTTAAACTTATTTGTGACAACTTTTCCATATCTATGGAGTAGTTCTTTCCCTAGGGTTTCAATGGATATGGTATTTTGATTGATATTTGTGGATTTAACTCTAGTTTAATTGTGTGATTATGTTTATGGAGCTTTGAATTGTTTGCAACTTTATTCACCGGTTTATTTAATCGAAAGAAGAATATTTTGGTGATTATCTTTGCATTATTTGGTTTGGTTTAATTTAGTGATTCTTCTAAGTAATCGAGAGAGCTTTTTAAGTTTTTGATTAAACCAAGTTAGGAGAATATTCGAGAGACGTTTTCCTAAAGACTAGTCCATTAACGTATTCTTGCATATCTTCATAGTGCTTCGTATTAGTTTATTCTGTAGAGTTCAGATTTAATCGAGAGAGGAATCTTTAACCTTACGTTTAAGCTAATCATCAAGTGAATTCGTAAATATCATTAGAACATTAAAAGTGAATTTAAATAGAGTTAGATCCCGAATATCTATCGTACACCTATCCTGTTGCAACCCTTAATTCTCATATTGTTTACAACCATTTAGTTCAACTCTCTTCTCTGTGATTAGGTCTAATTACTAGTAATCTTAATTTAGTAGTTAATTATAGTAGTAATCACACGAAATTAAGTGTTGATCATTCTGAATAGCAAATAAGCCAGAAATTACTCGAACATTATTTAAATCTAATCCCTGTGGAGACGATAATTAAACTATATTATCTTTGGTTAGCGAGCATCAATTTCATGTTGTGTTTTGCGCTCGGCAAACACTATCAAGAGTCATATATAAAACCCCTTTGTGGCGCGCAACCCGATCCCACCATATCAATATCAAATCCTTCTTTATTCCACCATATCATAATTTATCAATGACAAGTATTACGTATACAACTGTTGCGCGTGTAACCCGATCCCACTATATCATCATAATCAATATCAAAATCCTCCCTTATTCCACCATATCACAATCGTTGCAGCGTGCAACCCAAATAGTATCAATAAAAGCAATCAATTCAATAGCTAAATTTACAAGAATCGGCACAATTAAGGAATATGAAAGTAAAGCTATAAAGGAACCACGTACTAATCAAAGAAATGCTACAAATAATACAAAAGCAACAAAACAAGCCAAGTATGTGACAGTTAAGGTGTACAAATAAGACAACTAAGGCAAGTAGTAATTAATCATGGAGTCATGGAAGGAACGAATATTTTGATACAAGAATAATTAATGACAAGTAACAAATTACGGCATAGAAAGCGATTAAAGCATGTAGCAGTTAAGACATGGAATGAGATAATTCATAAATTACTAGAAGGCATGTGAACAATTATTTTGACAGCGTATATACACTTGTCACCTCGCATATACACCGCTACACGTAATTCATATAACATATAGTTCAAGAATTCCTAGTTCCCTCATATCAAGGTTAGACCCAACACTTACCTCGCTCCGCAACCAAATCAAAGCTCAATTAGGGCCTGTCCTCTAAAATTCGCCTCCAAACCAATCGAATCTAGCCAAAATCGACTTAATATCAACAAACAATGCTAAAAAATCAATTACAATAGATAAAGCTAAGATCTTTACACTTTTCCCAAAAAGTCAACAAAAGTCAACCTGGGCCCGCCTGGTCAAAATTCGGGTCCAATAATAGATTCCGACTACCCATGACCCCACGAGTTCATATATGTGATTAGTTTCAAAATTCAAGTCCAAATCGACTCTCAAAACTCAATTTCTTACGTATTTTTCAAAAACTTAACAAAGTTTGACAAATTTTCACTTTGATTCATATGATTTTGATGTTAAAATCTAAGATAAGTTGATGGAATGTGATTAGAAATGGATTAGAATCACTCACCCAAAGTTTGTAGATAAAATTCCCTCTTCCAAATCGCCTCTTACCTATCCTAGGGTTCCAAAATATGAAAAATGAGGCTAAAAATAGCGTCTCTCAGCTTTTTGTCCAGGCACAGATGTCGCAAATGCGAAGAAGTTATCGCAAATGTGAACTCCCCGCGTCTCTGCTGTCATCGCAATTGTGATGATTTATTCGTAAATGCGAACATGGACAGGTCGCAAAAGCGATCAAATGATCGCAAATGCGATCCCTGAGTTCCAGGCCATCTTCGCAAATGCGATCATCATAGACTTGGCCATTTGTCGCAAATGCGACCCCTGATCTCGCAATTGCGAGACCTACACACCAGGTCACACCAGCAACTTTCAAAATCTCTGAAACGCATCTTAAACTCACCCGAGCCCTAGGGACTCCAAACCAAACATTCACACAAGTCTAAAACATAATACAAACTCGCTCACGCGATCATAACACCAAAAGTATACCTAGAACTACAAATCAGACATCAAAATGTATGCAATTTTTCAAAGAACTCAAGAACATGCAATTTTAAAATTGGATGTTCGAAACACGTCAAATCAACTCCGTTTTGTACCAAATTTTGCAGACAAGTCATAAATAGTGAAATGAACCTATTTCAAGTTCCGGAATCGATATCCGAACCCGGTAGAAAACAAGTCAACCTGCAGTCAAATTTAGAAATTATTTAAACCTTCAAATTACTAGTTTTCAACAAAACACGTTAATTCAAATTAGGGACTTCCGAATTCGATTCTGGGCATACACCCAAGTTCCAAATCACGATGCGGATCCATCGAGACCGTCAAAACACAGATCCGGGTTCGTTTACACAAAATGTTGACCGTTGACACTCAAATGTATTTTAAGGCAAAATATCATATTTTTCTTAAATTTTTCACATAAAAACTTTCCGGAACAAGACACTGATTGCGCACGCAAATCGAAAAATACTAAACAGGTCTAGTCGAGGTTTCGGAACACGTAATAAAGGTTAGGACTCAAAGTGACGTATCGGGTCATCACAATTGGACACACCTGCATATACATAATATTTCACATCCATTGGCACAAAGATTTTGTCGGACCTGTGCATTTGAAATTCTATCAGTAATTTTTTTGAATACATCTGCTTTGTTACGTTAGTTAGAACCCAATGATATCGCATCCGTAAACCAAGTGAAACTTTTCAAAATGCAGTTTCACGGGAAGGAGTGCTCATACACATAGCATTAAATGGAAGTTACAACAATTTTATTGATTAAAATGACATGAATGTCTGAACTCCTATACTACACAGCAGGATTATTTTCTACAAGCACTAGAGCTCTTATTTCCAGACTTGTAGTTGTATCCTCAGAACCACCTGTTTTACAGTGTTAAAAACTGTGATTGAACAAGGCACCAAAAGAGTGTTGCGTCTTGCTTCAAATGACATCTAGCACTAATGATGACATGAACTACTACAATTTTACAACTACCCCACTTGGGTAGGGAGATGATTGGCTTAAGGAATGGTATGCCCACTGGCCACTGTGGTGGCCCACTACTATCGCAACAGTTACGCAAACGTTGCAATAAAACATCTATGGCAGCGGTTACAACCGTCACATTATCCTCTCAGACCTATTAAGATATGTAATAGAATAAACCGTTGCATTAGGGAAAGAACCGTCGCGGTAGATATATGTGTCGTGACAGTTTCCTTAACCGCTGCAATAGATGCATCTTTGGCAACGGTTCCTAAAAAAAAGGGCTACTGGGATAGTTTTGCTTTCCCTCCCTATTTTCCCTCTTCTAACTTTATCGCGCCTTTTTATTTTTTTACAGAAGTGAGACAAAGCACCTCGAAGGAAAAACAAAAAGAAAACCTAAAAGTCCTGACAAAGATACAAAGAAGAAGAAAACCTAAAGTTTGATACAAGCCGCCCTAACTGATCGAGATAGTTGTTGCCGTCAACATAAAAGATTACCTCCAAAAATGTCTTGTGGGAAACTCCAACATATCGTTTAAGAGGTGTTTTTCTCTTTATCTCTCTCGTTCTTCTACGTTGATACATTGATTTTTCTCCTTACTTCTTTGCTCTCATTCATCGACAGAGAGCTTCTTGAGGCCTTTCCAGTTTGTATACTTATTCATTAATTTATTTATTTTGCAAGATAAAAGATAAATTGGGAATAAATTATTGGGGTAGTTTCTTTATATTTGTCATCTTCAATGTGCAATTGGGTTTGTTTTAGTGCTGATATTAGTGATTTTCTGTTCACTTTTATTAATACTCATAGTATACAATTAAAAGGCCTTGCCTTTGTTACTGTGAGACAAAGCCGTAATAATTGGTACCCGCAACTTGCTTTTTTATTCCTGCATACACTAAAGTGAGGTGTTGTGAATTGATTTTGTTCCTTTAAACAAGGTTTTTTGATGTGGAAGTAATCTTATTTATTTTGTTACTTTAAACACAGTTTTTTTACGTGGAAGTATTCCTTTTGAGTTTCAGCTTCGAGAGAGGCTCGGTGGAGAGTTTGCTTTTGTCACTTGGCTATATGAGACTTTTCTATGGTGGGTGATGGGTATTCCATCATTATTCTGTAGGATGAGATTTGCGTTCGGGGGTGGGGTGAGGAGTGCATCCTCTGCTTTATTATCTTTTTGTGAGAATGAGGTAATTGTATTATAAAAGCTAGCACTAAGGAAGTGGTGCAGTATTTATAAGTGAACAAACAAAAATTCCCTTTTCAGTCTTCCACGGAGTCTAAGGGGCTGAGTATTTGTTCTGCTTCATTATCACTGAAAGGTTTGCAATGTTCCAGCACCATGAGTCTGTTTCAATCTCTAATTTAAGTTGTGAGAATTTTCTAGGATAATGGAATTTGCAACAGTATTCTAGCACAATGACTTTGAATTTCCATTTTGACTTGTGTGATTTTGTCCTTCAATTCTTTCAGTTATGACTTTTACTTACAAGGTCATTGCCAAGTCTCAATCTTATCCTATATTCTCGCTAGGTAGACTTGGTGTCTCTCACTTTTTATCCCTTAGTACATTCGTAGATCTTGTTGATGGTACTGATATATTATTTCTTTTTCGTCAACTTAAACCGAGGGTCTTTCGGAAACAGTCTATCTACTATCTCGGGGTAGGGGTAAGGTTTGCGTACACTCTACCTTCCCCACACCCCACTAGTGAGATTTTACCGAGTCATCGTTGTTGTTGTTGAAATGGGGTCTCAAAGCTGATGCATATTTTGCCCAAAAATTATGTGTATTTTCCTAAAACTAGTGAGGTATGTACGAAGAATACTATGTATCTGGAGAACATCATGCAACAAAATTTTGAGATTAAAAGTAAGAAACGGACCTCAATACTCGATTTTAATGGGCCTTGAAGACCAAAAACAGTATGACTACGGCAAGCCCGGAACCTCGCCGGACAGAAACTTTCACCTCGCCGAACTCGACCTGAACTTTGATGAAGCTCAAGGATGGTGTTTGGACTGATTTTTGAAGTTGTTTTTGAGCTGATTTCTGGGCTGTTTTCAGTTGATTTTCGCTGCATTTTTGTGGCTATTTTAGCAGGGGTTTCACATGGTTTTATGGTAGTTTAGGTGGCTTATTTTTGGTGCTATTGAAGCGGTATTTTGGACTGTTTTTGCTGCTGTTTTTGGGCTGTTCGGCAGCTATTTTGCTGCACTTTGGGGCTGATTCAATGGAGGTTTTCGGGATGATTTTGGGGCTATCTTGGAGGTCGTTTTGTAACTGTTTCGCAGCTGGGTTTTACTGCATTTTTGGGGCTGAAAATAATGGTGTTTTGGAGGAGGATGAAGGTGTTTTTTTTTTTGCTGCCTTTTTAGTGGGGTTTGTGGGTGTATAAGTAATAAAACAAGAAGAGAGGAAGAGCATTGAAAATGAATGATGGGACAAGGGAATAGTAAAAGGGGAGTGAGATGTGACACGTAAATAGTGTGGTAGGTGAGTGATGGGACAAGAAAATAGTGTACGGAAAGTAGGAAGTAATTTTATTATATTTGATCCGTGATTAAAATAAATTCTTCCGTCCTCTATGCAATAGAATTTGTTAAAAATATTACATATTCTCTATAAATTCTACTAATAAAAATAACATAAAAGTTAAAATATCAAGATTAAACCTAGAAAATAGTAAATATAAAAAAGTAATGAAAATTCAAATATAGTAAAAAATTAGGTGCTCACAACATGTCCTTTTTTGTTTGAAAACATAAAGAGTTTTCAAGTAAAGACAAGATGAACCATGTGACTAATGTTTGACCATACCATTATTCAAAAGGGAAGGAATAAAAGATGAAAAGAGTGCAATCGATTCCTTATTTTGAACAACCTACATATCCCGGGTTATAAGGGAATCGGGTCACGTGTAGTTCAAGGAGGGTGATAAAATGATGAGTGGGAAAGTCGAGTGAGGTTCCTTCGAGGCTACGGTCCGTGGTCCTGTTTATTACATCAAAATAAATAGAAAATTACTTTAAAGAAAAGGATAATATAAGATCCTATCTACTCTTCTTGTCTTGAGTCTTGCATCTTCACTTGAAATCTTTTAAACCCACATTGGTGCCTTGAGATTGAAGATTGACTCTTGAAGCTCGATCTTGAATTGAGACTTGGATTGACTCTTGAATGCTCATTTCTTATTTAGAAGCCGAGAAGATGGATTTTGAGATGTTGGTCGATGTGTGCATCACGTCAAAACTGAAGTCGAGAAGATGAATTTTGAGATGCTGGTCGATGTGTGCATCACATCAAAACTTGACCCCAACCGTCTTTGCGCTCGAGCAACCTTCTTTATCGATCAGAGTTTGGAACTTGATTCTTGGAAAGCCGGGTTGCCGACACATTATCAAAGATGACTCCGATTATCTTGTGATCAAAAGACCTTTTTTTTGTATGACTAGAACTAAAACTGCAAGCTTTAATCGTCACAATTTGTGCTTTATGGTGGGGTCCTGAAAAACCATCATAGACGAACAAAACGAACAAAAGTTTTTGTGAGTTATTGGGTAAAGCTGCAGATCAGCTTATTTTATTTGAAAGATGCAAAAATAAAACTAAAGGCTCCGAAAAAGATGTTCTTATCTTAGGTGTAAAATTGATAAAACTTAGACTTATGAGGTGCATCTCCCATGGGTAGCATTGGAATGACAGTGAGATTAAAGGACTTGAACTAGCAATTGCGTCTCCTAGGATTAATGACTCATATTAGGAAGTGTGTCTCCTATTAAAATGAACACGGTTGACTCAAGCTAGGAAGTGTGTCTCCTATGAGTGAGGTTGAAGGACTCGGACTAGGAAGTGTGTCTCCTAGGAATAAAGGTTCGGATTAGCAAGTGCGTCTCCTATTGGAATGACTCAAACTAGGAAGTGTGTCTCATATTGGAATGACTCAAACTAGGAAGTGTGTCTCCTACAAATGAGGTTGAAAGACTTGGACTAGGAAGTGCGTCTCCTAGGATTGATGGTTTAGATTAAGAAGTGTGTCCCCTATTGGAATGACTCAAACTAGGAAGTGTGTCTCCTACAAGTGAGGTTGAAAGACCTGGACTAGGAAGTGTGTCTCCTAGGATTGGTAGTTTAGATTAGGAAGTGCGTCTCCTATTGGAATGACTCAAACTAGGAAGTGCGTCTCCTATGAATGAGGTTGAAGGGCTTGGACTAGGAAGTGCGTCTCCTAGGATTGGTGGTTTAGATTAGGAAGTGCGTCTCCTACTGGAATGACTCAAACTATGAAGTGCATCTCCTACGAGTGAGGTTGAAAGACTTGGACTAGGAAGTGTGTCTCCTAGGATTGGTGGTTCACATTAGGAAGTGCGTCTCCTATTGGAATGACTCAAACAAGGAAGTGCGTCTCCTACGAGTGAGGTTGAAAGACTTGGACTAGGAAGTGCATCTCCTAGTAATGGTGGTTTAGATTAGGAAGTGTGTCTCCTATTGGAATGACTAAAACTAGGAAGAGCGTCTCCTACGAGTGAGGTTGAAAGACTTGGACTAGGAAGTGCGTCTCTTAGGATTGGTGGTTTAGATTAGGAAGTGCTTCCTACTGGAATAACTCAAACTAGGAAGTGTGTCTCCTACGAATGAGGTTGAAAGACTTGGAGGGAATGTAACCAGGGGGTGACACCCTGTATCATTGAGAAAGAATATAACTAGGGGTTGGTGCCCTATATCACTAAGAGGGGATATAATCAAGAGTTGGCGCCATGTATCAGTGAGAAAGAATGTAACTAGGGATTGGCACCCTGTATTACTGAGATAGAATATGACCAAGAGTTGGCACCCTGTATTGCTGAGAGGATGTAATCAAGGAATGGCGCCTTGTATCACTTAGAGAGAAAGTAACCAGGGGATATGATACCTTGTATGAAAATGGAACCTCACTAAAGATTAGTGTACCTTATGTTGGAAAATACAACTAGAGATTGGTGCACCCTATACTGAACATACGACTAGAGAGTGGTGTTCCCTATATCAAAATAGAATCTCAACTAAGGACCGGTGTACCTTATGCTAAAACATGAAATAGCTGATGATGTAATTATGGGCATGCCTAGAAATAAAAAGCAGAGACTTTGAAGAATTTACCTTTGGTGACATTCATACTTTGAGAACTTCATTTCTAAGCTACTTTATTTCCAGCTTCAAATAAAAAAAGATTTGTGAGTTTAATAGTGATGGTCGGTTTGTGGCTTTGATGCCCTGAGTAGTTTGAATTTGCGGCCACCTTGCTGAAGAAGAACTGATTCTTTCAGCACGATACCGAGTTGCTCGGATACTCTGTATTGCTTTCTAGAAATTTTGGCTTTCCATCATTGCCCCCGACTGTTTCATACCCGAATGTCTAAGGTGTTGCTGAATCTTGTTTATCAAGCTAGTCCTCACTTTGGCGGTTTTTTCCTTTAAAAATCAAACTTGATTATCTTGCACCCGATATCAGTTTGTGTCTGTGGTGCTATCAACTTTTCCTATGAAGCAAGTCTTGCTTAGTGACCTTTTAGATTTCTTCGAAACACTTTGTTCGGCTTATCAGAGGAAATCACAATTGGATTTGTGCATTTGTCAATGTCGTGTATGCCCCACATCCTTTATTTTGCCCTTCCGGAAAACGGTGACCAATTTTGTGGCCCTTTCTTTGTTGGATTCTAAGCAAATAGACCAGCAAAGTTCTCTTTGGAACTTCCGTCTGTATGAACCCTCAAATCTTGTTTAACCTCAATAAGTTATTGTGCATGTTGCTTCCTGGGTATGTGCTCTTTGATGTGCTAGGATAGAACTTGCTTTGTATAGTTAGAAAGTTGGTAACAGATTTTGAAATCATTTCTCCTTTGTCTTAACAAAGACTGACTCAAAATAATAATGCAAATTGACAAAATGACGCGATGTAAAACTGAGAAGGAATAGTATTTAACTGAAAATGCCACTTTACGGGGAGAGAAAGAAAGAATGGGCTCCTTTGAATATGGCAGCCAAACTTTAATGATCATGACATGCATTTTGGACTGAGCGGCCCAATCTATCTAGCCAATCTACCATTTATACTTGTTGTTCCCTTTCGTCTTTGAAGTTGGCCTCTTTGTGCCAATCATTTGCATCAAATCACAACTTACCCTCAACCAACAGGGCCCCGAAAGGTTTTCATCAACCGGCCTCTCTCATTTATTTATCTCTACTTACCATTGCCTTACAGTGCCCATGAGAGTTTTCACCAATAAGACTCTCATTTTCATTCATTATCGTGTTTTACTCTTCATCTTTTTTTTCTTTTTTTTTTTTGTGCGAGCAACTTGACATTGTTCTATCTCGTGTGACAACTATTGCTTATTGTATGCTTCCCTTGGCATTCTTAAAGACTAATTGGGAGGTCTTTATTTGGAAGGCTTTTGGATATGGTTAGAAAGAAAGCGTCGCAATAAGGCTCAAAATGGACTCAACATGATAAGGTTGTATATTTATAACTCTTGGAATCGACTTTTCATAAAAACATAAAAAACTTCTGCCACAGTTTCAGATACTTGAAAATTTTTATTTTTGATTTGCTTAGACTGAACACTAGTGTAGAGGCCTACGTATCCTTTAAAGGAATCAAGTCAAACGTAGTTCAAACTAACACGAAATATTTCTTTGTTGTTTTTCTTTTCATCTTTCTATTTTTCTTTATTCTTTTCCTTTTTTTTTTATATAATCAAATTGTTCTAACTCCTATTTTCTGATGGCACGGATATTCGATTTTTTTTTGGATTCTATACTTCAAAAGAGGGGGGTCAAAAAAAAATAAAACATGCTCAAAAGGGGTGATGAAGGATTTAAAGTGTTTGGGTAGCAGAAAAGGGCATGTCAGCCTCAAGAATGCCAAACATTCTATCTCTTCTCAGGTTCGACATTGATGGGCATGACTGTCTTCTTGGTTTTGTCAGTTGTATAGCTCCATCGTCAATATCTTGTTTGCAACAAATAACCTTTGACAATTTGGAGCCACCTTTTCTTGGTCTTTGTCTTGATGGGAAATGATGCACTTCAGTACCAGCTAATCTATTTAAAATTCCCTGGAATGCACGTTCTCTGGAGATTTGGGTCATCTTCCCTGATATGATTAGATTATGGCAGGTCGTGGCAAAAAACCTTTTTCATTGATTAGTCCAACAAAACTTCAAGCCATTCAAATATGCTTAAGCCGGATTTCCATGATAGATTGAGATGAAGATCTTTAACCTCTACGGATATAACTATTTTGGTTCCTTGTGAACTTGACACGGGCTTATCATCAAAGCCTTTCAACCTTTTTCTTATCTTCAAAGTGTTTCCTGGATTTAATTTAAGATTGGACAGGCTTTCTAAAATGTAGCTGAAAACTCTACATGCATGTCATGTCACTAAAATTGGCGTGAAAAGAACTAGACATGCAAGAAGAATTAAACATAATGGATTAAAATGACACAAAATGAAAAGTTATATTTTATTGATTAAAGGATAGAGAGGTTTGATGACAGGACAAATAAACAACATCTGGATCACAACCTCAAAATAATCTAGAAGATAGAAATTATGACAAAATAAGTTACCAAGACTCCTGTCCGGCAAGGAGGGGAGTGACTTTCCAATTACCAAACTTGACATATTAGCTACGCATTTGCACATTAGTATTACTACGGAATTAAATATGATTGCTTTGGAACCAACATTCAAATTTTGACTTTTTGATAAAACTGTTCCCCAATATTGGTTATTGGATTTCAGGACTGGCGGCATGAGAAATTTCATAGCAACCAATTTGCCAAAATAGTTGGAAGAACTCCCATGTCCCTATCATCACAGATCGTTTCACACAAAGCATGTCCTATTGCTCAAACTTGGTAAAAGTCAACCAACATATGCATCTTCTTTTCACCACCAAACTATGTACTTGTCTTTTCGTGACCTTAGTCGAATCAACAATAGTGGTGCTTATTCCCTTGGTTGAGAAGATGATAGAGTGATCCAGGATTATTTTCGTGATTCACCATTGCAAACCAACAAACCGACCACCTTTAACTAGCTTTTATTCCAAAATAACAAGCATGTTAAAATGAACACACTCTTCTTCTCTTTCTTCTTTTTTTTTTCTTTTTCTCTTTTTTTCTTTTTTTCACTTTTTTCAAAATCATTCGATTGAACCTGATGTGGGAACATAAATCAGATGTTGCGTAGTTCAGGTAAGATCAGAAATAAAGTAAATAAACTAATTTTTACTCTTATACAATTCAGACCATGATAGCTCCTAACAAAGGGGAAAAAATTAGATTTTTTGGGATTTCTTTTTTTTGGGGGGGGGGGGGGGAGGAGGGGGTTGTTGAAAGAAAGACTTCTAAAGAAGAAAGAATTTTTTTTTTGAATTTTTAAAAGAAAGACTTCTAAAAAGAAATATTTTTGAAATTTTTCCTTTGAATTTTCGAAAATATTTTTGGATTCTGAATTTTCTTTTTAATTTCTGAAAGAAAAACTTCTGAAGCAGAACAAAAAATATTTTCGAATTCAACTCATTTTTATTTTATTTTTTTAAAACAAATTCTCGATTCGATGTCTCAAGGATAGATTTAAAGGAAAATATATTTTTGAATTTTTAAAAATTGGGGGCCGGACCAGATAAAGGTTACCTACGTATCTCACATCCGGTGAGAATCAGACCCGCGTAGTTCGGTGAAACCGACTATTTTTTTTTTTATTTTTATGAAAATTAATCTTTACACCTCACGCCAGACTACTACAAAATCTTAGCAAAAAAGAATTATTTGTACTAAACTAGAAGAATAATTTTTTTTTTAATTCCGCTCAACTAATTTTCTAAAGACGGTCAACAATGTAAGCAAGCCTTCCAAATGATGTAGCAAGTAGCACATAAGTGAGCATGATGGTCTCAAAGAGGATACATGTCTTATACGGACCTGACCCCTGTGCCTAGCTTCGCTAAGTCAAATGCACGTGATGCAAATAAAGCGAACCTACTAGGGATATCCGGCATAAGGTTTGTTCTCCTAGGTTTAAATCCTAGTGGAGAAGGTATCTAGACTGGCTTACTCGAGCGGACAACTCGAGCCGAGGAGAGTCAGCATACTGGTAGTGTTGCTTTTCGTCTTAGTTTGGTGGTGCTCCCCGCCTAAAACATGTGTGACTAAAATTCTTCACCGGGTGGCAAGTACCTCGGTTGTCTCAAAGAAAGCGGGCTATGTCAAGCAAATGCCCAATTTTAATTTCAAGAAGACTCAGAGAGGTGCGTTAGAAAACAGTTTATATGTATAGTTCAAAAATATCAAAGTGGTATAAAGCGGACAAGTAGCACATTAGGCCCAAATAAATCATAATATATACAAATTTAATAAAGCCAAATAAAATCAATGTACAAGCTCGAATTCTGGTTCTCCCCAACAGAGTCGCCAGAGTTGTCGCACCCTTTTTTTACCGCCCAAAAGATATGTATGCTTTGGATTGTGTGGGTTAAAAAAGTTTTTTCATTTGAAGTGACATTTTGAATTAGGAATTATTTTATTGTTCAGAATCGCCACTTGAAATTTGATTTTTGGGTGTTCCAAGTCACCTTTTATTTAAATCCTTATTCAAGGAAAGATTTGATTCTTTTATTATTGGTCTGCGAAAACAAAGTTCGGGTAAAGAATTCTGTTGGCCGGGGAAAAGTTTTAAGGCATTCCCCGAGTCTCGTGGTTCTACCATAGTCGCTTTTATTGACTAAATTTTGGCTTAACTAAATTTTATATATTATTGTGTTGGTAAAAAATTTTATGCATTTTTTGCCTTAAACCGCTTTTAATTGCTTGATTATTCATAGTTACGGAATTATCTTCAAATGAGTCACGCGTACATTTACTCATTTTATTTGGCGCATTAAAAATCATGTCACGCGTGCGTGTACACAATTACTAATACTTTTATTATTATTAAGATTGTTTCATCCAAAGTTGTGTGAACGTATACCTTGGTTTTAATTTTGGAACTCGTAATTATGTCACGCGAACATATACATAATCACGATAATTTTATTAATTAAGAGCGTGCATAAAACATACTATTGCATTCATGAATTAATCCTAAAATTAATTTCAGATTATTGTGAGGCAAGGAGTTATGGAGCAATAGAAAAAAGGGAAAAGGTCCAAAATTGCCCATTTACTATATTGTTTACTTCTGCCACCCGTTATACTATTCGTCCAATCTAGCCCCTATCGTTAATCAACTTTTAAAATATTGCCCCTAACCATAACGGATCTACACCGTGGCAGTTGACCCTTCAATATTTTCCGTATCTGCTGCCAAGTCACTCGACCCCACCAAATTAAAACCCCATCACATTCTCCATTGACAAAGAAATACCAACTTTTACCATTAAACTCCATGTTTCACCACTTGATCGATTCAACAATCACGAAAAAGAAGTAATTCCATGCTCTAAAACTTCTTTATTTTCCTTGTTTTTCAAAGAAAAGGAATTTTCTTTAATTTATTTCCCACTCCAATTAAAATGAAAAAATAATATCTCTTGGTTAGAAATTAGGTTTGTGAGATTCCACATTTTTTCAATCATGGTTTTCGAAAAATGCCATAAAAAGAAGAAAGAGAGATCAGAAAGCATAACTACTCTCGGTTCTTCACAATATTTGGGTATAATTGTTAAAAAAAATTGAAAACCCATTTGCTTTGGAATTAGAAATTTGTTACGGTGTTTTTTAAGGGAGACGTGAGGCATAAATCTGATTTGAGCAGAAGAAGTTATTGGTGATAAAAAAATTAGGAAAAAAAATTGAAGCCCATCATAAAAGAACAAGCTTCAAAGCTTTGGATATGCAAATAAACCTGAATTTGTACAGAACAGACATTGCTTTGGTTGTTGTTCCAAATCTCATCCAATTATTATTGTGGATAATCCATCTAAAGGACTAGGATTCAAGGAAAGTTGGTGATGAAACCGAGTGTATCGGACGATTTTGGGAGCACCAGTACATGTGAGATGGGTATGAAAATTAACTCTGCGATTTTGAAGAAGTGATAGTTGACAGATTCAAATCTGAAGGGGCAATATTTGTTGAGGTTAAAATTGAAGATCGCTATTAAATTTGAAGAGCAAAAACTAAAAACACCATTGAAGCTCTTTTGAGTATTGAATCATTAAATCTGAAATTTTTATCGGATGTATTTGTTGGAGATTTGGTGTTGTTTGAGTCGTGAAGCTGCAAATCAATTAAAGAACTGATTTCAATCTATTGTTGCTTCGTGATAAATTTAGAAACCAAATCGTTAAGGATATGTATGGAGATATTCTTTTGAAATTTTTTAAAAGAAAAAACCCCAAAGGTGAGCAAATTGGGTCGGGTAATGCATGGGAGACGGGTGATGTAATAGGGTCCGTGGAGTTTTAATTTGGTGGGGTCGAGTGACTTGGCACCTGACATGACAACTGACATGGAAAATATTGTGAGGTGGCCAGCTGCCACGGTGTAGATCTGTTAGGGTTAGGGGTAATTTTTAAAGGTTGATTAACGGTAGGGGCTAGATTGGACGAATAGTATAACGGGCGGCAGAAATAAACAATATACCATAGTAGAGGGGTAATTTTGGACTTTCTCCCTAGAGAAAATGGGTCACCTTTTGCTCTTATTAAATTGCGCGTGATAGAAATTATTTTGACCCAAATAACTTAAAATTAATCATAGCTTAATTAGCCTTTTAAGATCAACTTAACAATAGGCTCAATTGCTTTCAAATTTGCATCTCTAGCCCAACAAGTAACTTCGTGGGCGTTTGGACATAAGAAGAGTAAAATATAAAAAAAAATGAAAATAGTATTTGAAAATTAAAATTGTATTTGGACATAAATATAATTTGGGTTGTTTTTGAAATTTTGTGAGTGTTATGAGGGAATTTTGAAAAATAACTTTTTGGAGTTTTTCAAATTTTCGAAAATTTTTAAAATTCATCTTCAAGTGAAAATTAAAAATTCTATGGCCAAATAATGATTTCGAAAAAAAAGTGAATTTTTTTCAAAAAATACTTCAAAAAATTCTTATGTCCAAACGGGCTCTTAGCTAACGGTCCTCTTAATTCATGCTTCTGTAGCCTAATGACTTGGTTCCAACAAATGGAAACTAAAGCAGCAAACTTTTAGCCTCATTCTTTGATATTACCCAAAATATTTTTTCTCCAAAATGCGCTTCTCTAATACCGGGGAAAAGTGCACAATTAGTCACTAATTAGAGATATATTTACTCTTTAGCCACTGTTTAAAATATATTTACTCTTTAGCCAGTGCTTATTAAATTTTTACCAGCCCGGACGAAAATACCCATGTGCTAGACATGGGTGCTGTATAAATATTAAGGACATGGTATCCTTAACTTCATGAATGTTGTATAAATATTAAGGATAAAGTATTTTGTAATTGCACATTTCGTTGTTAAACTTTAGGACACATGTCCTTAACTTCATATATACAGTGTAAATATTATGGACATGGCATCCTTAACTTCATGCGTGCAGTGTACATATTAAGGACATAATGTCCTTAACTTGTATTTGCACCTTCTGTTGTTAAACTTTAGGACCTCATATCCTTAACTTCATATGTGCAGTTTAAATGCTAAGGACATAGTGTCCTTAACTTTATGAGTGTTGTGTAAATATTAAGGACATAGTGTTCTTAACTTCATGAATGTTGTGTAAATATTAAGATCAAAGTGTCATGTATTTGCACCTTCTATTGTTAAACTTTAGGACATCATATCCTTAACTTCATATGTGCAGTGTAAACGTTAAGGACACGACGTCCTTAACTTCATGTGTGTGGTGTAAATATTAAAGACACCATATCCTTAATATTTACACAACACTCGTGAAAAAGGGGTAACAACGTCTTTTCGTATTAATTTTAATAGAATAGTTGTTATTTTTGCTCAGCATTAAAAATATTGAATAAAAACTAAATATCACGTTAAAGAGTGATTATTCCACGCCATTTCTACCTAATTCCACGTACGGCCCATTTGAACTCAACCAAACCACGACCCACGTTATTATCAACAAATTAGATTATGATAGTCCAAAACCTAAATTAAATCTATTCAATTAACAAATAAAATCCCAAACTTAAAACCAATATTAACATTGAATTCCTCAGCATAAAGATATGAATCAAATCATTAATGGAACAAGATTGTGTACATAATTCATCCTAGCAGACATGACAGAAGCTAACACCAAAACTTTATTTATCACAAGTATCAACAATATTTTGAGACTAAAAGTAAGAAACGGACCTCAATACTCGATTTTTACGGGCCTTGAAGACCGAAAACAGCATGACCACGGCAAGCCCGGAATCTCGCCGGACAGAAACTTTCACCTCGCCGAACTCGACCTAAACTTTGACGAAGCTCAAGGATGGTGTTTGGACTGATTTTTAAGCAGTTTTTGAGCTGATTTCTGGGCTGTTTTCAGCTGATTTTCGCTGCATTTTTGTGGCTATTTTAGCTGGGGTTTCACATGGTTTTATGGTAGTTTAGGTGGCTTATTTTTGGTGCTATTGAAGCGGCATTTTGGACTGTTTTTGCTGCTATTTTTGGGTTGTAACAGCTATTTTGCTGCACTTTGGGGCTGATTCGATGGAGGTTTTGGGGAGGTTTTCGGGATGATTTTGGGGCTGTCTTGGAGGTCGTTTTGAAACTGTTTCGCAGCTGGGTTTTACTGCATTTTTGGGGATGAAAATAATGGTGTTTTGGAGGAGGATGAAGGTTTTTTTTTTTTTTGCTAAAAAAAGAAGAGAGAAAGAGTGTTGAAAACCCTCAGGGGTTGGCCTGGTGTCAATTGACTTGAGCCTTGGAGTTTGCTCCCTTTCAAGGTCTCAAGTTCAAAACCCACTGGGTGCAAACAATTTCTGAGGGCCATCGGACTGGGTCAAACCTGAATTAATCGTGGTGCACTTGCGGGAAACTCCTTGCCGAGGGCCTATGCACCCCCGGGATTAGTCGGGGCTCAAAGAGACTCGGACACCCGGTGCAAAATCAAAAAAGAGTGTTGAAAATGAATGATGGGATAAGGGAATAGTGAAAGGAGAGTGAGATATGACACGTGAATAGTGTAGTAGGTAGGTGATGGGACAAGGAAATAGTGTAGGAAAATAGGAAGTAATTTTATTATATTTGGTCTGTGATTAAAATAAATTCTTTCTTCCTCTATGTAATAGATTTTGTTAAAAATATTACATATTCTCTATAAATCCTACTAATAAAAATAACATAAAAGTTAAAATATCAAAATTAAACCTAAAAAATATTAAATATAAAAAAATAATAAAAATTCTAATATAGTCAAAAATTAGGTGTTCAAGCTATTGCATTACAAGTCATGTGTTGCTAAGCTAATGAGACTTAATTTGTTGCTTTCAAATTCAGAGTTAGTGTATATTTTCTAATGATTTCTTTTGTAGCTTAATTTCTCCCCAATACTATTGCATTATAAGGCATGGCTCTAAGCTTATGATACTTTTAAATTTGTTGCGTTCAAGTCCAAGGTAATGTACATATTCTATTGGTTTCCTTTGTAGATTAATTGCTCCCGGGGAAACAAAAAACAATTAACCGAACTTTGATTTCTAATCACATCTGAACTTTTGACATGAACCCCTTAAAATTTCGAAACTTGAAAAATAGGCTGAACTTGAAGGTTTACACACTCGTTATGAACGATGAACACTTTTCCAGAAGCAATTTGTTATTGGCCCTGAGAAGTAAAATCTATAAAAACGTTGAAGGTAAATCTATCAATTAATCGAACAACTCTCTTGGAATGTTCGAATAGATTAGTTCCTTATTAATTATGTGCACTTTGCAAAAAAACATTAAGGGGTTCATGAATTGTGGTAACATATCATCAATTAGCTATCTTGCCAACGAAATGTATGCTTTTTGTGTAAAGTAGTGCAGTTTTTCTAAAGGGGAATTTTCAAAAATCACTATTGTTTAGTGGTTATTAACTTCATATAGCTATCATATACATAATTACTTCCTATAATTATTATCTAGTTGTTACGCGACTGTATTTTTGTTATATTTGCGCTACTGTATTCATGAATACAGTAGCAGAATTTGCCTAAAAATAGGGAAGTTCAGTTGTGCGACTGTATTCGCTGTATTCCCGCTATTGTATTCATGAATACAATAGCGGAATTCAGCTAAAAAAAATAGGGGAATCCAGTTGTTTAATAACAGAAAGAAAATCAATTAGCGTGTATCATTCCTAATTTAACTCAACAAAATCAATTCTACCTAAATTTCGCCGCTACTATGTTATATTCCATATATTCGAGCGACTATATTATAAATATAGTGAGGTAATCAAGAAATAGGGTGTATACTTTTCTATTCAATTCGACTATATATATTGTGTTCAATTCACAAATATCATTATTCACTATTATACATTGTGTTCAATTCACCGTATTCAATTTGACTGTATTCAAACAACAACAAAAATCACAAAATACGGTGATATTCGACTGTATTCAAAAAATACACACCTTTGGGATACATAAATACAAGCGAAAATAATATATGTGTACAAAAATATAATGTATTTGAGTGTAGTTATACATAATACAATGTATTTATATAATTATATGTGACTAAAATAGCAAAAAAAAGAAGAAAGTTCATCGGCGATGGCTTTTTTCGGCCAAGCCAAATATTATATACATTGTATTAACACTAAAAATGGAGACGAACAAAAACTCGGTCCTCAAATCTTCTTCGGCGTAGCCATGACCAGATTTGTTCGCCTAAGAGGATGAGCCAATAGTGGATGATGATGCAGACAATTCTGCGACGATCAAAATTGAGTGCTTTATTGGGTATACCTCGTGTAACCCTCTTCGGAGTTTTTGAATCTGCCACCGAAGACGAAATTTGAAGATTCTTCCTCAAAATCTAACAATGGCGAAAATTGAAAAAAAAAAAGTGAAGAGAAAAACGAGAATGACAGAGTAATTTGGCATGAACCAGCCAAAAGCTTACCAATTACCACGAACTTTTGGAGAAAAAATATTGAGGATCAATTATGAGAAATTTGTTCCTACAATCTTATTGTGAGAGAGAGATTGTAGAGAGAGATAAAAGAAAAATCTTGCTGTGATTTGAGAGAGAACGTATGTTAACTAAAAGAAAGAAAAAGAAAATATATGAATAGCATATTTCACTCCTATATGCAGGGGCGGAGCTAGAGTTTCGATACCGGGCTCGGCCGAACCTAGTAGCTTTAGTCCAAATCATATATTTGTCTTAAAAAATTCATTGAATATTATAAATTCTTACTTTAGAACCCACTAACATAAAAATGTTAAAATGCCGAACCCAATAACTTCAAATCTTGGTTCCGTCTCTGCCTATATGGTAGTGTATACAATACATACTTATTTTGCTATAAAATATAAAAAGTAGATATAGATAATAATATTTTAAAATAATTTTGGTTTATAATAAATAGGGTGTAATAGTTTGCTATAGAAGGTAAAATATTACTATGGTGTTGGGAGACTTACTTATTCATAAGAGCGGCAACTAGGGGTTGATTCTCTATATCTTAGAGATGAATAATAGGTTATGGAGAAAGGGAATTCATTTTCGCCAACCGGTGAGACAAATTGTGGTTGTTACAGATCCCCTTCCACAAAAGAGAAAATGTAGGTCTCCTAATCTAGTATTACTACACATGCAATTTCCATTATTAGTATAATTTTTCCCTGCAGAGAGCTGAAGATGAAAATATTTTAATAATAATACTAAGTAAATGCAGTACGTACAATAATAATAATAATAATCGATTTACCTAAATGACGGTTAAAGGGTGTCGGGTGGCACTTTGGGTCCAAGCTTAGCTTATGAGTGGTGATTCCCGGTGAGATCCATGTCGTGTCAAGATGGGACCAAGTGATACAGTCTATGTTAGCTATAAGAAATTGAATAAGCTTTTTCTTGAGCTCGGGATCTAACCTTGTGCCCAGGTATACCTTTCGTTTGGGCAGATATTCGATTAGTATGACTTGCTCCAGTTCTTCGATCGTTGATTGGGTAGTGTCGGAATCATCGGGGACCACGAAGGATCGAGGGACCCCATGTTCATCATCTTCGTCGGTCTTCTGATTCTCTAATTGGGTTGAAGCTGACGTTTGTGATTACTATTTGGTATTCCATTCCCCCTTCGAATCTGATCCTTTTGCTGATGATAATGATGATATATGAATCACTTCATCGATGACAAATATTTATTTTGTGGTCGGTTGCTCCCCGTAGACCGTTTTAATTCCCTCCGATGTTGGGAACTTCAAAAACTGGTGGAGGGTCGAGGGTACAACCCTCATATTGTGAATCCACGGTCTTCCGAACAGGGCATTGTATCTCATATCGCCTTTGATCACGTGGAACTTCGTTTCTTGGATGTTCCCAGCCACGTTAACTGGCATGATTATTTTGCCCTTAGTAGTTTCACATGCCATATTGAATCCATTTAGAACCAAGATTGCGGGCACGAACTGGTCCTATAGACCGAGTTGCTCTATGACATTCGATCTAATAATGTTGGCCGAGCTACCTGGATCAATTAACACA
Source organism: Nicotiana tabacum (assembly GCF_000715075.1). Classification (NCBI taxonomy): domain Eukaryota; kingdom Viridiplantae; phylum Streptophyta; class Magnoliopsida; order Solanales; family Solanaceae; genus Nicotiana; species Nicotiana tabacum. The sequence continues at coordinate 120,091,987 of NC_134098.1, forward strand.
CGTTTAACTTGAATTTTATTCATAAGTACAGATATTACCAGTGCATCGTTGTGAGGTTGCACGACTCCTTATGTATCTTCATCATTAAATGACAGGGTTCCTGTGGGTGCGTAACCCTGAGTTCGAGGTCGCTTCTCTCTTATAACCGACATCTTAGTGCGTTTAAGCACCGGCCCCTGAGGGATATCGATCCCACCGATGATCATGTATATGATATGTTGTGGCTCTTCCTGTTCATTTTGCCTATTGAAATTCATGTTTTTGAAATAGTTTTTGGCCCTGTCACTTAAAAATTCTTGAAGGTGCCATTTATTGAATAACCGGGCCACCTCTTCTCTCAGTTGCCTGCAATCTTCCGTTATGTGGCCATGAGTGCCATAATATTCGCACATTTGATTGGGATTGCTCTGGGCAGGATCGATCTGCAGAGGTCGAGGCCTTTTAGTATCTTTGATGCGTCCGATAGACGATACGATGGCGGATGCATCGATGTTGAAGTTATACTTTGATAACCGTGCTGCTTCCTAAGGTCCGGTATGCCTCTCGAACTCATTCCTGTTTATCAGCCCCCGAGACCCTTGGACTCAATCAATTCTCCTTCCGCCTCGTACGGGGTTGCATGAAGGTTCTCTACCCCTACGATCTTCGCTATACAGCCGATATCGATCCTTGTTCGACCTCGGTTCTCGGTCAATATCCCTTTTAATAACGGACCTAGACCCCAACTAGTCGTCTTCAACTCTGATCTTTGATTGATATCGATTGTGTACATCGGACCAAGTAATTGCCGGGTACTCGATCAATTTCTATTTCAACTGTCATGAAGCCATCGAGCTCCGCTCGTTCACTCATTGAGTGAAAGCTTGTACAGCCCAATCGTCAGTGACCGGTGGTAAATCGATTCGTTCCATTTGGAAACGAGAAATGAACTCTCTCAGCAACTCGTTGTACTTCTGTCTTACCTTGAAAATGTCTGACTTCCTTGTCTCGACCTTTATGGCTCTGGCATGTGCTTTTACGAAAGAATCTGCAAGCATAGCAAAAGAATCTATAGAGTTAGACGGCAAATTATGATACTATATCATTGCTCCCTTTGACAGGGTTTCACCGAATTCTTTTTATAATACAGATTCGATCTCATCGTCCTCTAGATCGTTCCCTTTGATGGTTGTGTAAGAGGTGACATGTTCGTTGGGGGTCAGTCGTTCCATTATACTTAGGAATTTCGAGCATGCGAAACTTCTTTGGGATTGGTTTAGGAGCCTCGCTCGGGGGGAAAGGTTTTTGTACAAATTTTTTGGAATCTAAGCCTTTCAATATCGTAGGTTCCCCAGGGATCTGATCAATCCTGTAGTTATACGTTTCCACTTTTTTGTCGTTTGCTTCAATCCTCCTTTCTCCTGACTCTATTCGTTTTGTCAGTTCTTCGAACATCTTAACAATTTCGGGATTGGTCCCCGATTCTTGCTCATTTGACCTTACTATGGTTGTTCCCATTTTGTGGGTGACTTCTTGGGGTGGACTGAGCTAGAGTCTGGTCGGTGCCTAGGTTTGGCTCTGCAACTAGGCTATTGCTACTTGTTGAGCTCGCAACATTTCGAAAATCATACGCAAGCTGATTCCGTTTTCCTTAGCGTTTTGGGTATTTCGAAATGCAGACCGAGTTGCGCCGTGAATGCTATTTTTAGGGTCGAAACTTTGGTTCGCCTTGATGGCCTATGTGAATTAATGTCTATTGCTCTTCGACCCGAGCTCCCACGGGATCGACGAGTGGCCTTCCACCCCCGAAGGATAAGTTGTTGTTCTCATCTTGAAGGCCAGCTTCATTATCGATAGGTAGGGCCATTAATTGAGAAATCGTTGTTTCTAACCTAAAAATCAAAGATAATTTTGAGAGCAAGCATAAAATGGTGTATTTTGTAGAGATTCGTACCAAACAACTACTGTTATCCTTAGCCCCACGGTGGGTACCAAACTGTTTATCCGAAAAACGGATAGAGTTGAATTTACATGTAGTTCTAAGGGTACGTGGTATAACTTGGCACAAATTGGAAAATAAGTAGAAATGTGTTGAGTATTGACTGTATAAAGAATGAAATACAAACCAAACTGAGTGAAAAATATTTTATGAACAAGCAAGATGAATCAATGTGCTAAGCCCCAAAAAGGATAATCTCTATCTCAATATCAGTATGTTTCTTTAATAATATGAGAGTATAAGAATGCCTTCAATGTTCGATCCCTTACAAAAATAGTAGTTATCCCTCTTATAGTGGAGGAATCCTACTTTAGATATATTTAAAAATACATAGTGGGGATCCCATGATAGATTAGTTTTTTCCTAATTTCCACTGATATTATCTCCCTTAGTGCGACTGTAACGGCTCTTGTCTCTTGGCTCTATTTTGGTTGGATTCGGTATTGGTAGATTTCCAAATTTAGAGCTCAATATTAACTCGAGCTCAATATTGGCTCGGGGCTCGGTATCGAATCGGGCTCGATATAGGTCAGTCTCTGGCTCTTAAGCTCGACCACACTGCTTCACTTCATAGTTCGATTTGGACTCGGGCTCGGTAATGACTTCGAGCTCGGTATTTAATCTTTCCTAGAAATTTTAGCTCGGTAACCTGGCTTCGGATCTCATATACGATATTACAAAAATGACATTCGGTCCATTATGTTCCAATCTTGACTAATTATACGGAGGTCAAAACTGGTTTTAACCGTATACAATACCAGTAAGACATCATAGGCAGCAAGGATATTAAAGTTTCATATTATTCATATGGTCAAGGAGATTTAATAATACAATGAATAGACGGTACGAATGCTTTCTATTTAGAAGATTATAGATTTTTTTAAGTTATCTGTAGCTTGGATTAATATAAATTGACGAAATTAGAATTAAACATGAAATTCCCAGGGTGGAGTATTCTAGATTAGTTATGGATTAGCATGAATAAGGAAATTAACAGGAGATTAATATGATGTGATTATGCTGAAAGGAGTCTCACAGACTGCTCGAGGTGATGGGCTTGATATTTCGACAGGAGTACTGTGAGTAGTAACCTTACCGCAATTTATGTTTTCATAACCTGCATAGTTTATACATTATTTTGAAAAGAAAATGTGTTACCGCACGAATATTTAAAATTGCATGTGGGACAAGTCCTTTACTTGATATGGTACTGAATAGTTTACTTGAGATATTTACAGTTATTTAAAAGGTTCTCATTGTTACTAGACATGATTTACTGTTACTTGAGATATGATTACCATTACCAAAATTGGATTTCACGATTTGATAAGAATTGGAATGTCCTGTACTATTTTGAAAATGCTTCCATGTTAATATTTACGGTTTATAAAGAAAAGTATAAATGGGATGAGACTTTGAAGGATCCCGTAGCTAACTACGGGTTTGTTAGACCTAGTGCACCTTGTATTTACCAATTACCGAGTACAGTTATAGCCCTCGCTAGTGGGAAGGTAGAACTAGCATATAATTACAGGTTTCCCTCGAGAGGGACAAACAGTTATATTTGACTCATTTTACAAAGGGGTTCACGCATTGATACAAATTACATGATCCTTCCTTTGAAATCTCCCAAACAAAAATATTTGCTATGAGAAAGTGTTTACCGAGTTTATTACCGATTTGTTAAATTTATTTCCATTAAAGGAAGCACATGAATAGACTGATTATATTTACCGTTTTGAGAGGGCATTTTATTTTTATGATAATTTTGATTATTATTATTATTATTATTATACAAGCATATTTTCTGACTTGTCCCCAATTTAAAATAGTTGTGGTTAAGTATTATTACTCACTGATCAAGCGACTCACTTTCCACTATTTTTTACAGAGACAACAGTTGACGCGAGCCAGGATTTCGCTAATTAAAGTACACAATTTGACAAATTTCTGGTGAGCCCCCCACTTGTTTGTGTGGGCAAAGAGTTTATTCATTTGTTATGATGTTTTCTTTAAAACTCTTAGAGTCGTTGTATAGACATTTTTTTTAGTGTCATGAGTATTATTTTATTATTTTAGAACTATAACTAGTATTAGACTTCCTTATCATATTCTGGAGATGAATTTAGTATTACTGTGGTGCAATTGATTAATTAATAGTGGTGGATAATTATTTTATTAGTTGATGAGGATTATGAGATACTTTGGTTGATATAGGTTAGTTTTGTTGTTGATTTCAGAGACAAAGTACATTTTTGGATAGTTCTAAAACAGGAAAAACTCTGCTCGATTTTTTGTAAACTCCCGTTAAGGCTTGCTTTGGATCCTACCCCTTAGTAGATTCACTTCTAGTAGATTTACTGTGTACACAAAAGAGAGAAGAGAGACAGAAAAATATTGGAGAGGCAGTGTATCGTGAGAGGTTATGTCATTGTTCGTTTCTTTGGTGAGCGAGTGAAAACTAAAGGGTTGTTGTTGGTGAGAGACTGAAAATCAACACTTGTTTGTTGTTGGTGAGCGAGTGAAAACCAACCTTATAAGCGTTGGTGGTGAACCTTGAAAATCACACAAGTTGTACTTAACCCAAATTAAAAAGAGCTCAAGAGATAACATCCTTGCAACCCAAGAGGACTGGATTAGGATACCACATTGGTTCCAAACCAGTATAAAATTCCTGGTGTCATTTACTTTACTGCTCTCATATTTTATTATGCACCTTTATTGTTTGTTGTGAGTAGTACTTGTTTAAATTGGAGTACTAACAGTTTTGGTACATGCTGTCTCCGCTTTAATCGAGTAGGTCTGAAGAGTAGTCGATTAGAAATTTAAAAAGGCTATAATTCACCCCTCCCCCTTTTTTACTTTCATGTGAAACTTAGTTTGAAAAAAATAAAAGTATCATAGTGAGAGATTCTCTAATGTATTCCTAAAATTTTACCATAACTACCTCCAATATAGACTTCGGTATTGATTTGACACCTGATACGCAAACCATATCATGTGGTACCAATGAAGTTGAGAGAGCTAACGAAAAAATTGTAAGACCTACTGGATACGGGTTTTATAATATCGAGTGTTGCGCCATTAGGTACACCAATATTTTTTGGAAAAAATAGGGGGATAAGTCCTTAAGAATGTGCATCAACTACATATAATTAAATAAGAAAACAATACATAATAGATACCCATTGTCTTGTATATATAACTTGTATGATCAGTTACAAGGTGCCATTGATCTTTAGTGTGGTTATCATCAGCTTAGAATAAGAAAGAAAGAAAGATATTTTGATGTTTGCCTCTATTACTCGGTACAAACACTATGAGATACTTGTGATGTCCTTTAAATTGGACAATGCTCTAACTGCATTGATGTATATAATAGATTTGGTGTTCAAAGTTGTTTTTGGAAGAAAAAGAATCATCATAATTTTTACTTACTATATTCTGGTATATTCTCGTAGCTAGGAAGAGCACGAGATTCACTTGAAAAATATGTTAAAGACGCTGCAGGAAAATCAATTTTTTACCAAGTTTTTTAATTGTGAAATTTAGCTAGACTCGGTGGTATTCATAGGACACGTGATATCTAAGAATGAAAAGATAGTAGATTCTGAGAATATAGAAGTTGTTCATAAATGGTCGAGACTCATTTCTCCAACAGAGATTGAATTATTATTTTTTGGGGCTTGACATGCTACTATAGGCATTTGTAGGATTTCTATATAATAGCACCACCATTCACCAAGTTAACATAGAAAATCGCTAAATTTCAGTAGATGGGGGAATGTACAACGAGATTTCAGAAGCCCAAGGTATGTTTGGCAATTCACCAATGTTAGCCTTATTACAATACGCTCTAGAGGATTCATGATGTTTTATGATACTTCAAGGGTAGGATTAGGATACTTTCTCATGCAGAATGGTCGTGTGATAGCTTATGCTTCAAGAAAATTGAAGAAGTTCAAGTCGTATTATGCCACTCATGATTTGGAGATGGTCATAGTGGTATTTTCTTTTAGGATTTAGCGACACTATTTATACGAACAAACCTATGAGATTTATACCTAGCACAAGATCCTGGAGTATATTTAAAACCAACAGAAATATAAATATTTAGCAATGCTGATGGAGGGAAATATTGAAGATATAATTGCACTATTTTGTATTGTTCGGAAAAGATAAATATTATGGCTTATAAAAACAAATTGGGTAATTTGGCGCATATAGCTGCTGTATTGATACTTCTCGACAAAGACATATATAGACTAGAGGGTACATGTATTAGACTCAATGTGAAAAAAATTCAAAGACATTATTGGCTATTGGTCAAGCGTGACGTAGTGTGAATAAAGACTATTCAATACGAGGATGAGAAATTTTTCAACTACCGAGATTAGTTTCTAGCTAGTAAAAGCAAGGATATGACTGTTAATAGTAATGATATGCTCCGAATAGGTAATCAATTATGTGTAGCAAATATATATGGATTGAGATAGGCTATTCGTGATAGAGCTCACAACTCTAAATATATTGTATATCTCAGGTCTATAAGATGCACCATGACTAGAAAAAATTGGAATGATTGGAAAAGAAAGAAGAAAAAATATTTAACTTTATTTCTAACTATTTGACATGTCAACATGTTAAGGCAAGCACTTGCGACTCATAGGCCCACTACAACAACTCAAGATTCTGAAGTGAAAATACAATAGAATTATAATACATTATATGACTAAATTACCCAAACCATTAGAGGTATGGTTATATGTGGGAAAGTTATAAATTGGCTTACAAAGTAGACACGTTTCTTGCTAGTCAAAATCTCTTATAGTGAGGTAAAATATGCACAAATATACTTGAATAGAAAATTATCTGACTCAAGAGAGCTCTATTGTCCATCATCTCTGATAGAGGATCACAATTCACTTCACGATTTAAAAACCTTATTAAGAAACGTTAGGTACACGAGTAGATCTTCGTACCAGTTTTTATCGCAGACAAATGCAAAATCCGAATGTACTATACAGATCTTGGAGGATATATTGAGAGATTGCATTCTTGAGTTTGGAGGTTGTTGGGATGCCTATCTATCTTTAGTTGAATTCCCCTATAATAATACTCCCTCCGTTTCAATTTAGATGAGGTAGTTTGACTCGGCACGGAGTTTAAGAAAAAAAAACTTTTAAAACTTGTGGTCTTAAAAGCTTGAGGCGTAAAAGCTTTGTGGGGTCATGACATTTGCGTGGTTATAAAAGTTCTCATTAAGGGTCAAATGGGTCAAATGAAGAGTTTAAAGTTGAATTATTTTCAAATTTAGAAGTGTGTCATTTATTTTGGAACTAACTAAAAAGGAAAGTTCCTCGTCTAATTTGAAACGGAGGGAGTAACTTTTAGTCCAGCATTCAGATGGCACCATACGAAGCATTGTATGGTAAGAGATGTTGTTCTCATATCGTATGGTTTGAAGCTGATATGGCTAACTTATTAGGACCCGACTTAGTATAAAAACTACTGACAAGGTCCAGTAACCAGATTGCTCACAACTCAAAATAGACAAAAGTCTCGTGCGGATAAGAGGAAAAGGACTTAGTTTTTACAATTGGGGAGGAGTGTCCCTATGAGTCTTCTCTATGAAAGGCATAATATGATTAAAAAAAAAAGTAAATTGAGCCCAAAATTTATAGGTTGTACGAGATACTTGATCAAGTAGGAGTTGTGGCATGTCATTTGCACTTCCTCCTGAATTCTCATTTGTTAATCAAGTGTTTCATGTTTTTGTGCTAAGCAAAATATCTATTAGACTCCTCTCATTCCCCGCTATTTTTTACAGAGATAGCAGTTGACACGAGCGAGAATTTCGCTAATTAGAGTACACGATTTCACAATATTTTGGTGAGCCCCACACTTGTTCGCGTGGGCGAAGACTTTATTCATTTGTTATGATGTTTTATTTAAAACTCTTAGAGTCGCTCCATAATTACTTTTTTAGTGTCATGAGTATTCCTTTATTATTTTAGAACTATAACTAATATTAGACTTCCTTATCATATTCTGGATATGAATTTAGTATTATTGTGGTACAATTGATTGATTAATAGTGGTTGATAATTATTTTATTAGTTGATGAGGATTATGAGATACTTTGGTTGATATAGGTTAGTTTTGTTATTGATTTCTGAGACAGGGTACATTTTTGGATTGTCATAAAACAGGAAAAATTCTACCCGATTTTCTGTAAACGCGCGTTAAGGCTTGCTTTGGGATCCTACCCCTCAGCACCAGTCATGGTCCAAAATATTGCACGTTAGCATATGTTTCTCTAAGTATAGCTATAAATAGTAGGTTGAACAACCATTGTAAGATAGAAAATTATTGGCAAAACATATGCAATATTTTACTTTCGCTCTCAATAAAACAACTTTATTTTCTTTTTACATTGCTTTCATTACTTTTCTCTGAGACTTTGCTCTTGGAGCCAGGCTTGTTAACTTCTTCAATTTCAATTGATAAGTCTTATTTTTAATCTTATTTCTTTATCATTTTGGAAAGTCAGTTCGCTTGTCTATAAATCACGTAACAAATTTAACTATACCGTTTGGCGCCCACCGTGGGACTTAGATAGTTGCGTAATTGCTTAGATCCTTACGTTTGTTACTAACATGTTTGATTTCTTCCTTAGTAAGAAACCATAAATGGCAGCTAATGATGTCAACATCACACACAACATTGAGGGACGCAAAGATTTGCCTCAACATGAAGACTTAGTCAGTGATAGCCGTAACGAAGGGGACGAAGCAACCCCGATTCGTGAAGGGTAGTACCCCCAGCAAGTGCAGGAACCAACTTCTGATGACACGGAGGAGGAACATGTCGTGGAAACAGTAAAAATCTTAAGAAAACATCAAAGAGCAATCATGAGCCACATCTCAAGGCAGGATCGAGTAATGACGGAGTTGAAACAAGTGTTTTCGGACACTTCCAATAATGCAAACTGAAGAGGGGCGGTTCCTTCCAGCGTCCCTACGAATCAAATGGTTCAAAGAGTCGATAATAACACACCTCAAGGGGTGAGGTCGGTTTTGACGGTGCCAGAGGGACCGGTAGAGGATCTGGTAATGACAACGGGAATGATCCCTTCAAAATTGAGCTTATAAGGTTTATGAGGGAAATAAACGAATGAATGGATCAAAATGCGAAGGAATTCCACGCTCTGATGGATCAGATTTCAGGCGCACCACTAATACTAAAAGGCCCAGATTCAAAAAATACACACGATTGCCGTTTAAACCGAGCGCATCACCGAAGTTGATTCCGAAGAGGTTCAAAATGACGGATATACCAAAATACGATAGGACTTTGGATCTGTAGGAATACATCACAACCTACACTATGACGGTGAAAGGGGCCCTGCCATGGTATTTACTCTTACCCGAGCATTCAATTGACTCTTTTGAAATGCTTGCAGATCCACTCATTAAGGCCCATGTCGGGGTAAGGAAGGTCCAAGCTAGGAAGGCGGACATATTCAGGAGTGCACAAGGTGAGTCCGAATTTCTGCGAGAATTCGTGGCCATGTTCATGATTTTTGGAGGGAATGAAATTAATGGTGTAACATTTTCGACGGCCAAGAAAACAAATATACCAGTGACTCATAACAAAACACTCCAACAAGTCGCAGAAGATGGCATCACCTTCATGGAGGAAGACACCGATGGACTTCTTCTGCCATATAATGACGCTCTGGTAATTTCTCTTAATGTTCTAAATTTCACAATTAAATGTGTTTTGGTTGAACCATGAAGCTCAACCAACATCATATAATAGATAGCGCTGGAACAAGAAAAGCTGACTGGAAGCATCATTCCAGTGACAAAACTCTTAGCTAGATTCAACTTGACGAGTGTGACAACCCGGGGAGAGATCATGCTGCCCACGAACACCGAAAGGGTAACCAAGACCACCTTATTTGAAGTGGTAGATGGAGACATGGGATACGATATAATCCTCAGAAGGTCGTGGATACACAAAATAAATGTTATACCCTCAACATATCGTCAATTGTTAAAATTCCCAACCCCGGAAGAAATTAAGCAGATAAGAGGAGATCAACAGGTGGCAAGGGAGATGAACACAGTAACAATTTCTAGTAGCAAAGGGAAGAAGTCCAGTAAATAGCAATTACAGGAACCGATGCCTTCCCCCTTGCCGAACGAAGATGATAAGGGCAAGAAGTCATAAAAATCACATCAGGTGCCGAGATACTTTCAGGTACCAAAAGAGACGGATGCGACCAAGTTCGCTACAGAAGAACTCGAGCAAGTGGACCTATTCGAAGAGGTTTTGGAAAGAAAGTTTCACTTAGGAACAAGACTTAATCCCAAACTCATGTTAGAATTTATAGATTTCCATAAAGCTAACGTGGATTGCTTTGCATGATCGCATTCGGATATGACAGGTATCCCCTTAGAAGTGGCCATGCAAAAACTAAGCCTGGACCCAAACTTCCCATCGGTAAGGTAGAAAAAATGTCTGATCGCCAAGGTTAGGAATAATTTGTTAAAGAAGATGTAACCCAACTGCTCAATATCGGTTCTATACAGGAGGTAAAATATCCAGAATGGTTAGCCAATATAGCTATAGTACCAAAAAAGAACAATAAGTTTAGAATGTGCGTAGACTATAAAGATCTAAATAAGGTGTGCCCTAAAGACTCGTTCCCATTGCCAAACATTGATGAGATGATTGATGCTACATCCGGGTACGAGTTAATAAGTTTCCTTGATGCTTACTCCGGGTACAATCAAATCAATATGAACCCATAGGATCAGGAAAAAACTTCAATCATAACGAACTTTGGCATATATTATTATAATGTGATGCCATTTGGGCTTAAGAATGCCGAAGCCACTTACCAGAGGCTCGTTAACAAAATATTCAAAAATTAGATAGGCAAAACGATGGAGGTATACATTGATGACATGTTAGTCAAGTTTTTAAATATGGGAGATCATAAAATCTGCATTCGACCCGGAAAAATGTGCATTCAAAGTTGGGTCCAGAAAGTTCTTGGGGTTCCTGGTCTCGCAAAGAGGGATAGAGGTAAACCTCGACAAAATCAAAGCCGCCAAAGATATACCGGATCAGCTGACGAGCATGAAGGAGGTGTAGAGATTAACCGGAAGTTTAGCATCCTTAAGCACGTTCATCTCAAGATCCTCGAAAAAGTGCCACCACTTCTTCTCCCTTCTCAAAAAGAAGAACAATTTCGAATGGACTCCAGAATGCCAACAAGCCTTGAAAGACTTAAAAAGTTACCTATCATGTCCCTTGTTACTATTAAAGGCCCGGGGAAGGCAAGTAGTTGCTAGTATATCGAGCGATCTCGGAAGAAGCGGTAAGCGCCGTTTTAGTTCGGGAGGAAGAACTCACGTAGTTTCCTATTTATTATGTTAGTAAAATATTATCAGTAGCAGAGACTCGTTATCTACACCTCAAAAAGCTGGCCTTAACTCTCGTAGTCGCCTCTCGATAGCCGTTGTGACAACCTTTCCTTTAATGAATATCCTTCATAAGCCTGAGTTGTCAGGCTGGTTGGCTAAATAGGAAGTCGAAATCAGTGAGTTCGACATTAAGTACAAGCCAAGGACTGCGATCAAGTCATAAGTTCAGTCCCGGAACCCTTAGCTGCTAAGGAAGTAATGTTGGTGTTGGAAAAGACATCGGGGGTTTGGACCTTGTTTACGGATGAATCTTCCAATGTAAAAGGGTCCGTCCTCGGGGTAGTTTTAGTCACACCCTCGGGAGAAACCCTGAGACAGGCCATTAAGACTGTTCCATTAACTAATAATTAAGTCGAGTATGAGGCTTTGGTTACAGGACTTGAACTGGCCCAGGGACTTGGTTCTGAGGTCATCGAGATCAAATATGATTCCCAGCTGGTAGTAAACCAAGTGTGCGAGATTTTTGACACAAAGGAAGAACACATGCAGCAATATGTGAATAAGGTTCAAGCATTGCTTGCACGATTCAGGGAATGGTCGATCATACATATTCGGAGAGAAGAAAATATGGAAGCACATGCATTGGCTAATTTGGGATCATCTACGGAGATGAAAGGATCTGACTCCGGTACAGTAGTCCAACTTCTTCACTCGATATTAGACGTCGACAGTTACTGTGAGGTCAATTTAACCAACTTAGTCTGGGACTGGAGGAATGAGTTCATCGTATACCTTTGGCATGGAAAATTACGTGAAGAGCAGAAGGGATCCCGAGTACTATGAACCAAATAAGCTCGATATTACCCCGTGGATGGAAAATTATATAGAACATCATACCTAGGACCATTGGCCCTATGTTTGGGAGCCTCGTAGGCGGACTACGTGATGAGAGAAGTCCACGAAGAGACTTGCGGGAACCATTCCGATACAGATTCGTTAGTTCTAAAACTGGTTAGAGTAGGCTACTATTGGCCTCGGATGGAGCAGGACACAAAGGCATTCATTCATAAATGCGATAAATATCAATGCTATGCATAATTGGCATACCAATCGGCAGAACTATTACCTTCGGTGTTGTCCCCATGGCCATTCATGAAATGGGGAATGGACATAGTCGGTCCTCTGTTGTCGGGCCCTGAAAAGGTAAGATTTCGGTTAGTATTAACTGATTACTTCACTAAATGGGTTGAAGCATGTCCTTACCAAAAGATCGGTGAACACGAAGTAACGGACTTCATATGGGACCATATAATCTGCCGATTCGAAACACCAAAGGAAATTGCTTGTGACAACGGGCCTCAGTTTATAGGCTCAAAAGTCACAAAAGTTTTGAAAGATTTGAAAATCAAGAGGATTACATCCGAGTGCTAATGGACAAGTGGAATAAAAAAAATAAGGTGAATATCTAGAATCTTAAAAATAAGCAAGAAGCTGCTAAGAGCAAATGGCCCGAAGAGCTATCGGGTGTACTATGGGCGTACCAGACAATGGCAAAGTCGAGCACGGGAGAAACGCCTTTTTCTCTTGAATATGGTGTGGAAGCTCTGATACTGGTAGAAGTATGGGAAACAACTTTAAGGTTTTCCCGATCAAATGAAGAAACAAACAATGAAGTGATGTTGGTGAGGCTGGACTTGCTAGACAAACACAAGGACTTGGCATACGTGAAGATGGTGACCCAAAATCAAAGGATGGAAAGATATTATAATCGGGGGGCAACCCTCCGCTATTTCATAGTAAGAGACTTGGTTTTGAGAAAAGTGACTCAGCGCACTCGGGAAGTCAACACCGGAATGTTGGGTCCAACATGGGAAGGTCCTTCCCGGGTTTCAGCTATTACTGGTAAGGGATCATATGAATTGGAGAATAAAGATGGGGTCAAGTTGCCCGGTAATTGGGACGTGACTTACCTCAAAAGAAACTACTGCTGACAGATCATATCAACACTGAAAGTATTTACTGCACTATTTTTCCCTTCGACCAGTTTTTGTCCCAATCGGGTTTTTCTAGCAAGGTTTTTAATGAGGCAGCAACGGAAAGCATACTACGAAAGGAGCGTCATCGATAAGAATAAGACATTTAAATGACAAGGCATGAAAATCTTCACACCAATGATAAACCGCTATGGGATGGTTAAATAATCTTTGGTTCGATGGCTGAAAAGCAAAGCTTGCCATCGAACCAAAGACTATTTAACCACTCACAAGTAGCAAGACTTCCAGTGTTCCATTTCGCATATTTCACATTCGAACACTGGGGGAATAGTATAATATACAACAACAATGAATGCCATGAAAACCAGGGACTGCTAGAATCAAGAACAATAATTTCTCATCAGGGCCGGGGACTGCATGATCAGCCCCGTAGAAATAAGTTTTACAAGTTAGCCACATGTATTGACAATTTTTACTTTTGCAAATGAATACTCGTGTATATTTAAAGATAGAAGGAATAAAATAAAGTCCTTTTATTTTTAACTTATTTTTTGCCTAAATGATGGGTTGATTTTATCATTTGAAAGTTAACAAAAACTTCAAATGCTTATGCCGGAATGAACAGAAGACGTCCTCTTCAAGAGCACCATAAACATAAAAGGTCCCTCTCGTATGAAACCTTCATAGTAAAGGGTTGATTTCGGAAGAATTTATGCCCGGAATCAAAAGCTATCGGGTGAAAGTTTACCCGAAGCTTTAAATAAATCAATGCAAAAGGAATGTATTTTGCACAACACTTAAGCAAAAATATTCTTTATTTATCAAAGTGTCAAACTCGATGAAAAGCTTGGCATAATTAAAAGTACAAAAAAAAACGAAGCATCATTGCCATCAGAGCCAGGAGGGAGAGAGGGACATGTGTTTCCCCCGGTGGAGGAAGGCGAATCAGTTGCTGGTTCTTGGCCTTCATCTTCATATTCCTCTATATCCCCTTCGGTCCCCGAATAATCTAAACCAGTACTCGAGGAATCGATTGCGGGGGGGCGAGCGGGAAGGCATTCCCGAGCAGACAACTTTAGTTCTCGGGCATGGGCAATACAATCATTTGTATTAGCAATGCCTACTTTGTCCTCTTCCAATATTTTCCTCCTCATATGATATATGGAATAAGTATTTTCTAGAATGAGGTAATCCCTTAGTCCTGGATCTTTTCTTGGAGCCTATCAATTTCGGCCTGACAGTCGCCTCTTTCAGATCTCAAGGCAGTAAGGCAAGAATTGAGCTTAACATTTGTAGTTGAGTAAATCCGGTTTTGATCCATAGCCCTCTTAAGTCTCTCCTCCATATTGGCCCTCTTCTCATCGGTAATCTTGGCCTCCTTGGTTTTGGAGCTTAAGCTTGCCTTCAAATTATTTATTTGCTCTTCGAAGGCAGACTCGCAATCGGCAACAGCAAGCACAGCGTCAAGGAGCTCGACCCACTTAGCCTTAGCCTCTTAAAGTTGCTCGTGTAATGGTGTGTCTTCTTGGCTGTGGGCTATTTTATCTTGCTCACTCTGTTGCAATCAGGCCTCAAGCTTGCCCATCTCAGTAGCTTTTGCCTCCAAAATCGGGAGGCGCACGTCAAATTGGTTCCTTTCGGCCAACAGTTGATTCTGCTCGGAAGCTAGTCCTTGAATTTTGAGGATCAATCTCTGTAGGCCTTTGGAAGCAAGAAAGTTAGCCCGTAAAAACAAGTATCGAGGTTAGGATTTCTGTTGCGGTAGGAAAGCGGAAAAGAAATGGTAAGAGAACAAGTACGGTATTGTTGCCACGATTTGCATGGCATTGTTCAACAAGCATTCTCCCAAAAGAGAATGCATTTTCTTCCAGTCTTTTTCTGAAGTCAGCGGCTTCAGATAATTCGCAAGCTCCATCGACTTGGACGACATATGGCACTCCTTCAAAACTAAAAGAGTGGCATTTCTCCTCCCTCAAAGATCTGGGGAAATGGGTAAGTAATTGTGCCCCAAATTCCCATGGTCGGGAGACCGATGAGGAGAAGCACTCATTTATCGAACGTCTATTGTCGGTGGAGAAGATGCAATTGGTGCAGGTTGTGAAGGTGCAGTTGGTGATGAGGGGCGTTAAGTTATTAGTGTGGAAGGATAATAAGCAGTTATGGCAGGGTCAGTGCTGGTTGTTGTTTGCTCGGTGGCCGAAGACAGAAGATGCACGGGATCTGAACTTCCTGGACCGAAGACAGCAATGGGGACTGGAAAGAAGGAATAGGCATTTTTTACCAAGTCTATCTCGCCCCAAAGCGCCTGGGTTTCTTTTGCGGACGGTTTTTGAAGCTCCCCTGGTTGAGCATCCAGTTGAGCTGATGAAGATCTTTTCCTCCTTTGAAGGGAAGCCTTTCCATCACTAACTTCCCCTTTATCATCGAGGACCACTGTGACTGTTGTCATCTCAGTCGTTATTTTCTTTATTTTCTTATTTTGAGCCCCAGCCGAGGAAGAATGTCACCTTTTTGGTTGCTTGTTCTCTGGATGCGGACTCCGGAAGCAGATCCGTGGGCACTACTTCGAGCAAGAGCGCTTTCCAGCACCCTCCTGGCCTCTTCGAGGTTAGTTAAAATATTGACCTTGGGGCAGGTAGTAGAGCCCTGTGAAAGTTCTGAATCAAGCAAAAAATGGAGTCAGCAAACTTACCTATATTCGTGCAAAGATAAAAGGAGGAAGGATTCGGTTTATCATGATTCTTGCCCTTCTACCCATATTTGAGGGCCATTTCTTTCCACCAGCGGGATTATGGTATTGTGATTTTTAGAATTTTCTGAACCCACTGGTCCAGGCCTTGAATTCGTGGTGGTTCCCATCGGGTAGCTGGAACAAAAAAATAAAAATATTAGCAAACAACGAAAAACAACCTTTTCATGAAGGAGGGAAATCAATAAATCGTAAACTTACGAAAGCGATTTCGCGATTCGGGAAAGGACGGAACTGTGGCCGGGATGATTTCCCGGGTAGCGATGATGAAAAATCGCTCCATCCACCCGCGATCATTGTCATCATCCACGCTGGTGAAGAGAGAATGGTGACCACATTTGCTTAAGTTTATTACTCCCCACGGAATTTGTTTTCTTTGTTTGGGGGGGGGGGGGGAGGGGGAATATTCATCATGTGTGCAAGGGTTAGGATTTACCCAATCTTCGTGCACAGCTGGGGAAGGCAAGACACTATTTTCCATATAGATTAGCCTACTTGTGCTAAGTAGACCCGGTACCGATGAAAAAACTCCAAAATTATGGGGTCGAGCCCTTCATTCGACCCCATAGAGAATGGACCTAAGGTAAAGAGATACGTATAGACATACGTAAAACCCTCCTTCGTCAAGGTAACTCGCTCTATCATATCTGAAGCGAGGACGTCAAGATTATGGCAGTTGCAGTCCTCCTTTACAGTAGAAATACTACAATGGCGAATGGAGGAGGGATACCTATTAACAGCCCAAGTCCGTGAAGACGCAGAAGGGGTCTTCCTTTGGAAGTTGTTAGGAGTACTAAGGTGTTTGGGTATGATAGTGTTTACAGTGGGAGGTTCAGAATCGATATCAGCATCTTTGTTTTTCTTTGAGCCTCCACCGAAGAGAAGGTTAGAGTTTTCACAGGGTGCAGTAAAAGCAGCCATGGTAATAGTATGTCAGAAAAAACTTTGGCTAAGAACATTGAAGAAGATGGAAAACTTGCTAAACAAATACAAAGTAAGTGCAGGGAAGGAGAAGGGTTTATGAAAAATATTTGGAAGTAAAGAAGTAAAGTAATAAGTAGAAGTGAAGATATAGACGGCAAAAAATATGGTCATGATTACCTCAAAAACCGGTATAAATATTTACTG
The DNA here is from genome assembly GCF_000715075.1 of Nicotiana tabacum. Lineage (NCBI taxonomy): Eukaryota > Viridiplantae > Streptophyta > Magnoliopsida > Solanales > Solanaceae > Nicotiana > Nicotiana tabacum. Next base: position 120,109,276 of record NC_134098.1, read on the forward strand.
AATCATGAGACAACACGTGTTCGGGGTATTAAATGCGAGAAGACGTACGTACTTTCAAGTGTCAGAGAGTGTTCAGGAACTTTCCCGCCAAGTAAAGGATCTTCACCAACTTCCCGATAACACAAAGATGTATTACCGGAAAATAGGGGGACTATCTGTATGGGGTAAAATTGATTTATAATAAATGGTCGAATGATAGCATGACACGTGGAATCGAAGATAGGCAAAATGCAAGTCAAGTAACAGCCAGTACCGGGAACAACAACTGCAATTGGCATCGGGTAAATCCTGAATGGAGCGTAGTCAACGGGAGCAGATCGAGTGTATTCCATCGGATAGCATTTAACAAGAGAATATTCTCTATTATTAAATGAGCAACCGTTACAGAGAATATTTGCATTCATGGCATGTCGTTACATATTCATCAATGACTCCTTTATTATCATTTAAATGGGGCTTGATCTTAGGATCTTGTTTCCCTAAGTATAGCTAGTAGGCTCAATAGCCATTGTAAGAGAGGAAATTCTTGGCAAAACACATGCAATATTTTACTCTCTCTCAATAAAGCGACTTTATTTGCTCATTTACATTGCTTTCATTTCTATCCTCAAAGATATTGCGTTCGGAGTCAGGCTTGTTATCTTCTTCAATTTCAATTGCTAAGTCTTATTTTTAATCCTAAGTCTTTATCATTTTGGGATCAAATCAGTTCACTTATCTATAAATCACGTAACAAATTTAACTGTATCGTTTTATAGGTAAACAGGAGCACTACTATATAATTCAAACATAAGAAAAAGAGAGAGAAATAAAAATCGTGCAAAAAGGTTTTTCGTTAATTTCTTTACTTGCCGCATAATTTTCTCAAAATAAACAAAAAAAATAGATAAAAATATATTACTTTCACGTTTTAACCGCTTAATTTAAAAGGCAGTGGCCTCCTAAATTTGCAACTATTTGTCAGTCCCATAAATAAATTTAGAATCCTATCCATGTGAACACTCCAACTCATATATTTGTGAACTTTCAATTTGGCTGAATGTTGTCTTTCCAAGGACCAACTACATAAGTATGTTTTTTCTTCTAGTAGATTCCATTCATTCTAATTGATGACAATTGCTTCTCTCCGCACTGCTCTATGCAGAAAGAAATGAGAAGGCTATTCTAATAGACGTTCTATTGATGCACTTTGCCAAGAAAAAGAAAACTAAATTAAACATGGCATTTAAATGGGGTAACGTGTCATCAACTAGCCATCGTTCAATCAAAATATGTTTATTGCATGTGGCATTCTTTCAAGGCAGAGCTACATGTATTGAAGGAAGTTTAATTAAATTTTCTTTTTTTCGAAAGTTTATTACATTTTACAAGTTTTATTTTTTAGAGAATAAGTTGATCACTTCAAGAGCGGCATTGATCTAGAAGAAAAATTGGTCGAAAAAGAATCAATTTATCGAAAGTAAAAATTGTACACAGTTGAATTATTAGTCGAAAAGGTTGTTAGCAAATTTGGTATACAACCAATTGGGAAATTTTCAGGAATAACAATTCGAACATCCCCAAAACCAATAACCATCTGATAGATATAATGAAGTAATTAGTACTCCAAAAACACGTATATCATGTATTTATTGATATAATACAAATATTGATGAGTACACGTAAATTTTTATCCTCTCGAATATGTGTGGAAGGCATTTAAACATCTTTAGTAAGTTTCACATACTAAAAATAGAGGAAATGTAAAACATACTTTAACACCATTGATAATATGGTCGGAACAACTCTAAGCTCCTCCATTGATTTACCTTGCAATAAACCATAATTAAACTCATTTCTCTATTTGTCCAACCAGGAAAAGTACCTTCTTTGAATCTTCTGAGCAATCTAACCAAAAAAACAACGAAAATAAATAAGTTCAAAAAAAAAAAGCATTAGATTGTAATCAATTAATTCCTTTTAAATATAACCTTAACTCTCTTTTTTTTTCTTTTTTTTTTCTAATACGGTAGTGTTCTAATTAACTCAACTACTTTACCTCTTCTTACCATTAGTTTTATCAAGTAATTGTCCACCAATGATTAGACAAATATCATCAGCTATTTCTCTTTTTCCCTATTAAACTCTAAAAAAAAAATCATTGCACCGTTGCTTCCATATGCCAACCCCCAATTAATGATTGGACTGACCTGCATATACATAAAATTTCACATCCATTGGCACAAGGATTTTGTCGGACCTGAGCATTTGAAATTCTCTCAATACTTTGTTGAATACATCTGCTTTGTTACATTAATTAGATAGAAACCCAATGATAGCACATCCATAAACCAAGTGAAACTTTTCAAAATGCAGTTCCATGGGGAGGAGTGCTCATGCACATAGCATTAAATGGAAGTTACAACAACTTTTATTGATTAAAATGACATGAATGTCAGAACTCCTATACTACACAGCAGGACTGTTTTCTACAAGCACTAGAGCTCTTATTACCAGACTCGTATCCTCGGACCACCTGTTTTACAGTGTTAAAAAGGGTGAACTGAACAAGGCACCAAAAGAGTGTTGCGTCTTGCTTCAAATGACTTAGGGCGTTCTACTTGAAAGCACTTTGACATCCAGCACTAAAGATGACATGAACTACTACAATTGTACTATGTTGCTCGGACTCTCCGAAAATGTGGCCGGGTGCGTGTCGGATCCTCCAAAAATAGTGCATTTTTGAAAGATCCGACACGGGTGCAGCAACATTTTGGAGAGTCTACGCAACATAGCAATTGTACAACTATCCCACTGGGTAGGGAGATGATTGGCTTAAGGAATGGTACGCCCACCGTGGTGGTTCCAGCCATGCAGTGTGACCCGTGGAGTAACACCGGGAGGTACTTCAAAGGAAATGGTCACTGTCATCACTTCACCTGGTACCAGTGAGAAATAGTTGTCGGAGTAATGAACAGGAAGGATACGTGTGTCTTCACCTTTCTTGTGCTCCTTTGAGGCATGAACAGAGAAATGAAGAAAGAAAGCAACTCCTTTTCCCGTTCCATTAACTTCATAAACCTTCGTCTTGCTGTGTTCCCTTGAAAAGTTCCTTCTAATCTTCTCGTATAAACTGATTTCATGTTTCTCCCCATCCAAAAGGTGAAAAGGTTCTGATGAATCCGATTCATCGCAGCTGCCATTTCTTCTGATGAAATTATTTTTATACAGTGCAGTGTAAGAATTTGGCTTCTTTGATGTGTTCTGGATATGCATGCGCATTTCATAGGTCGATCCTTTTATAAAGGTTAGCGAAGTTATCTTGAGGGGTGGTCTTTTCTCCCTGAATGGTTCCAACAGCTTGTAATCACCACCGGAAAGGTGCAACCAGTAAAAGTTCCTAGAGTATATGCGATAATCGGACACATCATAGAGTTTGAGAAGAAGAAAGTAAACTGGTTTTGGATTCTTTGACTTTGGATACTTCATCTCAAACGTAGATATAGTTTTTTTGGGTGACACAGTAAGTTTTTCAGAGGTTTTATAGTATGGACATTCGCCTTCCAAATCCCAAACTGAGGCTTCTATAGCAACGTTAGAAAGTTCCTCCGACGTAGTGTTCACAACCTGTGGACAGTTGGGAAAATAATCATGAAAACAGTAAAATTTCTCCAGATCTCATGCTAATTCCAGCATTATCTATTTTTTGGTGCAAAAGTTGCACCTTTTAAGCATGGTAATACATAATGGATATGGAAGAAATAATAACTACTACATTTATTTCCCGGTCCTGAAGAAACAAGCAGAAGGAATAGTTCCAAAGAAAAAGTCTGAACAATGCCCACATAGTTCGGGTTCTGAATTCCTTTTTTTTTTTTTGATAAGGTAAAGTTCAGGTCTAGCCTCCAATATTTATTACTAAAGTTCAAGTTTTATTATTAAAGCTCAAGTATGTCCACTTTCTACTTTTTAAGCCAAATTATCAGATTTATCCCCTAACAGTGCTAGGCAAATGATTACCTCTATAGAATATGTTGCCAGATTAAGCTGAACATGAATTGGTTCTGCCGCAGAGCGGCAGCCGTAGAATCCTGCTGTTTGGTCGTGGAGATGATCATAAAACTGGCCTCTTAGACCAGTCCATGGGTTTTGAGTTTTCCATATCAAAACACCTGTATATTTGCTCCACATTTGGGAAGTCCAGCCTTCTAAAAGAGCTCTGTATTGAACATAGTTAACAAGCTGTGCCTGATAAGATTTATAGAATAAGTCAAATGCAGAAAGAATAAAAGAGAATCAATGAGAGCGATTGCACATCAATGGAACATTTCACTCACCTTGAGACAAAAATCATCCAGATCTTTCGGCGTCCCGTATGATAATATCTGGTCATGAACCTTTCCTGGTTTGGAATATGGAATGTATTTATGGTAATTCCATATGGGATTGGGCACTTCTTCAATGTAGCCATTTGATAATTTTTTGAACAAAGGAATCTGCCACCCTTCGGGAGGCATAGTTGCTCTAATAGTAGCTGCTACCGGCATCCCCACGTTACCAACCTCCGGGTTAAAGCCATATTTGTAGTAGTCATGCTTGAAGAAGTCCTCAGGGTTCTGAATTTCATACGGACCGTCAGTGAAGTCCCCTTTCCCATCTGCGAACCCATCCCATATAGACCCTTGAATGTAAACTCTAGTACCATCTAGATATTGACTTGGGTCCTTCAAAACAGGAGTAATTGCTGAGGTGTCACTGTCGTTTGACTTCATAAAATATGGATGGAGTTGTAGATCATTCTTCAAAGCAGCGTTGATGTCAGGTGGTGGAACTTGTTCATTTCCCCCAACCCACAAGGCAAGACTAGGATGGTTCCTCAAAAGCTTAATGGTATCCCTTGCACAAAGCAAGAACAGTTCATGGTCAAGTGGGCCATTTGGGTTTGACACAGGGTCACCTCGTCCATCACAATCTCCAGTAATCCAGAACTCTTGCCAAACCTGCAAAATAATGAGATTTTCACATTATCATCCTCTTTTGTTCCTGTTACTTTATAGCATGTATATAGTGTAGTCTTGTCCCACATTGGAATAGGAGTAGTATGTCCTTGTATAGTATAGCTATAAATAAGGACCTCTTGTATTGTATTAAACATCTAATATCAATAACATATTTTCTCCCGTGCCTTCTCACATGGTATCAGAGCAATTGTGAGAGACTTATCGCTGTGCATAAATTCCAGCGATTCCGAGAAAGAGAAATCAGTACTTTTTTAAGGTTGTTTTCTATCTACTTCATTTCTGTCAGACTGTCAGTGTTGTGCAAAATCCAACACTACCACAAGAATCGTCACTGTCCGGCGACCAAACCCCAGTGAAAAGCTCCGGCAGCAGCCTCCTCACGTGCCTCCACGCGCCACCAGAAGCTCACGCGCCGGCGCGTACGACCACTTCCAGCCATTTTTTGAAAATCTTCCTTCAGAACAGTTGGGTCGCCTGGTAATTCCGATCCTACCCCTACTGTTTTCATTTCATTCCGACAACTTTGAGTTTTTTTCCGGCAGCTACAGTACTATTCCGACAACTACAGTGAATTCCGGCAGCTACAGTATTTCAATATTTTGTTTCTCTGTTTCCGTACTCTGTTTCAGTGGATTACAGTTGATTCTTTCTCTTATTTAGTAATAATTTGCAACAATGTCTTTGGGATTTAATGCTTTTGGGTCTAGAAACATGAGTTCTGGAAGCTCTAGTGCTATTATTACCTCGGAACCTTTAATGGGAGGTTCAAACTACTTAGCTTGGGTTTCATCTGTCGAGTTATGGTGTAGGGGTCAAGGTGTTCAAGATCATCTAATCAAACAGTCTAGCGATGGAGATGAAAAGGCAATAGCACTTTGGGCAATCGATGCTCAGTTATGTAGCATCTTGTGGCGATCTATTGATTCCAAGTTGATGCCCTTGTTTCGTCCATTCCAGACATGTTATTTGGTTTGGGCAAAGGCACGCACCTTATACACTAATGACATATCTTGTTTCTATGATGTGATATCGCGGATGACAAACTTAAAGAAGCAGAAATTGGATATGTCTACTTACTTGGGTCAAGTACAGGCAGTCATGGAGGAATTTGAGAAGTTGATGCCAGTTTCTGCTAGTGTGGAAAAACAACAAGAGCAGCGACAGAAGATGTTTCTCGTTCTTACCCTCTCTGGACTTCCTAATGATCTTGATTCAGTACGCGACCAGATTTTGGCTAGTCCGTCTGTCACGACAGTTGATGAATTATTATCTCGATTACTCCGTCTTTTTCTATCTATGGTTGCGGTTCGCCATTGGCCCCTCTATCAGCTGGACATTAAAAATGTCTTTCTTCACGGTGATCTTGAGGATGAGGTTTATATGGAGCAACCACCTGGTTTTGTTGCTCAGGGGAGTCTCGTGGCCTTGTATGTCGCTTGCGTCGGTCACTTTATGGTCTAAAGCAGTCTCCTCGAACCTGGTTTGGTAAGTTCAGCACGGTTATCCAGGAGTTTGGCATGACTCGTAGTGAAGCTGATCACTCTGTGTTTTATCGGCTCTCTGCTTCAAGTCTCTGTATTTATCTGGTAGTCTATGTTGATGATATTGTTATTACTGGCAATGATCAGGATGGTATTACCAATCTGAAGCAGCATCTCTTCCAGCACTTCTAAACTAAGTATCTAGGCAGATTGAAGTACTTTCTAGGTATTGAGGTTGCCCAGTCTAGCTCATGTATTGTTATTTCTCAAAGAAAATATGCTTTAGACATTCTTGAGGAGACGAGGATGATAGGTTGCAGACCTGTTGACACTCTGATGGATCCGAATTCTAAACTTATGCCAGGACAGGGGGAGCCGCTTAGCGATCCTGCAAGCTATAGGCGGCTGGTTGGAAAATTAAATTATCTCACAGTGACTAGACCCGACATTTCTTATCCTGTGAGTGTTGTAAGTCAGTTTATGAATTCTCCCTGTGATAGTCATTGGGATGCAGTTGTCTGCATTATTCGATATATAAAATTGACTCCAGGCAAAGGGTTACTCTTTGAGGATCAAGGTCATGAACAGATCATTGGATACTCAGATGTTGATTGGGCAGGATCACCTTCTGATAGACGTTCTACGTCTGGATATTGTGTTTTAGTAGGAGGAAATTTGGTGTCCTGGAAGAGCAAAAAATAGAATGTAGTTGCTCGGTCTAGTGCAGAAGCAGAATATCGAGCAATGGCTATGGCAACATGTGAGCTAGTCTGGACCAAACAATTGCTCAAGGAGTTGAAATTTAGTGAAATCAGTCGGATGGAACTTGTGTGCGATAATCAAGTTGCCCTTCATATTGCATCAAATCCGGTGTTCCATGAGAGAACTAAACACATTGAGATTGATTGTCACTTTGTCAGAGAAAAGATACTTTCAGGAGAGATAGCTACAAAGTTTGTGAGGTCGAATGATCAACTTGCAGATATTTTCACCAAGTCTCTCACTGGTCCTCGTATTGGTTATATATGTAACAAGCTCGGTACATATGATTTGTATGCACCGGCTTGAGGGGGAGTGTTAGTTTACAGCATGTATATAGTGTAGTATTGTCCCACATTGGTAGAGGAGTAGTATGTCCTTGTATAGTATAGCTATAAATAAGGACCTCTTGTATTGTATTGTTCATCCAATATCAATAACATATTTTCTCCCGTGCCTTCTCACAGTACCAAAGTGTTAGATCATGACTTTATATCCGAGTAACTCCAGTTATAATGTTTTAAAGGGTATTTGAAGCAGATACCAATTTTGTGTATTCTATCCACTTTGCAAGGAATTCCACACAGTGAATAAACGTAGCAAGTTTATATATTAAAAGCAAGCGATCAGTTCAAGACTTCTAAGGAAACCAGATTGTGTATATACTCTGTACATAAAGACCAATCAATGCTTCTGCTCTAAAGAGCCAAGTGAATAAATCAATGCTTCATCTGCCTAGCAGGATATATGGACAACCACTACTGATATTGCAAAAATCACCGTCTCTAAAGAAAAACCACATTAATTGCCAACAAAACCGCCTAGAGATTTTTTTCTCCGAACCCTTTAGAAGCGAACAGCAAGTGGGCTTCTGTTTTACTTTCAATCCACATGCTCAAGAAATTCAAAGGACAGCCGCACAGGCATACAAAGCAGGGTAAGGAGGAATGCTCTACAACTTAAAAGTTTAGACAACGAGAAATTCGAAAGGGGGTTTAATGAGTGATCAGATTCTATTCAGGAGAACAATGAAAATATGGGAGAGTTGCAATAATTGTAACATTTTGGTCCACCTATGACATTTCAGTTAATATGCCCGATTGGATGATATTTGTGAAAAATCCAATATCTTGTCTAGATTTTCTACCTTTTATATACCACCAGTATACACTTTACAGTGATTACCTTTGCATCAATAACGTAATCCTTAAAACAATGGCATCTGGTTCTGCAATCAAGAAGTCACCTTTTCAAATACACAAATTAGAACACGCCCATGCAAATCATAGCACACCAACACGTAAATAACATAGCCAGAACCTCAAACACAGAGAGCGTCGGGTAAGAGGTGAGCGTTCTTACCAGTAGACCATATAAGTCACAATAATGATAAAACTCAGGTCTCTCAGCCAGTCCCCCACCCCAACAACGCATCATGTTGAAGTTCATATCAGCATGGAATCTGATATCTGTCTTGTATCTTTCCTTTGAAAGCCGCAATAATCCATCTGACAGGATCCAATTACCCCCACGGATGAATATTGGCTGTCCATTTACCTTAAACAACCTGATAAGAAAACAAAGTCAAATTTACATCATTATATCAACTCATGAGACAACCTACTATTACTCTGGAGAAGACAAAGGAAGAGGAGATTTCAAAGTTAGATTTCACCTTCCACCTGTAGCACTATCTATATGACTCTCAATTTTGCGAAATCCAAAATGGTGACTCCATGTATCCGACTCTCCATAACCTTGCACATCAACAGTAATCTCAACATTGTAAAGATGTTGCTTTCCCATTCCGTTAGGCCACCATAAATTGGGTTTGTAGAAATAAAGCTGCAACGGAAAGGTTTAACCCACTTAGACAACAATCAACAGGAGATAGGCTGCCGAGCAGTGCAACATAGAAGATAGATCTTCAAAGCAAAGACTTGACAGATTTTACAAAAGCCTCAATAACAGAGATGGAATAGACACATCCAGAAAAGGGAAACATAAAAAAACAACAAAAGTAAGGAACTTCATATATAATGGAGTACTCGATTTAGAGCATCCAGAGGACAAAGTGCCAATTCAGCACATGAACAGGATCAAACATCCCAACAGAATATTTTTTCATGAAGCAATTGTCCTATTTCATTACACCATTGTTCACCAAATTGAAAGAGTGAATAAAAAGTCAATGTTCTCAGAACGGAAACACGAGGAAAACTTGCAAAGTTGGACAATTTAGGTGAAACCAACGTCCTCATTGAACATTAGACATTTTCAACTGGTAAACTAAGATAAAGTGTAACAAATTCTCGAAGTACCACCTCAAGTGCTCGAGCACCTTCTCTCAGTATTGTACAGATCTCTGTTTTATTCAAATGGCAGAATTATAAGAGGTACATTGAAACTCAGCAACAGAAACCTTCACACCCGCCACCACACTTGGGTTATTATTAAATCACGAAGGAAAACTTCCAGTAGCCTAAAGTCTAATGGTGTGTGACCTTTACTTGGAATTTTATGAATATGCCAACATAAACTGGAAATTTCTTTTAAAGTAGTACTCTAAGCCTCTAACAAAGGAGTGTACTATACCATCTGCTACTCAAGGTTTTCTCAACTATAGACCCAATTAGGCCATTTAAAGCTTGAGAGACTACAGTATGTTTTTTAGCCTGTGGGAAGCCACATATGTGACATTAGAATTAAGATCTCCCACAAGTTCTTTTGACTAATTTATGAAAAGGAAGTGCCACACCCCTTTTTCACCTTAACCCCTTTAAATAAAATAAAAGTATTTAAAGCTCAAAAGGGGTTCTTTTGACTAATTTATGAAAAGGAAGTGTCACACCCCTTTTTCACCTTAACCCCTTTAAATAAAATAAAGGTATTTAAAGCTCAAAAGGGTTAACAAAAGATAAAAGTGTTTGGATAGCAGAATAAAATGCCTACATCGTACCAAATCTTGAGATTCCGAGTACAAATCATGCAATTGAGAATAAGCAGAAGAACCTTACACACTATCTCTTGACGGCATCAACACAAACACAGAGTGCCAGCGGGCAGTACCTTTGTCCCAACGAATGACCCTTGCCAGTCCAGAGCAGACTTGACTCAACTTTATCTTGATGTGGAAGGATGTATTTCAATACTGACTGGTCTACCTCAAATTTCTTGAGAAACATCTCCTTGTTGTATGCTCTTATAAACCTCTTGACTTCCTAGACTAATTGACCCAACTTCACTCAAATCAAGCTTCAGGTTATCTTTGAATGCGTGAATCTTTACCTGTTTCCTCAAATGCATCTTCTTTATCATGTTCAAAATTATGTTTCGTTATTCCATGATTAGACTAGCTTTCAAGATCTAGCTAAAAACTCTGCATGCATGTCATGTCACTAGAACTGACGTGAAGAGAACTATACAAGAAAAAACTAAACAAACAGACTAAAAATAACAAAAGACGAAAATCACATTTGACCAAAGGATAGACGGATTGGAACATCAAAATAAGCAGAATAAAATCTAGGTTAAAACCCTGAAACAATCCGGATGGCAGGCCTAAAGACACAAAACAAAACAAGACTCATCAAGACAGGACAAATAGAGGAATAGAAGGGTTTGATTCACAAAACAAACAAGATAAAATCTGTATTACAATACTAAAATAACCTAGATAGTAGAAAAGACGACAAAATAAGCTACCGAGACTCCTAACGAGGAAAGGAGGTGATTTCTAATTATCAAGCTCCAGATCTTAGCCACTGAGTTGCACATAAAAATCACTGAGACCATCAATTTCAAACATATTGTCTTCCACAAATGGCTTATTGACTCCTTTGACCAACCCCTCCTCAACACTAACTGTTGGATTCAAGACTGATAGCCTAAGGGATTTTGCAGTAAAAGACTCACCAAAGAACTTGGAAGAACCCCGATATTCTTTGTCATCGCAAATCATCCCAACAATTTGAGTGTTGTCGTGTAGTGGTAGAGGATTCTGTGTGACACTTGGAGTATTACTACCTTGGACCACAACTATCCCCTCTTGAATCATCCTTTTTATTTCTCTTTTCAAAGAACGACAATCTTCAATGATATGCCCTTGGACAGAGTGGTACATGCACCATACAGTAGGATCAAAACCTTTACATATGGATCAGGAGTATAGCCGAGGAGCGGCTCAATCAGGCCGAAATGTTTTAACTTTTCAAACAAGCTTGTGTAGGACTCCCTGATTGGCGTGAAATTATCTTTCTGCCTTTGTTCCGCTCCATGCCCCTGTTTTTTAGGGTTATAGGTGCTCGAAGGCGAACGAAAATTTTGCGACATTGGCGCTCGCCAGAGGGAGTAACTCAGTGATTGGACAAATGGCTAGACATTGTACGGAGGACAATACTGGGGTGGATTATATGGAACTTGGGTGTAGGCTTGGGGTTGGGGTCGAGGCTGAGTGTACTGGTGAGGCAGACCCCTTGGGCCATGCCATGGTCCAGAGACAACCATAGCAACATCATCCTTTTTCTTCTTGCCTAACAAACTTCCCGTGTCGTTTTGGATTGCCTGCGTGGTTGCTTTTTTAGCGGAGTAGCTCATGATCTTGCTTGACTTGAGTCCCTCCTCTACCATTTCCCTCATCTTTACCACATCGTTAAAAGGCTTGTCCATGGCTGAGTTCAAGTAGCCAAAGTACTATTGGGCTTGTAGAAAATACTTAACCATCTCGTCTTCTTCCATCGTGGGATTGACCCGGGCAGCTTATTCTCTCCATCTGAGCCCGGACTCCCTAAAGCTTTCATTAGGCTTCTTTTCTATCTTGGTCAGGGACAGGCGATCTGGGATAAAGTCTATATTGTACTGAAAGTGCCGGGCAAAGGCCTGAGCCATATCATCCCATGCGTACCACTTGTTAGCATCTTGCCGGGTGTACCATTCCAGGGCGGCCCCACTCAAACTCTGACTGAAATAGACCATCAACAACTCGTCTTTTCCGCCAGCACCTCTCGTCTTACTACAATAACCTCTCAAATGGGCCACGGGATCTCCATGTCCGTCATACAAATCAAACTTCGACATCTTAAATCCAGCAGGCAGTTGGACGTCAGCGAACAGCTAGGGTGGGCGGACAGCTAGACCAGCCGTCATCGACCACGTGCCGCCCCGAATTGCCTTGTCTAGTGAACCCCAAACGTAGGGCAGTCTTTAGGTCATTCTTATTTGCAATCATGTCATTAGGACTTGGCAGGGCTCGGTCCCAGGCACCGTGTCCCTTTGTAGGAGGCCTATCCAAATTATGCCAAAGTGGGCACGCGACCAAAAAAGGCCCCCAATCCATATGTGCTATATAATGCATTCTTTAAGGGTAAAAGGGTCATTTGGAGGACCATTGCTTGTTGGGGAAGGATGGGAAAGAAAAGAGGGTGAATTACAAAAATGAAGCAAGTAGAGCCCACTCACATTTTTCTTTCATAGTTTTCCAAAATAAATGAAAATTCCAAAAATATTTTACACTTTTATACCATTTTTTACAAAAAATTCAAAAACAACTCATTCTCAAGCCCAGTTGACCATTTCTGCAAGCCTTTTCAATTTTGGCCAAACCTCACGAACTACGCGAATCTGATTCTCGTCTTTCGGGATGGGATACGTAGGCAACCCACTTAGGGTCCGATCTTTCCTCATCTTCCTAGTGAGTCTCAAGGTCTTGGTTTTGGGGGTTGTAGCCAAGCCTTGCATATGTAGTCACTTTCGGCCACATCGGCCATTTTTTGCAAATATGATCATTTTCGCAAAAGTGACTTGTTGACCCATATCCTAGTGTCCTAAGTCATAACAAGATGTCCTCTCGTCTTAAAGTCCATTCCTGCTGAACTTGCATGCTTAGCCATTTTTGGCCATGTAGGCCATTTCTGCAAAGTAGAGTCATTTTTGCAAAATAATTTTGGAGACTGTGATTCCTAGGAGTTTGGTGCCACATAGGCCCTTGTGAGGTATTTCCATGTCTTAAAGGCCACATTTGTTGAGTTTGCACTTCTAGCCATCTTTCGGTCACGTAGGCCATTTTGCAAAATAGCCTTAATCATGTCTTGCATGTGCCCAATGGAAAGTGTTATTGAGTCGCTAACTCTATTTGGCCTTATCCTTATCATTCAGGTATTGATCCACATACCAGGGCTAGTGGTGAAACATGTTCACATTACTCGAGCAATATGACCTGATGAATAAGTTAGGCACTCTTATTTCTTTGATGGACATTACCCCGCGTCCCGGCCTGGTAGAGGCAATGGTTACATTTTGGGACCCACGGGGTATGGTATTTAAGTTTGGGGATCATGAGATACACCAACTTTAATTGAGATAGCCGGGTTGACTCGTCTACCATATTTAGACAAGGAGTTGATTTACACAAGGGCTTATCCAAGCACAAGGTTCCTTAAGATCATAGAGATGGACTTAGATAGTCATATGGGATGTTTGGATCAATCTTGAGTGTCATTGTACATTTTGTTTAAGAGGTTTGCTCGTCCTACTGGGTATGAGACTTTCATAGATGAGTTTTCCATATCATATGATTCTTGGAAGAAAAGGCATCATATGGTCTTCGTTATTGCTTTTTGGGGTCTTTTAGTATTCCCTTTGGAGGGTAGACACATTAGCACGCGTCTGGGATCGGTAGCCTTCGCACTTTTCCATGATGAACACAGTAGTAAGGTCACCCCGGTTCCGACAATTTTGGCTGAAATTAACCGAGCTTTGACCAGGATTTGAGAAGGTGAGAGGTTCTTGGAGGGTAGCAACTTGTTGTTGCAGCTATGGTTGATAGAGCATCTATATCCTGCCACTTTGTTCGAGAAAGATGTGATTGATCGTTGCTTGAGAGATCGAGTGAAGTGCATCGAGCATAGGATGAAGTTCGATAAGTTTGCCTTACCACTAGGAGTTCAGGCTTGGATTGAGTACTTGGGATCTTTGACCGAGGAGCAGATATTGTGGTCATACCTTTGGCTTGATTTGGACGTGATCTTAGTAGGGTCCCGCGTGCAAGATTTCTTGGTATTGATTGGACTTTGGTGTACTAGGTCATATACCCCTGCTAAGAGTGATTCGTCAGCTAGGAAGACGACAGGAGGTTCCTTACATCCCTGATTCTTGTAACTTTATTAGGGAGATTGACATTATAGCACATAGGGAGGACGACATTCAGACCTATTGGAGCCATGCAACGAAAATGGGTAGAGATACTTTAGCACATGACCCTCATTCACCTGGGTATACCCATGAGTATTTCATATGGCTACAGTCTACTCAACGGGGAGTTAGCAGACCATTGCCCCGACGTGTTAGAGAAGTATTTGATGAGTAGACCACCTCCCGAATATTGCTTAGACAACTGATGGACCGATTTAGCCAGGCAGAGGAGGCCCACGCAGTAGAGAGGATCGGGATTCGGGCTACATTTTAGTCTTTGAGATCACAGTTGGCAGAGAACATAGGGCAACACCGTAAGTACCTCACCAGAGTCAGTCTTCCAGATGCAGGCGCACATTACTTGGTTCTCATTCCTAGCTTCGAGGCGTCCTTGCAGGGTATAATACAAAGTTTGGATTCGACAGGATTGACACGGCTCTCTGGATCTCATCAGACCCGTCCCAGCCAGGACCATAGCATTCAGGAACTGCATGAGGAGGCTTTTATTTATATCTTTAGAGTCTGTTTTAAGTTGTCTTTTACTTTCTAGTCTTGTTTGGTTGTATTGAGTCATTTGGGTGGTGTCAGAGTCTGTCACAGTCTAGTTGAGTTTGTCGAGTCTTTTGTTATCGTACTTTCTATTTTGTAGCTGAAAACCAAAAAAAATTATAAATGAAAAATTCAAAAAGATTTTTATTTTCTTAGTTTATTTAGTCCATCACTTTTCCAAAACCACGCTTGGTCTGATTCATGTTTGACATGATACGTAGGCAACCTACATCGGGTTCGATCGAATCATTTTTAAAATTAAAATGAAGTTGTGGAACGTGGGAAATGAGGAAAAAGAATAGAGTGATAATCAGAAAGACAAAGAGCGGAAAGAAAATGAGTAAACCAAGGAGTGTTAAAGAGGAAAGAAAAGAGGAAGGTGGGAACGAGCAAATTGGGATGATGCTATATGACCTTGTGTCCCTCAAAGTCATTCTAGAACCATTAATTGTTGCTAGGTGCATTGCACGTAATGTGATATTATTTTTTTGATAAATGCCCTAACGCTAACATGTTGGCTTTGTTTTGCTCCTCTTTGTTATCTATATTATTGTCATTCAGGAAGGTGGTTAGTTTATTGCACTCTGGCGAGTCATCCATACAACACTAGGTCAAAGAGCAAGGCAGCCGGCTAGTATGGAATTGGACACGGGTGTTGTTGATCCATCATGGGAGATTGTGGAATCGGAATCTGAGTTGAAAGAAGAGGTCTAAAGGTTGAAACAACATATGGCAGAGATGTACCAAGCTTGGATCAAGGTGACCCCAGATTCCCATTACTGCTGACCTTTCCCCTCAACATGCACCAGGCTTTACCCTTTACCACAACTACCCTGGCACCTCATCCCAGCCTTTCACGCCCTACCTGCCAAAACTACCTCATATACCGCTCCATTAAACCACTCCTGTTTTCGTAGCTTCTCCATAAGCCACCATCCCTCGATCTTCTAGTGCACCCGCATTCAAAGTTCTTGATGCCCGATACTATGCTCCAAAACCAATTTTCAAGGTTTCGGATCCCTATTGCTATACCACTCACTTTGACCCTCCCATTGAAACGAAAAAACTCGCTAAGAATGTGGAGCAAGATGAGATATCCATGAAGGTGAAAATTCTAGAGCAGTCTTTAAGGAACATACAAGGAATAGGGAGCAAAGTAAATGTGTCTTACAAGGACTTATGTTTGTTCCCTGACGTCCAACTGCATGTTGGGTTTCAGATGCCGAAGTTTGATTTGTATGACAGACATAGAGATCCCGTGACCCATTTGAGAGGTTATTGCAGTAAGATGATATTGGCGAAAAAGACGAGTTGTTGATGGCCTATTTCAGTCAGAGTTTGAGTGTAGCCGCCCTTGAATGGTACACCCGGCAAGATGCTAGCAAGTGGTACATATGGGATGATATGGCTCAGGCCTTTGCCCAGCACTTTCAGTACAATATAGACATTGTCCCAGATCGCATGTCCCTGACCAAGATAAAAAAGAAGCCTAATGAAAGCTTTAGGGAGCCCGGGCTCAGATGGAAAGAACAAGCTGCCCGGGTCAATCCCACGATGGAAGAAGACGAGATGGTTAAATATTTTCTACAACCCCAAGAGCTTACTTACTTTGGCCACTTGATCTCAGCCATGGGAAAGCCTTTTAACGATGTGGTAATGATGGGAGAAATGGTAGAGGAGGGACTCAAGTCAAGCAAGATCATGAGCTACTCCGCTAAAAAAGCAACCACGCAGGCAATCCAAAACGGCACGAGAGGTTTGTTAGGCTAGAAGAAAAATGATGATATTGCTATGGTTGTCTTTGGACCATGGCATGGTCCAAGGGGTCCGCCTCACCAGTACACTCAGCCTCGACCCCAACCCCAAGCCTACACCCAAGCTCTATATAATCCAACCCCAGTATTGTCCTCCGTACAATGCCCATCCATTTGTTCGATCACTGAGTCACTCCCTCTGGCGAGCGCCAACATCGCAGAATTCTCGTTCGCCTTCACAACATTTTCGAGCACCCTATAACCCTAAAAAGAACAGGGGCATGGAGGGGAACAAAGGCATAATGAGAATTACACACCAATCAGGGAGTCCTACACAAGCTTGTTTGAAAAGTTAAAACATTCTGGCTTGATTGAGCCGCTTCTCGGCTATACTCCTAATCAATATGTAAAAGGTTGCGATCCTATTGTACGGTGCATGTACCACTTTGTCCAAGGGCATAGCACTGAAGATTGTCGTTCTTTAAAAAAAGAAATAGAAAGGATGATTCAATAGGGGATAGTTGAGGTACAAGGCAGTAATACCCCAAGTGTCATACAGAATCCTCTACCGCTACACGACAACACTCAAATTGTTGGGATGATTTGCGAAGACAAAGAATATCGGAGTTCTTCCATGTTCTTTGGTGAGTCTTTTACTGCAAAATCCCTTAGGTTGTCAGTCTTGAATCCAACAGTCAGTGATGAGGAGGGGTTGGTCAAAGGAGTCAATAAGCCATTTGCAGAGGACAATATGTTTGAAATTGATGAAGGTTTCAGTGATTTTGATATGCAACTCAGTTGCTAAGATCTCAAGCTTGGTAATTAGAAATCACCTCCTCTCCTCGTTAGAAGGAGTTTCGATAGCTTATTTGTCGTCCTTTCTACTATCTAGGTTATTTTGCGGGTGTAATCCAGATTTTTATCTTGTTTGTTCTGGTGATTCAAACCCTTTTATCCCTCTATTTGGCATGTCTTGATGAGTCTTTTTTTTTGTGTCTTTAGGTCTGTCATCCGGGTTGTTTCAGGGTTTTAACCTAGGTTTTATTCTACTTATTTTAATGTTCCATCTTTCTATCCTTTGGTCAAATGTGATTTTCGTCTTTTGTTATTTCTAGTCTGTTTGTTTAGTTTTTTCTTGTATATAGTTCTTTTCACGCCAGTTCTAGTGACATGACATACATGCGGAGTTTTTAGCTGGATCTTGAAAGCTAGTCTAATCATGGAATAACGAAACACAATTTTGAACATGATAAAGAAGATGCATTTGAGGAAACAGGTAAAGATCCACGCGTTCAAAGATAACCTGAAGCTTGATTTGAGTGAAGTTGAGTCAGTTAGTCTGGGAAGTCAATAGGTTGATAAGAGCATACAACAAGGAAATGTTTCTCGAGAAATTTGAGGTAGACCAGTCAGTATTGAAATACATCCTTCTACATCAAGATAAAGTTGAGTCAAGTCTGCTCTGGAACTGGCAAGGGTCATTCGTTGGGACAAAGGTACTACCCGTTGGCACTCTGTATTTGTGTTGATGCCGTCAACAGATAGTGTGTAAGGTTCTTATGCTTATTCTCAATTGCATGATTTGTACTCGGAATTCTCAAGGTTTGGTATGACGAAGCCATTTTATTCTGCTATCCGAACACTTTTATCTTCTGTTACCCCTTTTGAGCTTTAAATACTTTTTATTTTATTTAAAAGGGTTAAGGTGAAAAAGGGGTGTGACAGGAAGTAGAAAAAACTGTATTAGTGTTACTATTAGAATCTGTTATAGTAGATTAAAGTGCCACATTGAATAGGGAATGGACTTGTTGTCTCCTTATATGCAATTGCGGAATCCTCCTCTCATGAGTTAGCTTTTGGGTTGAGTTAGGCAGGTTGGTTTTTTCCTTATACGGACTTGGGCAATCCTCCCCTAATGAGCCAGCTTCAGGATTGAGTTAAGCCCAAGGTACATTTCTTAACAGAAGCAAAGGAAAAAAAAAAGGTAAAAGAAAAGGAGAGAGAAAGAGAGAGAAACAAGAAACTAACCTGAGGAAATGTATAATGAATGTTGGCATCTGGAGAGATAGACAAATGTTGTGTCTCAAGATGCTCAATTAAGAAAGTATTTTCTTCAAGTTCAGTTGACACTTGAATGTTCAGCGAACACTCAGCTACCCCGGCACTTTTGTTGACCAACTCTATCGTAGAGTGTAAATATACCCTCTTGTAGCCATCAAAAAAAGTTGAGGCCAAGTGGGGATCTACTATTTTCACTGGCTGCACCAGAATTGGTATTTAATCTGAATCAGGAACTATATATTAACCACAAAAAGAAAAACTCAGCATATAAAACCTCAGGGCTATGAAATCATTGGCTTTTCTTGACGAATTGTGAAAGCCGCACCACAACATCACATAACAAAATTCAAAAAGAACAAAAAATATAAAGGAAAAGAAAAGTTGACCACTAACACCCAAAATCGTAAAAACAGATAGTTTCCAACAGTTTTGTGGTTAAAAAAGATACACAAGTCTGGAAAACAAAGTTCACAATAGAAACTATAAGAATTTCATATGATTGTTCAAAGAAGCAGACTAAACATTCATGATCTAGTATAAGATTTTGATTGAAATCTTACCCCTGTAACAGTAATGGAAACCTCATCCCAGATGCCAGTGTTCCTATCCCTGTAATAATGAACATCATACAGCGGTTTAACATTTAAGGCGAGATAGTCCTGCTTTATTTTGTTTTAGAAAAACTGCACTTGGCAATATGGTGTTGTGAATTTATCCAAACGGATCCAAGAAAATGGGAGGAACAGTACGTTTGCATTTTCCAAGTAACAGTCTTTTCCGACTAATGCAAAACATTAATATATGAGTTGTCGACTTGATATTTACTGAATTAACTTATAAGATGACAAAATGATTGCTTATTATTTACAACAAAATTTCTCCTTGTTGACCTCTTTATAGGTTCATAAAACATGATTTTTTTTGTGGGCCTGGAAACTACAACTTATATGCAAGTGATTTATATGAATCTTTCATTTGATTGTTGCCGAATGAAGAGCCCATCGGCCATCACCCATAAACCTCTGACCAGAAATGTAGAAAGACAAACAAGTAAATAGTGTACTATTCAATTGCTTAATGTACTTTTCCGAGGAGCAGAAGGGATAGCCTCAAGTTACTTGAATCTGATCTCAATACAAAGATTTGGCGTTTCTTAAGATTTGAGATTATCCAGCAGGCACAATTCAGATACATCAAGTTATAGCATAATAAAATATCCACGCCACAAACTTTTAAATCGATGACATTATATATGTTAAACATCTTGGGAAGGTTTCTCTTCTTTTTGGTATAATGCTTGTAGACAGAAGGTATATCAGACCTTTTGAGATTCTTGAGAGGATTGGAGATGTGGCCTACAAGCTTGCACTGGCACCTAGTCTAGCTGCAGTTCATCCAGTATTCCATGTTTCAATGCTCCGAAAGTATCACGGTGATCCGTCTCATGTGTTGGATTTCAGCTTAGTCCAGTTGGACAAGGATTTGTCTCATGTGATAAGGTGGGCTAAAACGCGGGATGCTATTTCGGGAAAAATGATTTTCAAAACAAAATGTAAAGGCTCTCGCGGTGATATAAGGAAAGATTGTGATTTATTCTTGTGATTTGAGACTACGAGGCGGTATCTCGATCGTGACTCTTGTTGGCATCTCCGTTTTTGCAGTTGTCTTTGGTTGTTGTTTCCTTAGCATATTATTAATTGTTTCTCCGTGTTGCACTAATTGCTTTAGTTCCGTGTAGCTAACTTGATATGCTATTTATTGTTTCAATTTCATTACTGTCATTATTACACTGCCTTATATTTGTTCAATCTTTTATTTATTCCAGTAAGGCCTTGACCTGACCTCGTCACTACTCTACCGAGGTTAGGCTTGGCACTTACTGGGTACTGTTGTGGTGTACTCATGCTACGCTTCTGCACATCTTTTTGTGCAGATCCAGGTACTTCCTACCAGTCCGGGGTCACTGAGTAGAGTCCGTGCGTGGAGACTTCAAGGTACACCTGCCAACGTCTGCAGGCCTTGGAGTCCCCCTCCACCTGGATTATTTTATTTCCTTGTCCTTATTTAGACACTATTGTATAGAGATATTTAGTATCACTTCATAAAGCTTGTGACTCATATTTCGCCGGGTTTTGGGAGTTGTACATGTTGAGTTGCAGATTTTATTTTATATAATTGTTGAAGTTTTGAGACTTTAAAATTATTATTTCAGTTATTCCGCATGTTTGTTAGGCTTACCTAGTCTTAAAGACTAAGTGCTGTCACGACATCCTACGGAGGAACATTGAGGTCGTGACACCAACTATGCCTCAAGACCAAATTATCCTCTATATGCATTCTACGCAATTCAAGTCCACTTCAAGGGATGCAGACCTCAACCTACCGCATTCCTTCTCCTTTATATGAGCTTGGGACCGGCTATGTTTTGCGAAACTCACATATGCAGAGTTGAGATTATGCATGTAAAAATACAGGCTAAATTCTCATTACCGATGTTTCAGCCAAGTGAGATACTTTTAAATATGATCATATGGTAATTCTAAATGTCAAAAGAGAAGTGTTACATAGAAGAAATCGATGCAAAAACTGGCTCAGAAACAATAATTTGTCTTCACCTTATTGGAGTCATCCAATCCCAACCTTCGACATATTGTGCAGCAACATCTTTCCCAATCTAAGACATGCAGAAGAGAGATTTAGTGACCATGCCGCACATTATAGAGAAGCTTGTATTTGCAATATTGATCTTTTGTGAAATAGACAATGAGCGGACACAAACACATTCTTGCTGAAACAATTTTATTGTAAATAACACAACTGTCAAAGAAACACAACCAAAAGTTGCCAATACCTTCACATAAAGTCAGGAATACAGTAAATCTAGAAATTATTTTACGAACATTACTAATTCTCTCTCCCAGATTAGAAAAAGTACAGGCTTAAGTTTGTGCCTTCAAAAGACAATAATAAATACTTTTCAAGATGATTTCCACACTTAAGTTTAAATTTGAAGAATACCTCGTGATCGCCACCTTGACCACCCTGAGGAGGAATTCGCCCTGGGTGATCAGGAGGATAAACAAGCACAGCCAGCAGATTCTGACCATCCGGATGCAGAATGTTAGTAATATCAGTAGAATGCCTCCTAAACATTCCCTTTGGGAGCACCTCCTTGTGCCCATTCAGATAGACTTCAGCAGAATAGTTAATAGCCCGAAAATTAAGATCCACGTGTTGATTATTTGACTGAAACAAATTAAATCAATCATTCATTTGTAGCAACAAACACAGGGAATAATTGCAAAAGCAGCTAGGAAAATGAACAGATTGTAACATCCATTCAGTTGACTAAACAAATATGCTCGAGCTATTCAACGTGGAAAACTTTCCACATGAGAAGCGTAAATTCTTATGAGTAAATGAGGCACCCAAGGCAAGTGAAACAGATCAGGTATTTTTGTGAGACATACCAGCTTACAGTCAAATGTGGTGAAAAACCAGAAAGTATAGTGTTCCCTCCCCGAATCAGCAATATCAATAATTGATTCATTCTCCAGCCCATAGAAAGGATCAGGAACAAGCTTGTTCTTTACCAGAGTTCCCAAAACACTGCAATTTGAGTTACAAAATGAAGATATAACAACAGAAAACATAATCTCCACAATGCTTGATTTTAAACTTCATATTAGGCAATTTAAGAAAATATCAAATCTGAGTTTTTTAATCAACTCTCCATCTTTCACCAACTTAAAATCCCGACGCAAGCTACCAAATGGGGCTTATGAAGTTTAAACTACATATTCCAAAATCCTTCCTAGCGGCGAATACCAGGATTCATTAGTGACCAAATAAGAATGAGAATCAAGTCATTTCATCACAAAAGATTGTATCTTTTATAAACTACAGAGACATACTAAAGTAACATAACCAAATCAATTGTTCAAACCATAAGAATCATCCTAAAATTATCATCAAAATAACAAAACAACAACACTGATGAACATGATAATAATTACAATTTTAAAAAAAATTAAGTTTGTTGTACACTCTTTACTAATTAAACTTCTCAATATCAGATTCCAACTTGCCTAAGTATTATTACTATGGAGAAAATGCAGAATACCCACAAAAAAAAAAAATTAACACTTTAGTCTTGAATTCAAGCTTTCCCATTTCAAATCTAACAAAAAGAACACTACCCATCACCACATTCACTACGCTCCACACATTGGCTAAAACTTAAACAAAAGGGGGCCATTTTGTATAAACTAAAAAGGAAAATAAAGGAATAAGGAAACATTACGTTCCGGGAACAACAGCTTCCATCCAAGGAGATTCAGGTTGAGTAGGAGGGTGAGTAGTAGTCAACTCTACTCCATTGACTTCTACCTCTGTTGATCGAGCAGCTAACCATCCTGTATCCAACATTATCCTCCCTATTTCCACCATTGAAGAACAAGAAACCCTAGAACAACCTTAGTCTTCTCTAGTGATAACTTAGGACAATGGATTCGGAGAAAATAATGATTGAATCAACAGTTTTAGTACGTAGTACTAGTGAGAGGTTGAATTCGGTTGTTGTTGTCGCTTTACTGGATAAAGTGACAAGATTTTAAAGGTAACTGGGTCCCGCCATTCTTGTGGTGGGGCCACTCGGAGGTTCTCTATATACTTTTTTGGGGAAAATGTTAAAAAGCCTTTGGGATGATGCTAAAAAGAATGCGGGAAAACATCACCTATCGTGTTTTCTTTCGAACTAATAAGTGTATTTGTCGCAATGAAAAAAATTTAAATATGAAAACAATTATTCTCGTGATTTTTATGATTATTTAAATATTGTTTCATACCCTTTGCACACCCATAAACATCTATATCTATATCTTCTATATATATAATAAAAAGAGAGGCAAAAGCACAATATTAAGATAAGTGGCATAACCACAATAAGACAAGTGACATTGTTAAGACAAAATAAACTACATTTCTAACTAAAAAATAAACTAACTTTCTAACAAAACAAAATTGGAGTTTTAAAATTATTTTAAAATAAAAAACAAAATTGAAAAAAAAATTGCCAATTCAAATTGGGGAGTAGTTTCAAGTTGGAGTTTTAAAATTATTTTAAAATAAAAAACCAAAATAAAAAAATAAAAACCTTTCAATTCAAATTTGGGAGTAGTTTCTTCCTAATATGATAGTCTATATCTATATCAATATCTATTTATATATAAAAAGATAAGTAAAATATTTATATGATGCCATGTGGCATAACCATTAATAAGATTTTTAAATTTGAATGTGAATGAATTTTTAAATTAAAATGAAGTTCCAACTTCTTAACCTCTTATATGGCCCTTCAGTTACACATAAATCAACGTTAGATCTTTTTCTCTAGGATACTTCTCCTTCCGCTATGCCTTCTTTCATGACTTATTTTTGGCAAATAATCTGAGAGGGAGATGAGATGTATAGTTATTACGACCCAAAACTCCCATCTTCGGGATCGTGATGGCGCCTAACATTTTACTTGTTAGGCAAGCCAACATTAGAATAATATAATCCATTTTAAAATAATTTTTAAATTTATTAATAACAAAGAAACAAATGCGGAAGTAAAATCTGAAATGTAGTGAATAATCCCTAAAAATAACGGGGTCTAAATACCATCCCAGAATTGGTGTCACAAGTGCACAAGCTTCTAGAATAATACAAACAAAGGTCTGAATGAAATAAAGTTGTCTGAAAATAAATACACAGCTAAAGTAAAGTAGATGGGGACTTCAGAACTGCGGACGTCGTGCACTTATACCTCAAATCTCCTCTGATAGCTGAAATTCGAGCAAGTCTACGGTACGCCTCTAGGACCAACTCTAAAATCTGCACTTCTAGATGGGGACTTCAGAACTGCGAACGTCGTGCAGTTATACCTCAAATCTCCTCTGATAGCTGAAATCCGAGCAAGTCTACGGTACGCCTCTAGGACCAACTCCAAAATCTGCACAAGAAGTGCAGAGTGTAATATCAGTACAACCGACCCCATGTACTGGTAAGTGCCGAGCCTAATCTCGACGAAGTAGTGATGAGGCTAAGGCAGGTCACTTACAATAAACTGTACGCAATAATAGTAATAACAACAACAACAACAACAACAACAACATCCCAGTATAATCTCACTAGTTGGGGTTTGGGGAGGGTAGTGTGTACGCAGACCTTACCCCTACCATGAGGTAGAGAGGCTATTTCCAATAGACCATCGGCATCCTTCCCTCCAAGAACTCCCCACCTTGCTCTTGGGGTGACTCGAACTCACAACCTTTTGGTTGGAAGTGAAGGTTGCTTACTATCAAAGCAACCCCTCTTGTCAATAGTAATAACAACAATAATAGAAATAAATGAGGTAACTCATTTTTAACAATTGAAGCCAATTCAGCAGTCATAACAAATTATTATTTCCATCAATTTTCGTTGCAGTGTACAATCCGATCCCCCAATATTGACTTTTAATAAGTCTGTTACGACGTGCAATCCGATCCCCCAATATTGACTTTTAATAAGTCTGTTGCGATGTGCAACCCGATCCTCCAATATGGATTTTTTAATAAGTCTGTTGCGGCGTGCAACCCGATCCTCCAATATAGACTTTTTAATAAGTCTGTTGCGGCATGCATTTTCATGTTGCGGCGTGCAACCCGTTCCCCTAATATAACTTTAAACAACTCATAAATATAATAAAAATTACTCCAATAAATATCACGTCCAATGAGAAACTATTAAGCATCAAGGCACCCAATAATTATAGTTTATCTATAAGCAAACAATGACAATTAGCAATTAATTGTGAAATCGTGGAGAAAATAGGCAGTTTAATATTTAGTATGCTAAATGTCAAATAACAATTAAGACACATAAATCAAATAGCATGTAACAATTATTGCAGGAATTCAAGAATTAATATTTGACAAAGAATAGGAGAGAAAAAATTATTATAACAATTAATTTGTGTCTTAAAATAATTTAAGATGTTTAAATAATTAAGCAACCAATTAAATTGACAAAGTATATGCACACTCGTCACCTCGCCTATACATCGTTCACATGCATTTCACATAACAAATAATTTCAGGGTTCTATTCCCTCAAGTCAAGGTTAACCACGACACTTACCTCGCTTGCAATTTCAATCAATTACTCGACCACAACTTTTTCTTTTGAATTTTCCCCCAAAAGCATCAAATCTATTCACAAACATTTTGATATACTCAATATGAATCATAGGAATTAATTCCATATGAATTTACTAATTTTCCGGATAAAATCTGAAATTCACTTTAAAAATTGACAGTGGGGCCCACGTCTCAAATCTCGAAAAAACTTACGAAATCCGAACACTCATTCCGAGTCCAACCATATAAAAATTATCAAATTTCGATGTCAAATGGTCTTTCAAATCTTAAATTTTTGTTTTTGAAAGATTTTATAAAAATCTGATTTTTCTCCCAAAAATTCACGGATTCATGACATAAATGAGTATGGAATCATGAAATATAATCAATATAGGATAAGGAACACTTACCCCAATTTTTTTCCGTGAAAATTGCCCAAGAATCGCCTTACTCGAGTTCAAAAATGGGAAATTATTGAAAATGGGACGAATCCCATTTTCCAGAACTTAAGTTTTGTTTCTCGAACTTTTACCCTTCGTGAACGCGGTCAGTGCCTCACGTTCGCGAAGAACAAATTTGTGCTGTCCAATTTTACTCTTTGCGAACGCGAGGGCTACCTGGCACTTGGATTTTGCGAACGAGAAGGCAAATTTTTCTGGCCAGCCTATTTTCCTTCGCGAACGCGAAGCTTTGTACTTCAACCTTTCGCGAACGCGTTCCCTCTGTCGCGAACGCGAAGCACAATTCCGTCTGGCTCTAGTTTCTTCTTCGTGAACACGAAGAAGGATACCATAAGCAGATTTCTGCAGTTTTTTTCAAGTTCAAAAATGACATGTTAACCACCCGAAACCAACCCGAGCCCTTGGGGATCCAAACCAAACATGCACCCAAGTCCTAAAACATCATACGAACTAGCTCGCGAGATCAAATCGTCAAAATAACACCTAAAACTATGAATTGAATTCCAAATCGAATAAATATTTTCAAGAAAACTTTAAACTTATATTTTCAAAATCGGACATCCGAATCACGGCAAATCAACTCTGTTTCTCACCAAATTCGGCAGACAAGTCATAAATATTATAATAGACCTATATCGGGCTCCATAACTAAAATACGAACCCGATATCAATAAATTCAACATCAGTAAATTCTTAAAATTCATCAAGCTTTTAAACTTTTAATTTTTTAATCAAAATTACATATCTCGGGTTAGGGACCTCGGAATTCGATTTTGGGCATACGCCCAAGTCCCAAATTATGATACGGACCTACCGAAACTGTCAAAATACTGATCCGAATTTGTTTGCTCAAAATATTGACCAAAGTCAACTCAGTTGAGTTCTTAAAGCTCTATTTCATATTTTAATTCATTTTTCACACAAAAAATTTTCCGAAATATTATATGGACTGCGCACGCAAGTCGAGGAATGATAAATAGTGCTTTTTGAGATCTTTGAATACATAATTACTTATTAAATTAAAAGATGACACTTTGGGTCATCACAATAGTTGAAAAATAAACTCTTCATGAAAAATTATGATGGAGTTGACGATGTTGCTTACTTTGTTAGAGAAGATCTTTATTTTCATTTAGGGTTAAGATAAAAAAAAAAAAAAAGAGATTAAAGGTTCAAACAATAGGTACATTGAAGTAGCAAAGAAATAGATAGAAGATCATCGGAGATGGTTGTGTGAAGAAATGGATAGAAAATCATAGGAGATGGTTGTGTGAATGAGATAGAAAAAGTTAGAGCTCAATAGAAAATTGAAAAAGCAACTGAATTAGATCTACTAATCATGTAGATACTTTGAAGTATTAAACCTTAAAATTTAGAATAAAATAAATCACTCTTTGAGTTATAGTAAAATATGATATGACAAAAATTACAATATCATAAAATGCAAAATAATATATAAAGATAAAAAAAATAGAGATAGTGTGAGGCTAATCAAACTGTAAATTAACTTAAAAAATAAAATAAAACTATCAAAATAATACTAAAAAATTTATTGATAATTTCAAATAGCAAAATAGTTCTGAGCAATAGAGTAAAAGTCTAAGATTTATGACATATTTAAATAACTTCTCTATTTATCCTTTGAACTAATTCAACACCATCCATTTAGAAAAATAATACAATAATATTCATATTATAGATAAACATAACGGAAAAAATCAAAATATTATAGAACAAAAATTAATGTATAAAGATGAGAATAGATATAATGTGATTCTATCCCCCACTTTAAATTTATTTTGATAAAATTAAGTAAATAAATAATACTCGAAAATATTATTGATAAATTTAAATATCGAAATAATTATGAGAAAGTCATACAAGATAAAGTCAAGCTAAATTTCAAGAGTAATACAAAATTACATTCATTTTATTATATTAAACTGATAATTTATTAATAATTCATATGACAATTTAATAATATTAAGTAATGGATAATACAATTACGTAAGCAAGGAACAGAAAAGATATGTGGGAAAATATAAGAATATAACACTTCTAATTACAATTATGATAAAAAAAGTCGTACATATGCACTTAACTAAAATCATAATAAATAAATAGTTATAAAAGAAGAATACTAAAATAAAAATAAAAATTCAAGCGATAGCTTAAAAATGTATATACTAATTAAATTTTTCATGCAAGAAACTTTAGATAATAAATAGAACTTATAATTTCACAATGAAAAATACAAAAATATAAAGATACTATTAGGGTATTATACATAAGATAAGCACATTATATATATATAACACAAATTAATAATTATTAAAATATTGGAAGGTTTTTTATAAAAATGACAAAATGCTTATCTCTTTATACTTTTGATGAACTCAAAATAATAATTTAGTAAAAAAAATATTACATTATTTAAATTTTCAATGAACTACAAAATTGAGAAAACTAATCAAATATTATAGTAATTGAATATACGAAAAGAGGGGGATAGATATAATTTTATGATACTTATATTTTGAATTAATTAAAAATTAAAATGTAAATAAATAACACTAAAAAAAATTACCAATAAATTTAGACAATTGAAGAATTTTGAACAGTAGTATCAAAATTACTAATGTTCAAAATTCATAGTAATAAATGTATAGTACTAAGTATTTTCTAATTTAATAATAAAAATAAAAAGGAATAAATAATTTATTTGATTACTATATCATGTGTATCCTTTAATTTTGTATATATTTTGTTATATTTTTACACAATATAGTAAATAATAAAATACAACTTATATTTATTAAAATAATAAGATATATTAGATCATAATTTTATAAGATTAATATTCTGTCAAATTATTCGCGCATCATAGATACTAGTATATATATATATATATATATATATATATATATATATATATATATATATATATATATATATATATATATATAAAAGGAGAGACAAAGATACCATATTAAGCCAAGTGGAAACATAATAAGGCCACTTGACAATTTAGGACAAAGTTAGTTAGGTTAGGTAATAATTAGTTTCTTTTTGAATTTAAATTTAAAAAAATTAAATTATGCATGAATATATCATATTATTTTAATAAATCTTAGTTGTTATTTTATTATTTAATATAGTGTACAAAAATATAACAAATTTATACAAAATTAAATGATACACATCATATAGTAATCAAATAAATTATTTGTTCCTTATTTATTCTTTATTAAATTAGCAAGTGCTTAGTATTATACATTTACTAATATGACTTTTTATTAACTTGTCAAATGGCTTAATATTTTGATACTACTTCCCTTTTATAACATAGATATATATTTTCTTATTCTAAAAATATTTTTATTGTTTATACTGTTAAAATAATTAATTGTCTAAATTTATCAATAATTTTCTTATACTGTTCAAAATTCTTCAATTGTCTAAATTTATCAATAATTTTATTGAGTGTTATTTATTTATTTTTTATATTTTAATTAATTCAAAATATAAATATCATAAAATTATCTTTATCCTCTTCTTTTCGTACATTCTTTTTTTACTGTAATATTTTATTAGTTTTATCATTTATAGTTTACTGAAAATATTTAAATAATGTAATATTCTTTTACTAAGTTGTAATTTTGAATTCATCAAAAGTATAAAGAGATAAGCCTTTTTTTTATTTTTATAAAAAACCTACCAATAATTTTAATAATTATTAATTTGTGTTTTATATATAATATGCTTATGTTATATATAATATCCTAATAGTATCTTTATATTTTTGTATTTTTATTATGAAATTATGAGTTCTATTTTTAACTAAAATTTCCTACATGAGAAATTTAATTAATATATAAATTTTTAGGCTATCGCTTGAAACTTTTTTTTGTTTAGTATTCTTCCTTTACAAATAGTATTTTTTACTATGTTGATTGCAATTATTTCAAATTCAAATTAGACTTTTCTTCTATGTTTAAATTTAAATTCAAAAAGAGTAGTCTAATGAAAATGATAGAGATTTGTTATAGCTAGTCTTCTACTGCATTACATGTCTCAGCAGGACCGCATCTATTAAGACGCTTTTCACCTAGACTTCCACATCATGTCAATATATGCATCACGACCTATCATTTTCTCAACTTTTTACCCATTTTACTGAATGCAAAATGAAAAACTAGTCATTTTCAGTTATCTCTCTTCTTATTTTTTTCCCCAGAGTTCTCTCTCTTCCGAGTTATCTTCTCCTCATCTTCTTAAAAAAATTCAAAAAATGAATCGAGTAAGGGAAGTTTTGGGGTTGTTTATTTGTGTATACTTGTGTAAATTCAAGAATTCAAAAAGAATACAGGCTAAAAAGATTTTTCCCCTGAATTTTGGGAGAGAAGAAATGATTTGTTCAATATTTTTGTAGAAGAATCACTTATTTTTTAAATTTCATGCTTTTCAATTTTTGTGTACTATGATTATATGATCAATAGTTTGGTTGAAGTTAATTAATCTAGATATCTCACTGGTGTGTAGTGATACAAACTCAATTTTACAGTTATCTTTTTATTTTTTTATAACTACTTGGATACATATTTGAATTTTTTAAGGTTTGAAGATATTTTCTCTTGTGGTGATCTGGTATTTAGGTTTTGAATTTTTATGTATACTTTATTTTTTCCATGGTTTAAAATTATAGAGTGTTTTCTTAGTGATGCAATGCTAAGTTTGTATCATAGTATTTTGTTGTTTGAACTGAAGTGTTAATTAAAGTATTTGATATTCTATTCTTTGAGACTACATTGGAAAAAGAAGAGGATGAACGAAAGAGAGATGACACATTTTTATCCTCTAATTGCCATATTTGACTGGAAAAAATTGAAGACGATGCAATTTAGTAAGAGGGGAAAGAAGAAAAAGTAAATTTGCTGAGAGAAAGAGTGCATAGGTACCATGGAACCCACTTTTCCACTTGTCCAATAAATAGAGGTGACTCATACAAGTTTTGTTGGTTGAGTCTAGCTCAAAGTAAAATTTCTCATGCATCACATAGGGAAAAAACAATTAAGTACGCTTGGTCTCGACATTAAAGAATCTCTTGGGTGTCTAGTCAACTGAAGCGTTTCAGTTATGCTTTAAATTTGGACGCATTACAAAGCAAATTTTATTTAATCTATTAAAGACTTTTGAACTGAGAATAATGCAAAAACGAAACACTGTTTGTTGGACTTGCTAATGAAAGAAGACGACTGGTTGTTTAATTCTGTTTTCTTTCACAGCTTGTTTGGACGATTGCTACACATTGTATTGTATCCTATTGTTACTTTAAATATAATATTTGTTTTGATTGTTACTTAAATTTTATTGTATCGTATCGTTAAATTCGTCGTTACATAACGACGAAATGTGTCACTTTATATAACGACCGATTTGGTGTGGTCGCGTCGTTACCTTGTCTTTTTATCTCAATCTCACCCTTCATTATTATTAAATAATTTTATTTTATCATTTAACCTACTTTTTTATATAGTAATTTTACCCTGTGTCATAATTTTTCTTTATAATATTGCAAGTTTATTCTTTATATTGCTGGTGCGTGATATCATGAAACGATGGCAAACGATGCAATCTATCCAAATATTGTATTTATCAAACGATACAGTACAATACAATACAGTACGATGTGATACATTATGAAACGATACGTAACAACCATCCAAACAAGCTGTAAATGAAAATTAAGTTGTATTTATTTAAATAAAAAAGGATGAGGAAAGTATTAGCATAACCGAAAATTTGTTAGCATATTAGTGAATTATAAAATAATTATTAGCATGCCAAAAATGAATTTAGATACTTTTTCATACATTGATATTATTATTTCAAACAAAAAGGGAAATAGCAATAATAAAGCAGTTCCTTCGTCAAAACACATTTGTTGTCAGAGGCGGATCTAGAATTTTTAAAATATAGGTGT
Organism: Nicotiana tabacum; assembly: GCF_000715075.1. Classification (NCBI taxonomy): domain Eukaryota; kingdom Viridiplantae; phylum Streptophyta; class Magnoliopsida; order Solanales; family Solanaceae; genus Nicotiana; species Nicotiana tabacum. The sequence continues at coordinate 120,141,674 of NC_134098.1, forward strand.
ACTACTAAAGAAAGGAGGAAAAAAAGTATTAAGTGTTGATCCTTATTTTTTGGGGTAAATTATTAACTTGTGAACCAAGTGCGTCATTCAACCTTTATAGAGCACGAATGTCAATACATAATATTAGACTAAATTCTAGAAAATACATACATAAAAAACCTAGTTCGGCGGATGAATCATGGGTTCACGTGACCCAAATTAAGGCTATAGATCTGCCTTGTCTGTTGTAGATAGTACACATAGAAGGACCAAAATGATTTGTTCTCAACTCAAATACTAAAAAAACCAGAAAAGATGATCAAGCTTCTCTCCAAAGTAATTTTGTTTCACACTCTATCCACCGAAGATGACTCAAACTCAATATATGCACATAATTGATAGTAGAAAGAGATGACTCAAACTCAACATATGCACATAATTGATAGTAGAAAGAATAAAAAAGCTACTCCAAATTTTAAATTCATAAATGTTATTTGATACAATTAATATAACATTGTATATTGTCAAAATCGGTTTTGCCCTTCATGTATTTAGTCGAGATTGCAATATGATGGACCGAGGGTCGTCATCATAATATCGAGATGAGATCTGAAGCCAGGTTATCGAGCTCAAGATTCAGGGACCGATCAATACCGAGCTCGAAGTCAATATCGAGCTCGAACCAATACCGAGCTCGAGCCAATATCGAGCTCGAGCCAATATCGATCTCGAGATCGAGAGATCGACCAATACCAAAACCGGACAAGATCAAGCTAAGAGACAAAGAGTCATTGTAGCCACACCAGGGAAGAGAATCTCGACGGAAATTAAGGAAAAGCTAATTAACTAATCTATCATGGGATCCCCACTGTATATTTTTAATTATATCCAAAGTAGAATTCCTCCAATATATGAATAGTGGCTATCATTTCTGTAAGGGATCCGATATTCAACATTGAGACATCAATACACTCTCACATTTCAAAGATTATTGATATTTACACAGAAATATAGGAGAGATTATCCTTTTTTGGACTTTGGACATTGATTCATCTTGCTTGTTTATAAATCATTATCTACTAAATTTAATTTCTATTTTATTCCTTTTTTACAGCCAATATTCGATATATTTCTACTTATTTTTCCGATTTGTACCAAGTTATACCACGTATCCTTAGAACTACGTATAAATTCAACTCTATCCGTTTTACGGGTAAACAGTTTGGCGCCCACTGTGGGGCTAAGGATAATAGTGGTTATTTGGTACGAATCTCTGCAAAACATACCATTTTACACTTGCTCTTGGAAGTGTCTTTGATTTCAGGTTAAAAATAACGAACTCTCAATCAATGGCCCTACCTATTGACAATGAAGTTGGCCTTCAAGATGAGAACAACAACCTGACGACCGGGGATGAAAGGCCACTCGTCGATTCCGTTGGAACTCGGGCCGTAGATCCAATCGATGTCAATTCACACGTGTTCATCGAGGCGAACCAACTTTTCGGCCCCGAAAACAGCATCCATGGTGGAACTCGACCTACAGCTCGAAATACCCAAAATATTGGAGAAGACGAGATCAACCTACGTATGATCTTCGAAATGTTACAAGCTCAACAGGTAGTAATAGCTCAGTTGCAGAGCCAAACCCAGGCACCGAGCAGGGCCAAGCCCGGTCCATCCCGAGAAATCACCCACGAAACGGGGCCAGCTGCAGTAAGATCAAATGAACAAGAATCGGGGACTAATCCCGAAATTATCAAGATGTTGGAAGAACTGACAAAACAAATTAAGTCAGGAGAAAAGAGGATTGAAGCAAATGACAAAAAAGTATAAACGTATAACTCCAGGGTTGATCAGATCTCGGAGGCACCACAAGTATTGAAGGGCTTGGATTCCAAAAAATTCATACAAAAGCCTTTCCCCCAGAGCGCGGCTCCTAAACCGATCCCCAAGAAGTTTTGCATGCCTGAAATTCCTAAATATAATGGAACGACCGACCTCAACTAACATGTCACCTCTTACACATGTGCCATTAAAGGGAACGATCTAGAAGACGACGAGATCGAATCCGTACTATTGAAGAAGTTCGGGGAAACCCTGTCAAAGGGGGTAATGATATGGTATCATAATTTACCGTCTAACTCTATCGATTCTTTTGCTATGCTTGCAGATTCTTTCGTAAAAGCACACGCCGGAGCCATAAAGGTCGAGACAGAAAATCGGACCTTTTCATGGTAAAGCAAAAAGATAACGATATGCTAAGAGAGTTTATATCTCGTTTTCAAACGGAACAAATGGATCTACCACCGGTCACAAATGATTGTGTTGTACAAGCTTTTACTCAAGGACTGAACGAACGAAGCTCGATGGCTTCACGACAGTTGAAGCAGAATTTGGTCGAGTACTCGACTGTTACCTGGGCCGATGTGCACAATTGATATCAATCAGAGTTGAAGACGATCAATTGGTTCTGGGTCCGCTATTAAAAGGGACGTCGACCTAGAACCAAGGTCGAACAAGGACCAATATCGGCCGTATAACGGAGATCGTAGGGGTAGCGAACCTACACGTAACTCCGTACGAGGCGAAAGGAGAAATGATCGAGGCCAAGGGTCTTGGGGGCTGATGAACAAGAATGGGTTCGACAGGCATGTCGGACCTAAGGAAGCACCACAATTATCAGAATATAACTTCAACATAGATGCATCTGCCATCATGTCGGCTATCGGACGCATCAAAGATACTAAGTGGACTCAACCTCTACAGTACGATCCAGCCCAAAGGAATCCCAATCAAATATGCAAATATCATGGCACCCATGACCACAGAATCGAAGACTGCAGGCAGTTGAGAGAGGAGGTAGCCCGTTTATTCAATGAAGGGCACCTTCGAGAATTTTTAAGTGACCAGGCCAAAAACCATTTCAAAAACAGAGATTTCAATAGACAAAATGAACAAGAAGAGCCACAACACATCATCCACATGATCATCGGAGGGATCGATGCCCCCCAGGGACCGATGCTTAAATGCACTAAGATGTCTATTGTAAGAGAAAAGCAATCTCGGACTCAGGATTACACACCTAAAGGAACCCTGTCCTTTAGTGACGAAGACGCGGAAGGAATCATGCAACCCCATAATGATGCACTGGTAATATTTGTACTTATGAATAAAACTCAAGTTAAACGTGTGTTAATTGATCCAGGTAGTTCGATCAACATTATTCGATCAAGGGTCGTAGAGCAACTCGGTTTACTAGACCAGATCGTACCCGCTACCCTGGTACTAAACGGATTTAATATGGCATGTGAAACTACTAAGGGCAAGATAATCTTGCCAGTAAACGTGGCCGGGACCATCTAAGAAACGAAGTTCCACGTAATTGAGGGCGATATGAGATATAATGCCCTGTTCGGGAGGCCATGGATCCACAACATGAGAGCAGTACCCTCGACCCTTCACTAGGTTCTGAAATTTCCAATATCGGAAGGAATCAAAACGGTCTATGAGGATCAACCAGCCGCAAAATAAATATTTGTCATCGATGAAGTGATTCCGATATCTTCACTATCATTGACAAAAGGGATCAGATTCGAAGGAGGAACATGATACCAAATAGCAATCACAAAAGTCAACCTCGACCCAACTAGAGAATCAGAAGACTGACGAAGACGATGACTATAGGGTCCCTCGATTCTTTATGGTCCCCGATAATACCAACGCTACCCAGTCAACGGTTGAAGAACTGGAGCAAATCACGCTAATCGAACATCTGCCTGAGCGAAAGGTATACCTGGGCACGGGGTTAGATCCCGAGCTCAGAAAAAAGCTTATTCAATTTCTTATAGCTATCATGAACTGTTTCGCTTAGTTCCATCTTGACATAACAGGGATCCCACCTGAAATAGGCACTCATAGACTGAGCTTGGATCCAAAATTCCATCCGGTAAATCAAAAAAGAAGGCCCCAGTCCGAGGTCAAACAAGCCTTCATCAAGGATGAGGTAACCAAACTTCTTAAAATAGGATCCATTCGAGAAGTTAAATACCCCGAATAGCTAGCAAATGTGGTGGTAGTCCCTAAGAAAGGAAACACACTTAGAATGTGTATAGATCATAAAGACTTGAACAAAGCATGCCCTAAGGATTCTTTTCCTTTGCCTAGCATCGATCGTATGATCGATGCCATGGCCGGCCACGAGACTCTCAGTTTTCTCGATGCCTACTTTCGGTACAACCAGATACAGATGAACCCGAAGGATTAGGAAAAGACCTCGTTTGTCACTAAGTACGGTACCTATTGTTATAACATAATGCCATTCGGTCTAAAAAATGCTGGTGCAACTTATCAATGCCTAGTAAATCAAGTGTTTGAAAAACAAATAGAAAAATTATTGGAAGTTTATATTGATGATATGTTAGTTAAGTCCATGCGAGCAGAGGACCATTTAAAGCATTTGTAGGAAACTTTCAACGTACTAAAGAAGTACAATATGAATCTTAACCCCGAAAAATGTGCATTCGGGGTTGGCTCGGGCAAGTTTCTTGGTTTCATGGTGTCCAACCAAGGAATCGAGATCAACCCCGATAAAATCAATGCTATCGAGGACATTATGGTAGTAGATAATGTGAAGGTAGTGCAGAGGTTAACGGGGAGGATAGCTGCCCTGGGACGATTCATTTCAAGATCCTCAGATAGGAGCCACCGATTTTTCTCACTACTTAAGAAGAAAAGCAACTTTGCATGGATTCCGAAATGCCAACAGGCTTTGGAAGAACTAAAGCGGTATTTATCGAACCCGCATGGACGAACAACTTTAATTGTACTTAGTTGTCTCGGAGATAGCGGTAAGTGAAGTCCTGGTTCGAGAAAAACGAGGAACGTAATTCCATATTTATTATGTCAGTCGGACCTTAGGCGAGGCCGAAACTAGATATCCACACTTAGAAAAATTAGCGCTTGCTTTAATAAGCGCCTCTAGGAAATTAAAACCATATTTACAATATCATCCTATACATGTTGTAACAACTTATCCTCTTCGAAATATTTTGTGCAAACCCGAGCTTTCGGGTCGATTGGCCAAATGTGCCATAGAAATCGGTGGATACGATATCGAGTATCGACCCGAACCGCTATCAAATCTCAAATCTTGACGGACTTCGTGGCTGACTTTTCACCGGCCCTGGTACGCGAGATCGAAAAATAGCTACTGATAAAATTGGGTACCTCTTCGGGAGTCTAGACCCTTTTCACGGACTGTGCCTCGAACGTGAAGGGGTTCGGATTAGGCATTGTGCTAAAATCACCCACAGGTAATGTAATTAGACAGTCTATCAGAACTATAAAATTGACTAACAATGAGGCTGAGTATGAGGCCATGATTGCAGGTCTCGAACTAGCTAGAAGCTTAGGAGCGGAGATCGTAAAGGCTATGTGTGTTTCCCTCCTCGTGGTAAACCAAGTTAATAGGACTTTTGAAGTTCGAGAAAATCGAATGCAAAGGTACTTGGATAAATTATAGGTGACTGTACATCAATTTAAAGAATGGACTTTGTAACATGTACCCCGAGAACAGAACAACGAGACCGACGCTCTTGCGAACTTAGGTTCATCGGTTGAAGATTACGAACTCAACTCGGGGACTGTCGTACAACTCATAGGATCAATGGTCGAAGAAGGTCACACCGAGACAAACTCCACAAGTCTAACCTGGGATTGGAGAAACAAATATATAGAGTATTTCAAGAACGGGAAGCTTCCATCAGATCCAAAGGAATCGAGAGCTTTGCGCATAAAGGCAGCATAGTTCACCCTGTCCGAGGCGAAACGCTGTATAAAAGGACGTTTGATGGACCATTGGCAATATGTTTGGGACCGGGAGATACTGATTACTTCATATGGGAAATTCACGAAGGCATTTGTGGAAATCATTCTGGTGCCGATTCACTGGTCCACAAAGAAATCAGAGCAAGGTATTATTGGACCGATATGGGCAAAGATGCGAGGGAGTTCGTTCGAAAATGCGACAAATGCCAAAGACATGCGCCCATGATTCATCAACCCGGGGAGTTGCTCCACTCGATCCTATCTCTATGGCCTTTTATGAAATGGGGAATGGACATCGTCGGCTCCCTCCCATCGGCCCCAGGTAAAGCTCAGTTTATTTTGTTTATGACTAATTATTTCTCTAAATGGGTTGAAGCACAGACTTTCGAGAAAGTCAGAGAAAAAGAAGTGATAGACTTCATTTGGGACCACATCATATGTCGATTTGGGGTGCTAGCCGAGATTGTATGTGATAATGGAAAACAATTCATCGGCATCAAAATAACTAAATTTCTCGAGGATCACAAGATCAAAAGGATCCTATCAACACCGTACCATCCCAGCGGAAACGGACAAGCTGAATCGACCAACAAAACCATCATCCAAAATCTTAAGAAGAGATTGACCGACGCCAAAGGAAAATGGAGAGAAATACTACCTGAGGTCCTATGGGCATATCGCACAACGTCAAAATCCAGTACCGGAGCAACGCCATTCTCGTTGGTCTATGGCGCCGAAGCTTTGATCCTGGTTGAGGTCGGAGAACCTAGCATCATGTTTCGATATGCAACAAAGGAGTCGAATAACAAGACCATGAACACGAGCCTAGAATTATTGGATGAAAGACGAGCGGCCGCTCTCGTTCGATTGGCCACCCAAAAATAGCGGATCGAAAGATACTACAATCGAAGAACCAATCTTCGACATTTCAAAATCGGGGACTTGGTACTAAGGAAAGTTACCCTCAACACCCGAAATCTAAATGAAGGGAAACCGGGCACGAACTAGGAAGGACCATATCAGGTTCTTGAAATCGTCAAAAAATGATCCTACAAAGTCGGAGTGATAAACGGCAAACAACTACCGAGCAATTGGAACGTGTCGAACCTAAAACGATACTACTGCTAAGGTACGACCCTCCCATGTTCATTTGTATTTCGAAATTAACCTTTGCAGGTATTCGATCAGAAACAGGGATGGGTTATTCAACTCGAAGCCTTTAGGCCTGAAAGCACGCGTTGCACTCTTTTTCTCTTAGACCGGTTTTGTCCCAAATGGGTTTTTCGGCAAAGTTTTTAATGAGGCAACCATTGATCGTGCTAACTTAGAACAATTCAACAGTATCTGAGGCCTCTTTACAATCAATCTCGAATACTGGGGGGCATTACCCTCGAATATATCAAGTTCGATTAAAGAAAGTTACTTCATGGCAACATGGTCTCGATAGGAAAAATTTGTAAGGGCTAAATGGTCAAACGAACCATGCCCGCATAGTTTGCTCGAGCCCTAACACAAAACATGAACACATGTATAATGACTATAAAGAGAAATTTCTTCTTTACCGATATCTCATATCTCAGAAAGATTCCTCTACTTCATGTTCCCGATCTATCATGTAAACATGCTTAAGGGCCGACCACCATCGAAGTTTGAATAATTACCCCATAAATCGGGGATTGCCAATCGAAGTTTGAATAATTACCTCATAAATCGGGGACTGCCAACCGAAAAATCAATAAGACCGAGCTTCATAAAGCCTAAGGGCTACTTTTTCTTCGAGTTCGAGCAAACACTCACTCGACCATTAAGCCTAAGGGCTACATTAGTTCGAGTTCGAGTAAACACTCACTCGACCATAAAGCCTAAGGGCTACTCTTTCTTTGAGTTCGAGCAAACACTCACTCGACCATAAATGGCTACTCTTTCTTCGAGTTCAAGCAAATACTCACTCGACCATAAAGCCTAAGGGCTACTCTTAATTCGAGTTCAAGCAAACACTCACTCGACCATTAAGCCTAAGGGCTACTCTTTCTTCGAGTTCGAGCAAACACTCACTCGACCATTAAGCCTAAGGGCTACATTAGTTTGAGTTCGAGCAAACACTCACTCGACCATAAAGCCTAAGGGCTACTCTTTATTCGAGTTCGAGAAAACACTCACTCGACCATAAAGCCTAAGGGATACTCTTAATTCGAGTTCGAGCAAACACTCACTCGACCATTAAGCCTAATGGCTACTCTTAATTCGAGTTCGAGCAAACTCTCACTCGACCATTAAGCCTAAGGGCTACCCTTTCTTCGAGTTCGAGCAGACACTCACTCGACCATTAAGCCCAAGGGCTATTCTTAATTCGAGTTCGAGCAAACACTCACTCGACTATTAAGCCTAAGGACTACTCTTAATTCAAGTTCGAGCAAACTCTCACTCGACCATTAAGCCTAAGGGCTACTCTAAATTCGAGTTCGAGCAAACTCTCACTCGACCATTAAGTCTAAGAGCTACCCTTTCTTCGAGTTCAAGCAAACACTCACTCGATCATTAAGCCTAAGGGATACTCTCATTTTGAGTTCGAGCAAATACTTACTCGACCATACATCCTAAGGGCTGTTTTTCATTTCGAGTCTAAAAATCATTCTCACTCAATCGCAAAGCCCAAGGGTCGCGTTAATTCAAGTTCGAACTATTACCCCGAACCGGGGACTACGTGTCAAACTTAAAAAGTTTACTCTGCTTTAAGTTTGAGCAAATCATTTCATTTGACATCTATCTATCAAGCCTAAGGGCCACCTCAGTTCGAGTTCGAACATTCACTCGGGGACTACCTATAAGGAACGGTCGAATGCAGTACTTTCTATCGGTCCTTACTATCTTAATCTTGGACCTCCGAATAGTTATTCAATGCTAAGGCACTTTTGACCTTTGTACAAGCTAACAAAAGGCGAAAGATTCATGAGATATGAAAGGAAGAAAGTTTTTTTATATTCATGTCAAAATCATTTACAAAGGCAAGACAACCCGATCAAAATTCTTTACAAAAGACCAAAACGGTCTTATAAGAAACACAAAAAATATTTTTTTTTAAAAAGAAATTTTTTTTGTCCTCTCCGGGAGCAGCATTTTCGCCCTTGAGGCCCCCTTCACTTTCAGATCCGCTCGCGCTCCCGATATCATCATCATCGGGAAAGGCCAATACCTTGGCTTCGACTTCAAGCTCCTTAGTTTTTTAGATCTCGACTGTTAGATCGAAGCCACGAGCATGAATTTCTTCGAGAGTCTCCCTTCTAGACTGGCATTTAGCATGCTCGGCAACCCAGTTTGCCCGATCCTGAGCAGCCTCAACAACCTCCTTTGCTCGAACTTGAGCAGCTTTGATATTAGATTGATAAACGACCACCATTGCATCAACATTTTCCATCGTTTTCTCGACCTCTGTTCTGGCTGCTGCAAGTTCTATGGCCAATCTCTCTCGATCACAATTTGCTGAGCTCAACTGAGACTGGAACTCCTCGATTTTCTTGGCTTGCACCAAGCTTTTATCTTTTAGGCTTAGAAGTTGGGCCTCAGCTGAAGCTAGTTGAGTTCGGGTAGTCCCTTTTTTGAGGCGAGGCAGTCCATGTTCTTCTTCCACTCCTCGGCCTCCAATTTCACTACATCCACTTCAGTACGAAGTTGCCTAATCACGTCGAACTTTTGCTCGACCTGCGAGACCAAATTATTAGCCATCAATCCCGAGTCAATATTATTAAATTCAAAGATTCTTTGTACCTGCTCGGCCAGCTCAACTTGTTCTTTCCGAGATGCTTCCAGCTCGGCCCGAAGTCCTTTTGCTTCTCCTTCTCTCTACTCACTGAGAAGCTTTAAGGTATCTCTCTCCTCAGTAAGCTTTCGAACTTTGGCCTCGTACCGGCTCAGCTCCCCTCGGGATTGGAAAAATGCCTCATGATGAAGCACAGAAGCCTACAAAAATAAGAAGGGATTATACAAGGAAAGGAAAACACAAGTATGAAAATTGGCAAAGAAAGTATGAACTTACCCGATTTAAGGCCTGTTGGGCTTCGTTAAATAAGCAAGGCGCTCCCACCTCGATCGAGCTCTTCTTCGGAGCGTCCAAGTCACTCGGGTCGATGACATCTTCTACCCCGATAAAATAACCACGGAAAGGATCCTCCCCTCTATGGGCCCCTTCCCCGTGAGAAATATCCACATCTTGAGAGTCACGTATCATCGATTGGGAAAAAGAAGGGAAAGAGGGGGAATCCCCGATCTCTATCACCCCGGGTAGGACTTTGGGGAACCACTTCCATCTTCGGGAGACCCAAGCTCAGTTTGTGCACCGACATTCACCGCCTCTTCGACGATATCTTTACCCCGAGGTAAAACATCCTCGGTCTCACTCGGCTCGGGAACTTGGGTCGAATCCCCTCTTCGACCTCATCAAGCCTGGTCGAAGCAGTATCAACTCCCACCGATACCGAAGTATTCTGAGTATCGGTACTAGCCCGGGCACGGACCAACAACCCGGAATCATTTTCTTCTTCTTCATCCCTTAGACTCATGACCGACTCCATGGTCAAAGAGATTACGTTCACCTTGGGTTTACGAGCCGCTCTCTTTTTGGGTTTTTGACCCTCGGAGTCCGAGGCCATTTTTCTCTTAATCGCCTTCTCCGATTTTGAGGAAGGCGGTAAAACTTCTTCATCACCTGATGGAGGTCTCATAACCGCATCTCTTTCCAAGACCTACGAAGAAAGAAAATAAAGTAAAACTTATGCTTGAAAAAAATACTTGAACAATAAGCAAATCAATGAGTCAAGAAGAAGGTTTACCATGAGTACGAGCTTCCCACCGGCCCTTTGACCAATCGCGCCAAGCACGCTCGGCATATGTTGACGTCGAAACCAGGCTCCTGACCCAGTTCTAGAGATGGGGAACCGCTCCCGGCATCCAAGAAATGGTTGTGTCATGAAAAGCACCGATAAGTAAAAATGACATAAGCTAAAAACGGAATCATACTTACAATTCATATTCCATTTCTCAGGATATGGCATACTCTTAACCGGGATTAAGTCCGAGGTCTTCACTCGTACAAATCGGCCCATCCAATCCCGATCTTTGTCTTCATCAATGCTTGAGGTAAATGCCTTGGTGGCCCGGCGTTGGAGCTTTATCAGCCCACCTCGGTAAAGACGAGGACTATATAATCTTATTAGGTTGTCGAGGGTGAAGGGAAGCCCGTCGATTTTGCTCAGAAAGAAACGAAGCAGTATTACAATCCTCCAGAAAGAAGGATGTATTTGGTCGATGGTTACTTGGTATTTTTTGCAGAAGTCGATGATGATCGGATCGAGGGGACCCACCGTGAAAGAATAAGTGTAAGCACTCAAGTACCCTTCTACGTGGGTAGTGATCGGTTCTTCCGATGCCGGTATTACAACCTCTTTGTTTTTCCAACCACAATCTTTCTTCACCAAATCAATAAGGCTTTGAGGTATCGAGCATATATATCTCGATACCGGCTCACATCGACCAGCAACCGACGAAGGTTTCTCGACCTTAAAGTCGGAATTGATAACACATCCCCCGGGAATGAGTTTTTCGAGGCGTGGCTCCACCACCGGTTTCTCACCGGCCGGCCGAGATAAGGAAACAACCTCTTTCTGAGGAACAATTTTAAATATCTTGGCCATCTAAATTCTCAAGAATAAAGAAGATGGGAAATTGAAATATTTTGGTTTTTGACGAAGAACAAGCAAAGAAATTCTTAAAACTGGAAATAGAGAACTTTGGAGAAGGCAAAGAATTGTGAAGGTTGGAATGAGAAGAGTTGAAGGTAAAGGTTTAAAATAATGAAGAAGGGGGGCTATTTATAGATTTGGCAATGACGGTTCAAAATCAGCAGTGGCCGACCATCGTCTGACGCACATTTAATGCCTTGGTAATTGAACCGACGGGATATTTGTCACATACGTCATAACCGGGCTCGACACAGACATAAGTGTGTATCTAGTCAGAGGTTAAAAAAATCATATCGTTTCTCGCCACATTCTTTCCGAGAAATAAAGGGACTATCTATATACGGTCAAAATCGGTTTTGTCCTTCATATATTTAGTCGAGATTGGAACATGATGGACTGAGGGTCGTCATCATAATATCGAAATAAGATCTGAAGCCAGGTTATCAAGCTCAAGATTTAGGGACCGATCAATATCGAGCTCGAAGTCAATATCGAGCTCGAGATCCAGAGATCGACCAATACCAAAAACCGGCCAAGATCGAGCTAAGAGATAAAGAGTCGTTGTAGTCGCACTAGGGAAGAGAATCTCGGCGAAAATTAAGGAAAAGCTAATTAACTAATCTATCATAGGATCCCCACTATGTATTTTTAATTATATCCAAAGTAGGATTCCTCCACTATATGAAGAGTGACTATTATTTCTGTAAGGGATCCGATATTTAACATTGAGACATCAATACACTCTCACATTTCAAAGATTATTGATATTTACACAGAAATATAGGAGAGATTATCCTTTTTTGGACTTTGGACATTGATTCATCTTGCTTGTTTATAAATCATTCTCTACTCAATTTGGTTTGTATTTTATTCCTTTTTTACAGTAAATATTCGATATATTTCTACTTATTTTTCCAATTTGTACCAAGTTATACCACGTATTTTTAGAACTACGTATAAATTCAACTCTATCTGTTTTTCGAGTAAACAAACATCTATTTTATCCTTCATGTGTATCCGAGAACTCAATCAGCACAAAAAATTCCAAAATGGCCATAAGATACCATTCGGAGAAATATATTGTCGTTGAATTATTGGAGCCGTGAAATTGAAAATGCCAAAAAATAAAATAAAAAGATCAATGGACATAAAATACTTATTGCTGCTGAAACGCCTACACCTCCTCAGATGTGCAAATTAATCTCCACGGAAAGCATACCGTTTCAAGCATTCCACCAGCTTCCTTCCTTCCCATGGAAAACAAACATCACTATTCCACAGAAAATCTAATTCATCAGGTAAATCCATATGATGGTAAAGTCATAGCTCGAAGATGGTAGTGATTTTTTATCCTCCTTTAATATGGAATATGAAAGGTTGTAATAGTAATAGCCATTCCTGAGACTGTTTGTTGATCCCATTACTTAGATGATTCTCAACTATCCAAAATTATGGACTAAAGTCATTTTTCTTTTATTTGTAACAAGAAAGTCACTCAACTATTCCTATTGCACGCGAATGATCACACAAACTTTTAAGTGGAAAAATGTGAAGTGTCAGTCCACAAAGACTTTTTATATTTTTAGACCAAATGAAATAATAAACACCCAAACAAATATTGACATTCTTGAGACCGTTTGTTTCATTAGTTCGCGAATATTATGTTAAATATTGACCCAAAAAAAGGTAAAAAGCCATAAAAATTGACAAAAAGATAGAAATGCAAAAAAAAGGTGCCAACTCATCTCTTCTTAGGCCAGCTATATGTATCTTGTGATATTTTACTCCAATAGACTAATCACAACTAAATCACAACTTAAAGAATGCTCATTATTCAAGAACCAGAAAGATGCCAATAGTATTAAGCGCGAGAATATCGATATACAAAATATTAGACTTAACTTTCTTTATACAGAGGACATAGAGTGCATAAGCCCAGAGAGGAGCCTTGAGAACAGCAAAAACAGTTTTCAGGAAAATTTAATTTGGAAAGAAAAAACAACCGAGGAGAGGAGGAAAGGAGCGAGAGGCATCCCTGATTTTCATAACAGGCAAATATAAATCAACAATAGAAGTCTTAAAACGAATCAGTTCAATTTAAACAAAAAATGGTGAGAAAAAAATAAAAAGGCACACATATGTTATTTTTGAAGTGCAACGATTAGGAGTTTGGATAAAATAAATCTTCAACTTTTGATTAGACCAAATTAAATCCAAGTAAAATCAAGCTCTTTCTTTGCCAAGAACATAATCCAGCGTCTAGCAAAGTAAACATGGAACTCACAATTGGTGATATTGGGCAAACTTTATAACTAAGTAGGAGAAATCATGTCTGTCAATAAACAAAGCAAGCCACTTTTCAAAACAGTTGAGAAACCGAGCATAATGAGATTGAGATCAAAAGAGACCAAAAATTTTAAAGAAAAAAAGGAATAATACCTTCCATCGGCCTTTTTTCCCTTCCACGAAAAAAGACGTCATTGTTCCACAGAAAATCTCGAAAGAAGATCTTTAAAAACCTATATACGATAAAGAACCCTTAGAAAACTTAAATATGAAAAAAGAAAAATGAAACATCTACCACAACTGCTCAATGATCTGTTGGATTATGTATCGCAACGGAAGCAATTTGTGATGACCTAAAAGGTTATTTTTAAATTTAATAATTATTTATATATTATGAAACCTTAAATAGCACCATTCAGTTTTTCTCGACTTGTGTGCGTAGTCCGTATTTTTTTTTTGGAAAAATTTTATGTGAAAAATTGATTAAAATGTGAAATAGAGATTTAAAACTCAATTGGGTTGACTTTGGTCAACATTTTGAGCAAACGGACGGATCGGTATTTTGACAATTCCGGTAGGTCCGTATCGTGATTTGGGACTTGAGCGTATGCTCGAAATCAAATTCGGAGGTCCCTAACTCGAGTTATCGTATGTTGTCGAAATTTTTAAGTTTAAAGGCTTAATAACTTTAAAGAATTGACCAATGTTTGACTTTGTTGATACCAGTTCCGTATTTTGGTTTCGGAATCCGGAATAGGTCCGTTACTATATTTATGACTTGTCTGTCAGATTTGGGGAGAAACGGAGTTGGTCTGACGTGATTCGGACGTCCGGTTGTTAAAGTAGAAATTTTAAAGTTTTCTTAAAAATCTCACTTGATTTGGCGTCCGATTCGTAATTCTAGATGTTAAATTGGTATTTTGATCGCGCGAGCGAGTTCGTTTGAGGTTTTTGGACTTGTGTTCATGTTTGGTTTGGAGCCCCGAGGGCTCGGGTGAGTTTCAGACGAATTTTGGACCACTTTTGTTCAAGAACAGATGGCTGGAAATCTGGTATTTCCAAGTTCTGGTTTCCTTCTATGCGATCGCATGGCTTCATCCGCGATCGCAAAGGGTTATTGAGCACTGATAAAAAATTTGTTCTATGCGATTGCATAGTATTATCTGCGATCGCACAATTGGAGAAGCTAAGGCATCGTGAATGCGCGGCCGAAGCCGCGTTCGCGAAGAAGGAGTGAGGCAGAAGCTGTAGCACGCGATTTGTGCTATGCGATCACATTCAGCCGTCTGCGATCGCGTAAGGCTGGAAAATGGTTCTTCGCGTTCGCATAAGCTCTTCCGCATTCGCGTAGAGCAAAAAACTGGGCAGCCTAAAAATATGCTTCGCGATCACGAAGCATTGTCCACGATCGCATAGGGTACAAATCTGGGCAAACGGAACTTAAGTTCTGTAAATGGGATTTCGCCCCATTTTCTACCATTTTCGATTTTGAGCTCGGGTAAGACGATGTTTGGGCGATTTTCACAGGAAAACATTGGGGGTAATTGTTTCTTATCCTATATTGATTATATTTCATAATTCCATACTCATTTACATCATGAATCCGTAAATTTAGGGAGGAAAATAAGATTTTTATAAAATCTTCCAAAAATATAAAATTAAGATTTGAAGGTCAATCCGATGTTGGAATTTGATAATTTTTATATGGTTGGACTCGTCTCGGAACGGGTGTTTGGATTTCGTAAGTTTTTCTGAGATTCGAGACGTGGGCCCCACTGATGATTTCTGAGATAAATTTCGGATTTTTAATCCGAAAAATTAGTAAATTCATATGGAATTAATTCATACAATTTGTATTGAGTATATTGAATTGTTTATGACTAGATTTGAGGATTTCGGACACGAATACGCAAGGCAAAGGTTTATTGGATTCTTGAATTTGGTTGCAAAGCGAGGTAAGTATCGTGGTTAACCTTGACTTGAGGGAGTAAGACTTATCTGTCTATTTGCTATGTGATTTAATGTGCGGGTACAACGTATATGTGAGGTGACGAGTACTTATGCGTTGTGGTTGAGTCAAAGCATGCTGGTGAAATTTATTTATTGTGAATAATTACGTATTTAGTTACGATATTCCTGCTTAAGTTTATTATTGATTATTTTATCATTATTCGTGAAATTATTATTCATTTAATTATTGTTGAATATTTTGGAAGGTGAAGTCGGTATTCTGGTATTGAATTGATTGATAAGTGTATATCCACGCAGTTAAATACTCTTTCGAATTTATATTATTATTTTCATGGTAAGGAAGAATGTAATAGCACGAAGGGTGATGCCGTGCCATTTTTATTATTTGTAATATCATTGTCATGGTAAGGAAGAGGGTAAAAGCACGAAGGGTGGTACCGTGCCATTTGTGAGCGTAAAAGCACGAAGGGTGATGCCGTGTCATTTTCAGAGAGTGTAAAAGCACGAATGGTGATGCCGTGCCAAAAGAGAGTTAAAGCACGAAGGGTGATACCGTACCAATTATTATTATTTATTTATCAGTTTATGGGAGGAATGAGAGTAAAAGCACGAAGGGTGGTGCCGTGCCATTTTCATATCATCAGTTGCTCATTTTATTGTTGAGGAATCATTTGGCTGCTAAGTGATAATTCTCCTGCTGAAATTATTATATCAACCCCCTTCGCATATTCCCTCCCAAATTTATAAAGTGTTATTTATTATTTTATTGTTGCTTCGTATTTGTATATACTTGTACAGGTTGTTTATGTACTCTTCCTGTCATAGCCTCGTCACTACTTCGTCGAGGTTAGGCTCGACACTTATGGAGTACATGAGGTCAGTTGTACTCATACTGCACTCTTCACTTCTTGTACAGATTTTGGAGTTGGTCCCAGTAGAGTACCATATACGTGCTCGGATTCAACTACTCAGAGGAGACTTGAGGTATAACTGCACAACATTTGTAGTTCTGAAGTCCCCTTCTATCTTATCTCAGCTGTGTATTATCTTTCAAGTAGCTTGAATTTTATTCAGACTTTTATTTGTATTATTCTAGTAGCTCGTGTAATTGCGACACCAGATTCGGGGATGTATTTTGATAATTCGGTATTTATAGTCTTCCGCACTTTATTTCTGTAATTGACTTCTATTTAATTTGCTTAAAAATAGTTAAGATTATTTTAACGTTGCCTTGCCTAGCAAGTGAAATGTTAGGCGCCATCACGGTCCTGAAGGTGAGAATTTCGGGTCGTGACACAATTATTCGGGTCGTGACACAATTATAGTATCTTATTCACGTGTAAATTAAACAATTAGCACACACGGATATTATTCGAGTTACCTCTTGAAGCGTGAACAAAGCAGATTAATCTCGGTCTCCAGTTCCAGAGTTGCAAGACCGCGACCTCAGCAAAACCTCCACAGTCTTCTACTGTGTTACCCAAATAATATCTAGAAAAAGAGAATTTCGGGAGGGCGAAATTCCAAGGAAGAAAAACGTGTAAAACCAGTGTCCAAAACGGCCAGCCCTATATGGTATATATATAGCCACGTTGTTTTAGGTTAAAACCCTTTTTCCAAAACCTGTTAGGTTTTCTTCTTCCACTAAGGAAAGATTTCCTTTATTTCCTATTATTTAGGCACAGTAGGGACCACATAATTTAATTAAAAAGGCTTCCTATTATGGAATTAATTTCGAAATTTGAAATTAATTTCTACCATAATAAATCACGAATTATTCCACTAAAATTCGTAATTGCACTCCTTAGTTCAATTTTGAATTTTTTTTCATAAAATCTTATTTAACTTCCCATGTTAAGATTCAGATACTAACCAATCAAATCAAATTACTGACAATTTAATTTATCGATTACTTCTTTAGACTTTCGCTTAACTTATTTCATGTGTCGGATACAAAATTCACCGACCGGGTTTACACATGAAAACTTATAAGCTTTTATAAAGGAGTACCATCAATCTCAAAAATAGAGACATGGATTTTATCAACTAATTATTATTTCACCAATGTATATCATTATTGTCCAATTTACCAGGCTTATTGACCCATGAAAGTGTCTCTCCTTTTAATAAATCAAAACAATAATTGACACACACAACTAATAATAATTATATCAAGATTAAGAGTATAAGTACATTGAATGGACTAGAGAAATTATCTTATTAAGTCGGTATAAAATACTTATCTCTACTTGATTCGTTCAATACATACAAAATGTACTAGCACAAGAAGTCGGAATTAAACCATTCTCATAATCAAAATAAATTATATTTAATCTTGTGCTACAACCTTTCCGATGGTTTGTTCAATTCCATCATTAGATTGTGAACATAAATTTTATTACTTATAAGAACCGATGATTTAATCTTCCGTGTATAAGCTAAACTCTATACACTAAATCATCTACTATATAAGCAACAGAAGCATAAACAAATACACGATCTATTTAAATTAAAATTTTATTGAATTGAATAAATAAATAAACAATTGTTCCATAAAGAATACTATAACAATACACATGGTTTATAGTATATCCTAACAATCTCCCACTTAGACTCATAACCTTGCGTCTACAATTCTAACACCCATTCCGTCAACATGCCTATCAAAAGTTTTCTGTGGCAAGCTCTTAGTAAACGGATCCGCCAAGTTGTTCTCTGACGCAATCTTGGTGACTACTACATCCCCTCTTTGCACTATTTCAAGAATTAAATGATATTTATGCTCAATGTGCTTTTCTCTTTTATGGCTTCGTGGCTCCTTCGAATTTGCATCCGCACCACTATTATCACAATAAAGTGTTATTGGTGGTTGAATCGAGGGAACCACACCCAACTTTCTTAGGAAGTTCCCGAGCCAAATCGCCTCTTTGGCTGCCTCAGAGGCTGCCACATATTCGGCTTTCATGGTGGAATCAGCAATACAAGTTTGCTTGATGCTCCTCCAACTTATGGCTCCACCTCCCAAAGTAAACACATTTCCTGAGGTAGACTTTCTAGAATCTCTATCTGATTGGAAATCCGAATTAGTGTACCCAATAGGCACAAGGTCATCTGAATGGTAGACTAGCATAAAATCCCTAGTCCTTTTCAGGTACTTGATTATATGCTTAACCGCTGTCCAATGCTTTCTCCCAGGATTAGACTGAAATTTGCTAACAACGCCAACGGCAAAGCAGATATCATGTCTAGTACATAACGTAACATACATCAAACTCCCCACAACAGATGCATAGGGGACCTCCTTCATCTTTTCTATCTCTTCATCAATTTTAGGAGACTGATCTTTAGACAAAGAAATTCCATGCCTGAAAGGGAGAAATCCTTTCTTGGAATCATGCATGCTAAACCTGTAGAGTATTGTATCAATATAAAGAGCCTAGGATAAGCCTAATATTCTTTTCTTGCGATCTCGCAAGAACTTGATCCCAAGGATATGAGCCGCTTCTCCCAAATCTTTCATATCGAAGTGCGTGGACAACCACTATTTAATTGAACCCAACATGCCCACATTATTTCTTATGAGCAATATGTCATCTACATATAAGATTAAAAATGCCACTTTGTCCCCATCCCACTTTTTGTATACACAAGACTCGTTAAGACACTGATCAAAACCAAAAGTTTTAATCGCCTTGTCAAAACAAGTGTTCCGTGCCCTAGATGCCTGTTTCAGTCTATAAATGGACCTTTTAAGCTTACACAGCATGTGTTCCTTGCCACTTTCCACGAAACCGTCTGGTTGTGTCATATAGATGCACTCATCAAGACTTCCATTAAGGAAAGTTGTCTTGACATCCATTTGCCAAATCTCATAATCATAATGAGCAACAATGGATAAGAAAATCCTAATAGACTTAAGCATGGCTATCGGCGAGAAGGTTTCCTCATAATCGATCCCTTCTTTCTGAGTAAACCCTTTCATTACAAGCCTTGCTTTAAAAGTTTGTACTTTTCCGTATATACATCTCTTTTTTCTTATAGATCTACTTGAATCTAATGGGTTTAACCCCATCAGGTGATTCTACAAGATGCCAGACTTGATTAGAGTGCATAGACCCCATCCCTGATTTCATAGCAGTAACCCACTTATCAACATCTTTATCTTGTAGTGCTTGGTCGTAATTGACATGTTAGGAAGTTGGCTCCTCATGGATCCTATCATATGATTCTCCCAAGAGCGTATAACGAACTAGCTATCTTATTTCTCTCCCACTACGACTACGCACTACATTAGTTGCAACTACACCATTATGATCTTGTGGTTGGACCATATCATTATCAGGAACCTGAGTCTCCATGTTATCCACAAGGATATCAACGACTTCATCCTGTTGTGTAGTTTGCTCAACATAACTCCTACTACTTTGTAGTAGTATGACTTCAGGCACTTGTTCTTGCGGGACATCAAGTCTATTGACATTTCTCCCACTACTAAAATGCAATGGAATGTCAAAATCGACTTTCGGGGTTTGCATTTGGTCGTTTTGTTTTTCAGATGACTGAGTTTCCATTCCTTTGCTAAGTTCATGTAAAACAAGTTTATTTCTTGGAACATGGTTCATCAAATAGTCCTCTTCAAGAAACTTGGCATTTGTGCTAACAATTACCTTTTTTTTTCTTCTTTAGGACAATATAATAAACCACCTTTCGTCCCTTTTGGATAACCCACAAACACACATACATTCGTTCTCGCCTCCAACTTATCTGTTTTCCCTTTTAGCACATGTGCCGGACAACCCCAAACTCGAATGTGCCGCAGACTAGGCTTGCGCCCAGCCCACAATTCTATAGGGGTCAAAGGTACTGACTTTGAAGGAACTAAATTCAGAACGTAATTTACTGTTTCTAAGGCATGTCCCCAAAAGGACGAAGGCAAACTGGAATAACTCATCATTGATCTAACCATTTCCATAAGAGTCCTATTTCTTCTTTCAGCTACACCATTTTGTTGTGGAGTTTCAGGTGCATATAATTGAGAGGTTATTCCACATTTTGATAAATAATTAATGAATTCCGCAGAGAAGTACTCCCCACTACGATCAATTCCGCAGAGAAGTACTCCCCACTACGATCAGATCGTAGTGTCTTGATATATTTATTATGTCGCTTTTCAGTCTCTGTCTTAAATTTTTTGAACTTTTCAAAACATTCAGACTTTCGACGCAATAAATAAATATATCCATACTTTGAGTAATCATCTGTGAATGTCACAAAATACTCAAAACCACCTCTTGGTTGGACATTCATTGGACCACACAAATCATAATGAATTAACTCTAATTTATCACTTGCTTGATTTCCTTTTGAGGGGAAATTTCGTTTTGTTATTTTTCCTTCTAAATAAAATTCACAAGTTGGTAATGCCTCCACTTTTAATGAACTTAAAGGTCCATCCTTAACCAACCTTGAAATTCTGTTTAGATTTATATGACCCAAACTCAAGTGCCATAAATATGTTTCACTCAATTCAGAAGAACATTTTCTCTTATTTGGTAAATCAATATAATTCAGTTCTTTATGTTGTAACGGTTTAGGAATAGAGTCAACAATAAAAAGACCATTAATCAATGTAGCCGATGAGAGATAACGTTTATTATGACTAATAACACATTTATCAATATCATAAAAATTAATGTCATAACCATCTCTCATAGCGCTAGAAACTGAAATTAAATTCCTTCTAATGGAAGGTACATATAATGTGTCCTTTAAAGCTAAAACTCTATTACTACCAAACGAAATACTAATATTTCCTAATGCTAAAGCTGGGGCTGCCGAACCATCTGCTTGATAAACATTGATTTCTCCTCTACTTAGCTGTCGCGTTACCTGAAACCCTTGCAAATAAGTGCAGACATGATTAGTGGCTCCCGAATCTACACACCATGACATGGTAGAAACAACCGCTAAAAGAGTTTCAACGACAAGTAGATGTAAATTAGTTGGTTTATTATTCAACTAGGCCAAATAAGCTGGACATTGCTTCTTATGATGCCCAGGCTTCTTGCAGTGATAACACTTACCCTTAGCCTTTTTCACACCAGCAGTTGCATAACCAACAGAGGATTTTTGAGCCTTTTTCTTCTTCTGCCCGCCTCTCGGCTTAGAAGAAGAACCTGTCTCAAAATTCAATGCCACAGGGAGAGTTTGTTGCTTGATAATAGCCTCTGCCGACTGCAACTCATTCAGTAATTTTGCAAGTGACAAATCTATTTTGTTCATATTATAATTCAGGCGAAACTACTAAAAACTGTCAGGCAGAGTCTGCAGGATCATCTCAACCTGAGTATCCTTATCAATGTTAGCTCCAAGGACCTCCAGTTCATTCAGAAGACTCATCATCTTCAGAACATGGTCCCTAATAGATGAACCTTTAACCATTTTGGTATTCAGAAGAGATTTCATGGCAGTCTGCTTAGCCGCACGATTCTGATCTCCAAACATTTCTTTGAGATTTTCCAGAATGTCATAAGCAAACTCCATAGAGTGATGCTGATGTTGCAGAACATTTGACATAGATTCCAGAATTAACACCGCGCCATCTCATCAGCCTTAACCTATTTTTGGTAAGCTTTATATTCATCATCCGTAGCATCATCTCCAGGTTTTTCTGGACACACTTTATCGAGCACAAATTTGTACTCTTCAGCAATTAGGACAATATCCAAGTTTAGTTTCCAATCAACATAATTCGGACCCTCAAGTTTGTTTTGAGTAAGAATAGCAGTAAGGGGATTGAAAGCAGTCAATCTGAGAGACAATTAAATAAATAGATCAAAATCAGTCATATATTATTGAATATTAAAATTTAAAACACACTACATACGTATAATCCATGCACCTTGAACAACAAGTTTCGATGGGAAAAGAGCTATTCTTGCAACATACATATGTAATGACAGATTATTCACTCCATGAATTTAAACAGGCCATACTCAGATGGAGAGTAAACTGTTAATTTAAGTCAAGTGAATATCAACATTTAATATACTAGTCCCATTGAACCAACATGCATACTCAGATGGAGAGTAAATACAAGTAATCAACAACTAGTATAACCCAATGATTATCTATAATGAGTTTATCCGATATGAAAAAAGACCTACGTAAACGTGTAAAATTATTATATCACCAGAATTTAACCCTGGAGTCCATAGGAAATGATCCCTACCACCACTGGATTAAAACAACTCAAAATATATTTTGAAAAATTTCCAGAAAATTTTAAAAAAATGTCCAAAACACCATCTAAACGACCCCGAAAACCAGAAAAACGGCTTACATCATGAGCGAAGATGATGAGTATTGATCACTGGGCCGTTTCGCATGGACCTGCCAAGTTTCAGGTCAATCGGAGTCCGCCAACATCTTGACCTCCGATTTAATAGCCAATTCGGCCAAATAATGACTTTTGCGTTTTCCTTGGATTAACGAAATTTTCAAATTATTCTTATCAAATATCATCAACAATAAGCAGGTATTACATGATTTTCAGAATAATCACAATATTCAAAACAAATATTCATCCTAAAAAACAGTGCAGTTTTACAGAAAAACAATCTTTGCATGTAATTCAAAACTTGCATATTAATATGATACTACCTTTTATGTTCATCCTAATCATTTAATTAGACGTGAGTAGGCTCTGATACCAATTGTTGGATCATGTATCGCAGCAGAAGCAATTATAGTATCATATTCATGTGTAAATTAAATAATTAAGAACACACAGAGATTATTCGAGTTACCTCTTGAAGCGTGAACAAAGCAGATTAATCTCAGTCTCCAGTTCCAGAGTTGCAAGACCGAAACCTCAGCAAAACCTCCACAGTCTTCTACTGTGTTACCCAAATAATATCCAGAAAAAGAGAATTTCGGGTAGGCGAAATTCCAAGGAAGAAAAATGTGTAAAACCAGTGTCCAAAACGGCCAACCCTATATGGTGTATATATAGCCACGTTTTTAGGTTAAAACCATTTTCCAAACCTGTTAGGTTTTTTTCTTCCACTAGGGAAATGTTTTCTTTATTTCCTATTATTTAGGCACAGTAAGGACCACAAAATTTAATTAACAAGGCTTCCTATTATGGAATTAATTTTAAAATTTGAAATTAATTTCTTGTTAGTAATCTATGTTCAAAATCAGAAAATCATGTAAAGTAAAAGAGAAACAGAAATGCATAGGAAGAACAAAATTAAATCCGAGCACACTGAATTCACAGTGTGTCCTTAAGGAATTTAATCCCCTCACTGTTTCCCAAGGTTATGGATTAATTCCTCCCAAGATAGAACAGAATAACTATTCTGTGATAGCGGCACTACAAATCAAAGAACTTCAGCAAACTCAAAAAACGGAGCAAATCACACTTGACACTTATATTTATTTGGAAAATAATGCAACAATGTAGAAAAGAGTGGAGAAGTTTTTAGATTTTTCATCTCTAAAAAATGAGGCCAAGCCTCTAAATTTATAGACAAAAGAAGTGTGAGATGGAGAGGTGCAATCCAAAAGGTGCCTCTTCTATTTTCCATTCACACCCTTTAAAGAAAAATCCAACAATCCCCCACATGACTGGGGAATGGCCATATGTGTAAAACCATACATGAAAAACTGTATGATTCGCAAGTAAGGATTAATCACATCTGGATAAGTAGGTTTCCCTTTGAACTTTCCGTAGTGAACTTATGTCGGATATACTCGGTCAATCGGTAGATTTGATATCTTTGAACTGTCGAACTTTAGTGTATACCTAGACAACCATAAGTCACACAATCAACCCTGAACCGTCTTTGGTTCTCATTGTTGTGTTCGTTTCAGCCATGAATACCACCTGGTTCATAAGTGCGTAGAGAACTAGCCTTACAGAGTTCTCCTTGAAGCGGCTTACACTTCACACTTACATAGGTGATTCCTAAACGTGTTATCCCGTAGATACACTATTTGATATATCCCGTATCAAAATTAGAAACCATTAAAAAACCTTAATGCTTTATCCTTGGTACTGAATATTGTCTCATCACAAGAATGGACCAAAAAGAAATTTTATTTGACAATGTTGAACCGTCATTAATAACTTTGTTTGAGCTCCTTGAACTTAAATCTTGGGATCTCCAGTCTTCTAGGTAGAGTTACCGCCACAATGACTTGTCCTTGGCCATAGTCTCATTCCCTTCGATGATCTTTCAACTACCTCTCTAGTTAGGCCTTTTATAAATGGATCCGTCACATTATTGCTTGACTTCACATAGTCAATTATGATAATTTCCCTAGAGAGTAGTTGCCTAACGGTTTTATATCTTCGTTGTTTTTTGACAAGATTTTTCGTTATTCATAATGCTCCCAGCCCTTCCTATTGCTGCTTGACTATCGCAATATATGCATATATGTGCCAACGATTTGGGCCAAAATAAAATATCTTTAAGAAAATTTTAGGAGCCATTCAACTTCTTCACCGGCCTTGTCTAAGGCTATAAACTCAGCCTCCACTGTAGAGCGGTCAGTGCACGTTTGTTTGGACGATTTCTAAGACATCGCTCCTCCACCGATTGTTTAGAATCGGTTGAACCGGTGATCTAATTTGTATCACTATACCCCCTATATTATTGCGGGATAATTGTTGTAGTGCAAAGCATAATTTTGAGTATATTTCAAGACTCGTTTCATTGTCATGAAAGTTCAATGCGAACTTTCTTATGTCGTAGACTAATACGTCTCTACTTTCAATTGCATATCAGAGTATTGACTATACTTAATGTAGCAATAGTGTATTATAGCAACAGCTGGAATGATTTGCATCAGTTGTAGCCATAATCTTTTAATATAAAACATATTTCGCAATCACTCCGCCATTTTCAAGCAATTGTATGATATTTATCCATACGTCTATATGATATGCATATTATAGCACCTTCATTCATGAAACAAATCCAACTTGCAATGGATTTTGGTCATGTTCATCGGTTGGTTCACCTTATTATAGACCAACGTATTAATACATTCGTTTATGAACGATCATGTCCATACAAAAACGTACAGACGTATCTTTCTATGAAAAGTCATAACCTTCGAAGTGACATCATTTCATAAAAGCACTAAACAATTTAAATTTTCAAGAAAGAAAATAATCTTTCGAGAAAGGCACGTGACCAACTTCCGAATTAGTAGTTTCAAGTCTTTACTAAGACTTAACAACTGATGAATTCACCGACTACCATATCAATATGCACTAAAGATTTGTGGGGTCCAAAAAATATATCATTTAATTCTTCTAAATAATATAGACATCAAATCTGATATTATCTTTTGTCATGCATAAACTAAAAGCCCCCACATTTTAAATATTTTATCAACATATCATCCACATATAATCAAATAATGACCATATGATTTGGAGTATTCTTAACGTAAACACATTTGTTTACACTCATTAATTTTCAAACCATTTGACAAAATATTATTTGGTCAAATTTCGCATGTCATTGTTTGGGTGCTTGTTTTAGTTTGTAAAGTGACTTAACAAGTCGACGCACCTTCTTTCTTTTCCAGGAACCACGAACCCTTCAGGTTGTTCCATATAAATTTATTCCTCCAAATCTCCATTTAAGAAGGCTGTCTTTACGTCCATCTGATGGATTTCAAGGCCATACACATCGGCTAACACTATTAACATCCGAATAGATGTAATCTTCGTTACAACGAGTATATATCAAAATAATCAAGACCTTCTCGTTGTCTAAACCTTTTGACAATTAAGCTTGCCTTATATTTATCAATAGTACCATCAACTTTTATTTTCCTTTTGAGAATCCACTTAGAACCCAAAGGTTTATTTTTAGGAGGAAGATCAACTAATTCCCAAGTATGATTACTCAATATGGATTCTATCTCGCTATTGACTGCCTATTTCCAATATTGTACTTCCGAGGAATACATTGCTTCTTTAAACTTTTGAGGCTCATTTTCTAACAAAAATGTCAGAAAGTCTGGTCCAAAGGAAGTAGTTGTCCTTTGACGTTTACTACGTCTTGGATTTTATTCATTAAACATACTTTCATTTGCTTCTTCTCGAGACCGCTTAGATATTTCATTAGACAACTCACATTCCTTTTTATACGGATAAATATTCTCAAAGAATTCATCCTTATCTGATTCGATTACCGTATTAATATGAATGTCTGGATTTTCTGATTTATGAACCAGAAAATGATATGCCTTACTATTTATTGCATATTCTATGAAACCACAATCAATAATTTCCGGTCCAATCTTTACCCTTTCGGGTTTAGGAACTTGCACTTTAGCTAAGTACCCCCACATTTTAAAATATTTAAGTTGGGCTTCCTTCCATTCCATTTTTCATATGGAATGGATTGCGTCTTGCTATGGGGAACTCGACTGAGTATACGGTTATCTGGAAGAATAACTTTCCCCCCACAAGTTCTGGGGTAAACCAGAACTTATCAACAAGGCATTCATCATCTCCTTTAATGCTGTATTTTTTCTTTTTGCAATTCCATTAGATTGTGGTGACTAAGGGCCTGTCGTTTGATGAATAATACCATATTCCAAACATATTTCTTCAAAAGGAGATTCACATTCACCGCCCCTTTTACTTTGTAGAGCCAACCACAAGAACTGTTGTTTGTGTCACGATAGAGCTAGAATTAATAAATGGTGAAGTTTTTAATCTTCAAACCGATCCGACACATTCAGAATTAATAAACGACGAAGTTTTTAATCTTCAAACAGAATAATAAATTAGAATAGAAAATCACTAAGATTTTAATCTCCAAAACGAATATAAAGTCACTTAGACTTTAATTTTCGACAAATGAGTAGAATGTCACGAAAATTTTAATCTCAACAAACGAGTAAAAAATCACGCAGATTTTAACTCGAAGCAGGAGTAAAAAATCACGAAAATTTTAGTCTCCAAAATAAGAGTAGAAAATCACGAGGATTTTATCTTTTCAAATGGTTTTCCAACTAAACCATTATAATATTTAAATATTTTGATCTCTTACTCTGATCAAACAAGTATATGCTGAGTTATTTCCTTGAAGGAAAACTTGTCCAAAGGACACCTGGTTTTCCCCCACCAATTTACCAATTCCTCTATTATATGAACCGATATTTACTATTTCTAAATAAAATAATTGTTTCCAAGAAATAATTTTGGCACTAATTCAAAGAAGCCACCGCTGGCAACTAATGAAGCGGCTATGTTTTTGTAAAACGTTGTCTTCTGTTCTCTTTTCCTCATTCTACACCAATGACTCGAGAAGTGAATGGTGCCTTCTTTTTATTATGGCTCGCAAGAGTACTTTAATCCAATAAAAATCAATTTGGACCGGAACGGAAAAGTGTTTTCTTTGCTTTTTCCCCAACAACTCCAATAAACAAAATTTAATTTTAAAGAAAACTTCAATACAAAATTGGTCCAACGGGCATTTTTCATATTTACCAATTGAGTCTAGAATAGGCATCATAATGCCGTTTCTTAGTCAAATCAGGAAAAACAAACTCACGCAACACTTTGATGGACCATTTGCCATAAGGCATATCGACAGAGAAGACACAGTGGAAAAACAGAATTTCACAACAGTCACAATTACCAACACATTTAATTCTTCCACATTGATAACATCCATAATCGAGACACTTATCACACTGTCGACTTATTTTCTTTGCAAAATTTCTCCTTCTCAGTTACATTAGAACTGTTGTTCCAGTCTTTTATCCCTTTTGAACACTATATAAATATTTAATAATCAGAAAAGACAAAATATTCCATGAATGATTTATTAGTTATGCCGTCAAAATCGTTTCTTTTCAGTTGGAAACTTTTGGAATATCAACACTAATAAATACCAAATAGCACTTACAAACATTCCAGAGCATCATGTGGCATCACACCGTACAGTTCCACACAATTGCATTGTTTCACCAAGAAAGCCATTGCCATATAAGTATATAACAACGGATATACGCAGACGAGGAAAAACAAGACTGTAAAATCAATAGTCTGTTACTTCCTCTTTTTCATTTGATCTTCAACATATGGTAATATGAACACAGAAAATAAATATAAATTCCTTAAGATTGTTAGTAATATGTGTTAGTAATCAGAAAATCATGTAAAGTAAAAGAGAAACAGAAATGCATAGGAAGAACAAAATTAAACCCGAGCCCACTGAATTCACAGTGTGTCCTTAAGGAATTTAATCCCCTCACTGTTGCCCAAGGTTATTGATTAATTCCTCCCAAGATAGAACGGAATAACTATTCCGTGATAGCGGCACTACAAATCACAGAACTTCAGCGAACTCAACAAACGGAGCAAATCACACTTGACACTTATATTTATTTGGAAAATAATGCAACAATGTAGAAAAGAGGGGAGAAGTTTTCAGATTTTTCATCTCTAAAAAATGAGGCCAAGCCTCTAAATTTATAGACAAAAGAAGGGTGAGATAGAGAGGTGCAATCCAAAATGTGCCTCTTCCATTTCCCATTCACACCCTTTAAAGAAAAACCCAATATTTCTACCATAATAAATCACGAATTATTCCACTAAAATTCGTAATTGCACTCCTTAGTTCAATTTCAAAATTCTTCCATAAAACCTTATATACCTCCCTATGTTAAGATTCAGATACTAACCAATCAAATTAAATTACTGACAATTTAATTTATCAATTACTTCCTTTAGACTTTCGCGTAACATATTTCATGTGTCAGATACAAAATTCATCGGCCGAGTTTACACATGAAAACTTATAAGCTTTCATAAAGGAGTATCATCAATCTCAAAACTCGAGACATAGATTCTATCAACTAATTATTATGTCGCCAATGTATATCATTATTGTCCAATTTACCAGGCTTATTGACCCACGAAAGAGTTTCGCCTTTTAATAAATCAAAACAATATTTGACACACACAACTAATAATAGTTATATCAAAATTAAGAGTATAAGTACATTGAATGGACTAGAGAAATTATCTTATTAAGTCAGTATAAAATACTTATCTGTACTTGATCCGTTCAATACATACAAAATATACTAGCACAAGAAGTCGAAATTAAACCATTCTCATAATCAAGATAAATTATATTTAATCTTGTGCTACAACCATTCCGATGGTTTGTTCAATTCCATCATTAGATTGTGAACATAAACTTTATGACTTATAATAACCGATGATTTAATCTTCTGTGTATAAGCTAAACTCTATACACTAAATCATCTACTATATAAGCAACGAACGCATAGACAAATACATGATCTATTTTAAATAAAACTTTATTGAATTAAATAAATAAATAAATAATTGTTCCATAAAGAGTACTATAACAATACACATGATTTATAGTATATCCTATCATGATAATCAAGCATGTTATTGAGCCGAAGCTTTACTACTTTTTATAGGCCTAATATTATAATTATATAATTCCACTTACCTTTCAAAATGCTTTATGATTATAAATTTGCAACAGTTTTCTCCATTATGTTACTCTATAGAAAGAGACAAAGAAGAAGAAACATAGGAAAGCACAAAAGAAGAACGTGAAAGGAGAAGAAACAATTAAAAAAGTTGAGAAATAAAAAATATGAAGACTTGAAAAGTAAAAATTTATGTACAATTTCATATCTAGATACTTGATCTCCTTAACCGTGATCAAACAAAAAGAAGATGAGTAAGAAAAAAAGAAGGGGTTAGAGAAATGAAAACCAGAAGAAATTTACTAAATTAGTGAAGATTTTTATTGGCACAAATCAGCAAAGAATATTCAACCTTTTCTTGTTCTTTTCGCTCCAAGTTCTTAACTTCCAGCCACGACCCGCTATTCAAACCAATCCTTGTTCTAAACATGAATGTCGCACATCCAGATTTTGGATTAAGCAAACAATACTTTAAAAGTTCAAGAACCAACAGTAGACAATCTACTTTTTGATTTTCTTTTTGTCTCCATCACTATATATCTTCATCTTCATGTATCATTAAGTTTCTTCTCTTTTCCTAATCTTTCTTGATGTTCTTCTCGTCATACTTTTAACACAATCATCGACATGTGGATCTTCCTGAGAGTCTTCCAAGCTCCCCACAAAGTTTTCAGAATAAACTTAATTTACATACCTATAAAATAGGTTAATTATTTAGTAGATGGAAGCGAAAATTACCTTTATTTTAATAAATCCTTCTGCCTTGATTTTTTTGATTTAATGCGTACACACTATCCTCCCTAAATCTCACTAGGTTATTGTTGTAGAAAGGTAAGTATGACTAGGAAATTTTTATTGAATTATGCTTGTCGTAGTTAATGTTCCCCTAGTTAAATCTAAAAGAACCAACTTTAAATTAATGTTGACAAAATGAAATTTTCCTTCTGTACGTAGTATTGTTTTCTGAGGTAATTAATAAGTAGTTCTAGTTTCTGTAGTTGTTTATATTAGATTAAAATGATTCTCTTTTGTATCAGGATTTCGGTGGCCATTGTCAAGCAAGGTGGTGCCTCATTTCATGCATTTGAACTTTAATTTGCTTAAGATGAAAACACTTCAAAGCTTTATCTTCCACATATGGAGCAGAAACTTCACTTCATGTAGGAGAAATAAGCTGGAAGAATATGCCGTGAAAAGAATCATGAATGAAACTGTAAAGAAAAAGTGATAATAACCAACTTAAATCTAGAAGGAATTTTTTTTAGATATGCTTCTAACATCCATAAAATGTTCGATAAAATGGCCTATTGGGAAACCATGCATACTGCTTCTTTGGATTTGGAAGTACAGGTAAAGTGTAGGCCTTTCAGTTCAACAATTGAATATGCTTGTTGAATTCTTGTTTCTTTTTAGTTTTACAATTAAACATGTTTTATGTTTTATGATGAGTGCTGTATTGGTGGACTATAATTTCCATTATTACTTATTTATTGGTAACATTACTTAATTGGTGAAGCATTTGTGTGCTCTATTGTGTGAAGAACCAGTCATATCTTTGTTTTGGCTTCTTTAGCTGGATTACTTTACCTGATTAATCGAGTATTATATCTAGTTTGGTTGGTGCTCTTGAAAACAGATTATTATTTTGATCTAATATCCTCCATTTATCATTTTGCTTAGCTTTAAATCAACTATATAATAACATTTATTTAAATAATATAAAACAATTTACGCTATTCAAACCAAATAGGCATTCAAGTTCATCACTCTGTTCCGGTCTTATAAAGTAGTTCATGATGATTACTGTCACTTCATCAAGCTAAATTTTGGTGAATCCTGATTCTCTCTCGGACTTTGCACAGAGATTGATTGACGAGATAAATGCTCACAATTAGGAGTGGCAAACGGGTGGGGCGGGTCGGATATGGTTCGGGTTGAAAATGTGTAATGAAAAGACGGATAAATTATCCGACCCGACCCATATTTAATATGGATAAAAAAAGGGGTTAACCGGCGGATAATATGGGTAACCATATTATCCATTACTTCTTGAATATGATCACTTTTTGGAAGAATTCCTATCTCCCAAATTTGAGAAACCCCGAATTTGCTTCTCACTTCTCTAACCTGCTTATTTTGATTTATGTTGCAGTTTTTTTGTTATGGCCCGATAGGTCATTTAGGGTTTTAAATCTTAATTTTGTGTTTCCAAACCTCAAATAGCTTCTTTTAGCCTTCCTCGATTTATGTGCACAGTTCGGATCCGTGAATTCGTGCCTTAAAATCCATTTGAGTTGACTTCGGTCAACGTTTTGAGCAAACGAGCTCGGATCCGTATTTTAACGGTCCCGTATGAATCCGTATCGCGATTTGGGACTTGGGCGCATGCCCAGAATCGAATTCGAAGGTTCCTAACTAGAGTTATTGCATTTTGTCAAAATTTTGAAGTTTAAAGGTTTAAAGAATTTATACATTTGAACGATGTTTGACTTTATTGATACCGGGTTCGGATTTTGGTTCTGGAACTTGGTATAGGTCCATTACTATATTTATGACTTGTCTGCAAAATTTGGTTCGAAGGGGAAGTGATTTGACGTGTTTTGGACGTCCGGTTGAAAATTTTCAAGTTCTTAAGCTTTATTGAAATTTTTATTTGTTTTGGTGTCCGATTCGTAGTTCTAGGTGTTAATTTGATATTTTAATCACGCGAGCGAGTTCGTATAATATTTTTGGACATGTGTGCACATTTAGTTTGGAGCCCCGAGGCCTTGGGTGAGTTTCAGATAGGCTACTGATGGTTTGAACTTAGGAAAAAATCTGGTTTTTGAGCTTGAGCTGTCACTGGTGTATTGTGCTTCGCGATCGCTGTCACAATCCCAAATTCCCTCCGTAGGAGGTCGTGATGGCACCTAGTCCCTAAGACTAGGTAAACCTATCAATGCGGAATAATAATAGATGTATAAAATAAATAAACTACAATTCAAATAATTACAACTCCCAAAACCCGGTAGAAATAAGTCACAAGCTTCTAAGAATTTATTCTCTATGTCTCTATACATCAAAGTCTAAAGCAAATAAGGAAGACAATATAGTAAGATAGAAGGGTACTCCGGAGTCTGCGGACGCTGGCAGATATACCTCGAAATCTTCTCGTACAACTAGTTTACTGATGCCTGGTCTGATAAGATGTACCTGGATCTGCACAAAAAGAAGTGCAGAAGCGTAGTATGAGTATACCACAGCGGTACCCAGTAAGTGCCAAGCCTAACCTCGGTAGAGTAGTGACGAGGTCAGATCAGGCCCTACTAGAAAATAATAATTGCATGGTAAAATGTTTAACAATATAATAAAATAAAATGACAATGAAAATGAATCAACAAGTATGTCACCCTTTAATTACACCAAATAATGACAATTAATACCTCGTGGAAACAAAACAGAATTCTTTTCAACTTCAAGAAAATCACAACAATAATCAAAGGCAACTGCGGCCATAACTCAATATCGACAAGGGCACTCTCGAGGTATCGTCTCGTAGTCCCAAATCATAATTAAATTCGCAATATCTCATTTTCTTATATCACCGCGAGAGCCTTCACAATTTATTTTAAAGAAAATATTTTTTCCGAAATAGCATCCCGCGTTTTAGCCACCCTTATCACACTGCATGACTTCTAGTAGTTTCCCCTACTAGCCACGCGTATCAAGCCACCCTTATCTCACCACATGCGTTTCAATACCCAGACCTTATACCACCGCATGCGTATCAATATCACAATATATAACAATTTGCACCTCAAGTGCCTAAATATTTCAATTTGTCAAAATAAATCAACAACAATATTTTTTCATAATAAATAGCTCACGGCTCATGCCAAAATAATTCACCAACAATATTTTTCCATAATAAAGAGCTCATGGCTCATGCCAAAATAATTCAACAATAATATTTTTCCACAATAAAGAGCTCACGGCTCCATCACAATGAGTACGAAATCTCACAAAAATATTCGGGAATAAATAACTCAACAAAATAGTATTTCAAAATTTTTGTACGTTGCTTCAATACCAAATTTAAAATATCAAATAATTCATATTAATAATATTTAATTTAAAGAAAATCAACCTTCAGTAATGCATAGAATAAAAGAAACCAAGGTTCAACTAAACAGGTAAATCAATTAGCAGGAAAAAAGGTCAAGCAAATTTAAAATATAAAGATTTAAATAAATGATGAAGAATATAACAAGGTAAAATTATTTAATTAATATGCAACAACGATCTACACAATTTAAAGACATAATCTTTCCCATTTAGTCCGTGTATACATTCGTCACCTCGTGTACACGACTTTCAACGTATTTTAATTTATCACTTCAATACCAATCCTAGGGGAATTTTCCCCCACATAAGGTTAGACAAGTCACTTACCTCGACTTGCTCCAATTTAATCAAGTAGTATGCCTTTTTCTCGACTTTCCAACTTCGACCGACTCATATCTATTAATAATTAATTCGATACAGTCAACAAAAATTATAGAATCAATTCCATAAGAAAATACTACATTTTAAAATAAAATCCGAAATTAACTCAAAAATTGTCCATGGGGCCCACGTCTCGGAATCCGGCGAAAGTTACGAAATATAAACGCTCGTTTAACCACGAGTCTAAC
Organism: Nicotiana tabacum; assembly: GCF_000715075.1. Classification (NCBI taxonomy): domain Eukaryota; kingdom Viridiplantae; phylum Streptophyta; class Magnoliopsida; order Solanales; family Solanaceae; genus Nicotiana; species Nicotiana tabacum. The sequence goes on from NC_134098.1 coordinate 120,176,657, forward strand.
CATACCAAAATGACCAAATTCCGATAACAATTCGACCCTAAAATCCTCAAATCTATCCAAGAGGGTTTTCAAATTTTCTTCCAACTTAAATCACCAATTAATTGTTAAAACCAGTGATGAATTCGGGTAATCTAACCAAGATTGAGTTAAGAACACTCACCCCGATATTTTCTCTTAAAATCTCCCCAAAATCGCCTCAATCTGAGCTCCAAATCGTTAAAAATGGAAAATGGGACGAAGTCCCATTTTTAAAACTTAAACTCTCTGCCAAGGCTTTTACTTTTCGCGATCGCGAACATCCACACGCGATTGCGAAGCACAAATTTCCGCTGTCCAAATTAGCTCTACGCGATCCCGGATATCCCCACGCGATCGCAAAGCACAGAGTTCCCAGCTCTACGCGATCGCAGCCCTCTTCACACGATCACATAGAGCAAACACGTGACCTCCACTTCTGCTACGTTACTCTACGCGAACACGACCTTCTTCACGTGTTCGCGAGTCAAAACATATCAAAGCTACGCGATCGCATCCCGCTTCATGCGATCGCGAAGCACAAAACTCAGCAGCACTCAGTTATCCTTATGCGATCACAAATAATGCCACGCGATCGCGATGTACAGACTAGCCCAACCTATGCGATCGCGTCCCAATCTTCGCGATCGCGAAGAAGGTTTAAAATACTAGAAATCAGCAGCTACCAGCAGTGCCAAAATGAAGGAAAATACTCTGAATACCATTCGAAATACGCCCGAGCCCTTCGGGACCTCAACCAAATATACCAACAAGTCCTAAAATATCATACGAACTTAGTCGAGTCTTCAAATCACATCCAATAACACTAAAAATACGAATCACACATAGATTCAAGCCTAATGAACTTTGAAACTTTCTATTTCTACAAACGATGCCGGAACCTATTAAATCAAGTCCGATTGACCTCAAATTTTGCATGGAAGTCATAAATGACATAACAGAACTATGAAAATTTTCGGAACTAGATTCCGACTCTGGTATCAAAAAGTCAACTCCCCGGTCAAACTTCCAAACTTAAATTCCTATTTTAGCTATTTCAAGCCTAATTTAATTACGGGCCTCCAAATAATTTTTCGGACGCACTCCTAAGTCCAAATTCACCATGCGGAGCTATTCGAATCATTAAAGTTCTATTATGGGGTTGTTTTCTTAAAATGTTGACCGAAATCATATTTAGCATTTTAAGGCTAACTCAAGGAACCAAGTGTTTCGATTTCAACCCGAACACTTTCAAATTGCAAACCAACCATCCCCGCAAGTCATAAATTAATAAAAGTACATACAAGGAGTTTTATTTAGGGAAACAAGGATCTAAAAGTTAAAATGACCAGTTGGGTCATTACAATCGCAAAGGGGAATCTGGGACTGGGGAGGATTTCATTCTACGTGAACGCGAGACCATGGTCGTGAACGCGGAGCATTGGGGAGTCTGCTCTTCGCGAACGCGACTAGTCAACCGCGAACGAGTATTTTTAGATAGGCCGGGCTGGGAAAAAGGACTTACTCTATGCGAACGCGAGCCCAGGCTCGCGAACGCGATGGTGTGAGGGATTAAACCTTCGCGAACGCGTAGAGAACTTCGTGATCGCATAAGATTGATAAGCTGCACTCTTCGCGAACGCGTCAGGGTTCTTGCGATCGCGATGAACAATTGACGCCGAGTCACTTAAATATTTCAAAATCGGGATTTCACCCGTTTTTCATAATCTTTCCATTAGAGCTCGGCCTAGAGGCTATATGGAGGAGAAAATTCAACACCAATTCATAGGTTAGTATACTTTAACTCATTTTCTTCTATTTCTAACATCACCCATTAATTTCTAGTCTTAATCTTTTTCTTCCATGTAGAAATTAGGGATTTTGGAAGAATTGAGGATTTTTTTTGCAAATTAGGGATTTAGACCTTAATTGGAGGTCGGATTCTGAAACTAATTACATAATTGGGCTCGGGTGAATGGGTAAATGAGTTTTGGTCCGAATCTCGGGTTTTGACCAAGCGGGCCCGGGGTTGATTTTTTGACTTTTTGGGAAAAGTGTGAAAATCCTAAATTTATGCATTATAATTGATTCCTTTAGCAATATTTGACATTAACGAGTCAATGGTGGTTAGATACGAGTGGTTTGTAGGCGGATTCTAGGGGAATGGCCCCGGTAGAGCTCTGAGTTGACTGCGAAGTGAGGTAAATGTTGGGTTTAACCTTGATTTGAGGGAATTAGGAACCCTCAGACTATGAGCTATGTGAAATTCATGTGTTGCGGCGTATATGCGAGGTGACGAGTGCTTATACGTCGCCGAATTGCTTGTTTCCTTATTTTTCTGCATTTCCTTAATTACTTCCTTCCATGCTTTAACTATTATGTGCTTTAAATGCTTCCCATCCCTTTATTTGCTACTTGTTAATCATTGTTTCTCGTGTTAAAAATGTTAGACCTTCCCATGCTTTCATGACATGCTGCTATTTGCCTAAATTGACTTACTTGCACCCTTTAATTGTCATTTACTGGACTTGTCTTACCGTGTAATGTTACATATGGTAAGTTCTCAATTTGGTACGAGGTTTCCTTTCTGATTCAGCTTCATATTCATTAACCGTAGAGGTTCTTCTGATTCGAGTTATTGATTTGATTGTAGTCATTGATAGTTGATACTGATATGGTGGGATCAGGTTGCACACTGCAACAAGTGAAATAAGGGTGGATTGATACTGATAGGGTAAGATCGGGTTGCGCGCCGCAACATGTGAAATAAGGGTGAATTATTATATTGATTATGATTATATGGTGGGATCGGGTTGCACGCCGCAACATATATATATATATATATATATATATATATATATATATATATATATATATATATATATATATATATATATATATATATATATATTACTATTTTTGATATTATTACGTTGGAATAAGGGAGGATTGTATTTACGCTGGGATCGGGTTGCGTGCCGCAACAATCTATGTGTTTCTACTTCCTTAACATGTTGTGTTGGTTTTAAGTATTTTTCATATGATACTTTAAGGATTGGTAATTCTGACCTTCACTGGTTTTTATTTGAGGATTGAGCTATTTTCTTTAGTTAATTGCCTTATTTCATTCCTTATTTTCCTTTCCTGGCTTTATTTTATACTGCGTACAGTTTATAGAGTAAGTGACCCGCCTTAGCCTCATCACTACTTCGTCGAGGTTAGGTTCGGCACTTACAGAGTACATGGGGTCGGTTATACTCATACTACACTCTGCACTTTTTGTGCAGATTTTGGAGTCGGTCCCAGCGGTGGTCATTAGCGTGCTCAGGTTGTCTATCAGTGTGGAGACTTGAGGTACAACTGCTCGGCATCCACAACCCTAAAGTCCCTTTTTTTATTAGCTGTGTATTTTCTCTCAGACATCTCTATGTTTTCTTCAGACCTTTATTTGTACTATTCTAATAGCTCGTGCATTTGTGACACCTGGTCCAGGGTTGTATTAGATATTTCAGTTGATATGATTCCCGTATTTTACTTTAGATTATTGCAGTTATTTCAGCTTCTTTCTTACCATTTAATTTGAACTATTGAAAATGGAAAAACTGTTCTAACATTGGCTTGCCTAGCAAATGAAATGTTAGGCGCCATCACGATCCCGGAGGTGGGAATTCCGGGTCGTGACAAGCTGGTTTCAGAGCACTAGATTACTTAGGTCTCACGAGTCACGAGCAATCTTAGTAGAGTCTGAAGGATCGGTACAAAGACGTATGTACTTATCTTCCAGAGGCTATGGAGTTTAGGAACAATTTCACTTCTATTCTTCTCTATCGTGCGATTTTATTGTATCATTGATAATTGAACTCTTATATTCTTGTTCTTTCATGGATTGTGAGAACACGTACTGCATCTTCAGCTGTACAGTAGTCGGAGCCGCCGGTAGTAGCTCCTACTAGGGGCAGAGGCCGAGATCGAGGCAGAGCTTAGCCTAGAGCTCGAGTAGCAGCACCAGTAGCGGATCCCCAGGTAGATTTTGATGAGAAGGTTCTAGCTCAGACTGTACCTGTTGGACCAGCTCAGGTCCCGAAAGGGTTCATCGTCATTCTATTGCTTCAGGACGCTCTAGTCCATTTGGGGGGGGGGGGGTCCTTATGGAAAGTGTGGCCCAGGCCGATACATTTCTGGTGGCACCAACCGTCTCTCAGGATAGGGGAGGAGCACAGGATCCTGCTACTCATACTCTGGAGTAGATGGCTCCCCAGTATCAGACTCCAGCAGCCCCGCCAGTTGGGGTAGTTTAACCGGTTGTTGCGGCACAAGCCGGTAATAGGCCTGCCATGTCTTATGATGCTTTATTGAGATTGGACAAGTTTACCAAGCTCTTTCTAGTTCACTTTAGTGGTTCACCTTCTGAGTACCCATATGATTATCTTGACCGCTGCTATGAGGTGTTGCGGAACATGAGTATAGTTGAGACCAACATAGTCGATTTTGTTGTGTTTTAGATGACGGGTTCCGCCAAGAGGTGGTGGAATGATTATATGTTTACCAAACCAGCTGGGTTGCCTGCTCTTTCTTGGGATCAATTCTCACAACTTTTTCTATGAAATTCCTCCCTATCACACTAAGAGAGGATTACCGCAGGCAGTTTGAGCGTCTCTAGCAGGGCAATATGACTGTTACTCAGTACGAGACCCGTTTTATGGATCTAGCTCGGCATGCCATTCTCTTACTTCCCACTGGGAGGGAGAGAGTGAGGAGATTTATTGATGGATTTACCTACACCATCAGGCTACAGATGGCGAAGGAGACCGGAAGTGATATTTCCTTTTAGACGACCGAAAAATATTGCTAGGCGGATAGAGATGGTTCTTGCTCAGGAGAAGGGGAATGGGTCGGATAAGAGGCCTCGTCATACCGGTGGTTTCAGTGGTGCCTCATCTGGAAGAAGTGGTACTTTTGGTAGGGGACATCCTCCCAGGCCATTTCAATCAGCGCTACAGGCATCTCACAGTGCTTTAGGGATTCGTGGTCCCTATGTGCCTTATTCTGTACATGTAACTTATAATGCACCATCAACTCCTATCAGTATGCCTCCGATTCAGAGTTATCACCATGGTTATCCGGATATTTCGGTTCAGGGTCAGTTTCAGCAGCCACAACAATAGGATGGGTGTTTTGAGTGTGGTAGTTTTGGGCATATGAGGAAGACCTGTCCGAGACTATTGGGTGGAATGCCATAGTAGAGTTCTCATGCCATGATTCTGGCACTGGTTGCTCCACCACCTACTCAGCCAGCTATGGGCAGGGGTCAAGCAATCAGAGGTGGGGGTCAGGTTGTCAGAGGTGGAGGTCAGGCCATTAGAGGTAGAGGTCAAGTCGCTAGAGGTGGAGGCCAGCCAGCTAGAGCCCGTCCTAGAGATGTAGTTAAGAGTAGTGGGGCCCAACCCTGATTTTATGCTTTCCCAGCCAGGCCAGAGGCTGAGTCATCTAATGCTGTTATCACATGTATTGTTCTAGTTTGCCATAGAGATGCTTCAGTTCTATTTGATCCGGGCTCTACTTATTCCTACGTGTTATCCTATTTTACTTTGTATCTGGTTGTGACAGTATTGATGTAGGATGGCAGGATGATTGCATATGCTTCGCGGCAGTTGAATGTTTATGAGAAAAATTACCTTGTTCATGACTTAGAGTTGGCAGCCATTGTTCATGCGTTGAAGATTTGGAGGCACTATCTTTATGGCATGTCGTGCGAGATATTCTCGTATCATCGGAGTCTACAGTATTTGTTCAAGCAAAAGGATCTCAATTTGAGGTAGAGGAGGTGGTTGGAGCTGCTGAAAAACTATGATATTCCCATTTTGTATCACCCCATAAAGGCCAATGTGGTGGCCGATAGTAAGTATGGGCAGCCTTGCGTACATTCCAATTGGTGAGCGACCGCTTGAATCATATGTTCAGACTTTGGCCAATCAGTTTGTGAGGTTAGATGTTTTAGAGCCCAGTCATATTCTAGCTTGTACAATTGCTCGGTCTTCCTTGTTTGAGCTCATCAGAGAGCGGCAATTTGATGACCCACATTTGCTTGTCCTTAGGTACACAGTGCGGCACGGTGGTGCCAAGAAGGTTACTATTGGAGATGATGGAGTTTTGAGGATGCAGGGTCGTATTTGTGTGCCTAATGTAGATGTACTCCGTAAGTTGATTCTTGAGGTGGCCCACAGTTCCCGATTTTCTATTCATCCGGGTATCGCTAAGATGTATAAGGACTTGCGGTAGTATTATTGGTAGAGAAGGATGAAGAAAGATATAGTTGCATATGTATCTCGGTGTCTAAATTGTCAGCAAGTAAATATACGAGCATCAGAGACCTGGTGGTTTGTTTCAGAAGTTAGAGATTCGTGAGTGGAAGTGGGAGCGTATCACTATGGATTTTGTTGTTGGACTCCCACAGACTCAGAGGAAGTTTGATGCAGTATGGGTCATTGTGGACAGGCTTACCAAGTCAGTGCATTTCATTCCTATGGAAGTTACCTATTCTTCAAAGCGGTTGGCTGAGATCTACATCCGCGAGATCATCTATCTTCACGGTGTGCCCGTGTCTATCATTTATGATCGAGGTACGCAGTTCACCTCTCACTTCTGGAGGGTAGTACATCGTGAGTTGGGAACACAGGTTGAGTTGAGTACAACATTTCATCCCCAGATGGACGGTCAGTCCGAGCACTATTCAGTTATTGGAGCATATGCTTCGCGCTTGTGTTATAGATTTCGGGGGTTCTTGGGATCAATTCTTGCAACTTGCAGAGTTTTCCTACAACAACAGCTACCAGTTGAGCATTCATATGGCTCCCTATGAGGCATTATACGGGAGGCGACGTCGTTCGCCAGTTGGATGGTTTGAGCCGAGGGAGGCTCAATTGTTGGGTACAGATTTGGTACAGGATGCCTTGGATAAAGTCAAGATTATTCAGGATCGACTTCACACAGATCAGTCTAGGCAGAAGAGTTATGCCGACCGCAGAGTTCGTGATGTTTCATTCATGGTCGGAGAGAGGGTATTGCTCCGGGTTTCACCCATGAAGGGTGTGATGAGGTTCAGAAAGAATGGTAAGTTGAGCCCTAGGTATATCAGACCCTTTGAGATTCTTCAAAGAGTGGGTGAGGTGGCTTACAAGCTCGCATTGCCACCTAGTTTATCAGCAGTCCATCTGGTGTTCCATATGTCCATGCTCCCGAAGTATCACAGTGATCCGTCCCATGTGTTAGATTTCAGCTCAGTCCAATTGGATAAGTAATTGACTAATGAGGAGGAGCCGGTGGCTATTCTAGCCTGGCAGGTCCGACAGTTGAAGTCTAAGAGTTATCCTTCAGTTCGAGTGCAGTGGAGAGGTTAGCCGGTTGAGGCAGCTACTTGGGAGTCCTAGTCGGACATGCAAAGTAGATATCCATACCTTTATACCAGTCCAGGTACTTTTCTATGTCCGTTCGAAGATGAACAGTTATTTTAGAGGTGGAGAATGTGATGACCTGATAGGTCATCTAGGGTTTTAAATTTTAATTTTGTGTTTCGAAATCTCAAATAGCTTATTTTTGCCTTCCTCGATTTGCGGCACAGTCTGTGCCTTTTTCCGGAAAGCTTTTATGTGGAAAATTGATTGAAATGTAAATTCGCGCCTTAATATCTATTTGAATTGACTTCGGTCAACGTTTTGAGTAAACAGACCCGAATCCATGTTTTGACAGTCCCGATGGGTCCGTATCGCGATTTGAGACTTGGGCTTATGCCCAGAATCAAATTCGGAGGTCCCTTGCTCGAGTTATTGCATTTTGTCAAAAATTTGAAGTTTAAAGGTTTAAAGAATTTATAAAATTGATAGATGTTTGACTTTGTTGAAACCGGGTCCGGATTTTGGTTTCGAAACTTGGTATAAGTCCTGTCACACCTCCTTTTTCCCGAGGGGATAAGAAGTTTTTCCAATTAAAGTGACATTATTCGAAATGGGATTATTTATTTATTCAGAGTCGCCACTTGGAATAATTTATGGTGTCCTAAGTCACCGGCTTATTTTAAATCCCAAATCGAGGAAATTTGACTTTGTTTAAAATCTGCGAAAACCAGAAGACCGAGTAAGGAATTCTGTTAACCCGGGAGAAGGTGTTAGGCATTTTCGAGTTCCGTGGTTTTAGCACGGTCGCTCAACTATTAATAATTGGCTTAATTACTTGATATATTACATGTTTGGAACCTATTGTGCATTTTTAAATTTCTAACCGCTTTTTAATCAATTAAACACTTTTAGTGTTTATGGAATTTGTTTGAACAAGTCGCGATGTCGCGCCCTCGTTTGTTCTTGTACACATTGTGAATCGCGTCACGTGAACCGTACCCGCGATCTACAACATGTTTACTTTTATTATTGTTTGAAGTTATGGTCGGGTCATATGAAATGCGCACCCGAATTGGGGATTAGGTATCAGGACTATGCTACGAGAACCGTACCCATAGTCGTGGTGATTTAATTATGCGCCTAAAGCAAACTACGATGTTTGAGAATTGTTTATTTCCTACATTTGGGATTTTGGGGATCCGCATATTGTGGTAAATGAGCTATTGGAATTTGAGATTTTGGTTCATTCATAAAGGCTAAATTCTTGATTCGTCTAAATTAAAATAGAACTAGCCTTATTTTAGTTGGATAGAATTTCATCAAGGGCACACATTTGGATTACAAAATGGACATAATTTAACTAAAGTAACAGTTTAAAGGTTTAAACAACTAAATGTCAAAAGAGGAAACTCATTCACGTTATTATCTTGTACTAAAGTGAGCCATGAATCTGTCAGGACCCTTTAATTCGCACATAGGCCCAAGTATATTCAAATGAAATAGGCCCAATTTTCCAAACTCTAGGCAAAACATCTGGGATGCTATATCGAACCCAGCAGTTAGAAGCTTAACCTTTTCACGCATCATCATAAAGAAAATTGAAACAGCTACGAATTAAACTAAGCATGAATACATTACTTATAATTCATCAGTAATAAGTGACTTAATTACATTCTACAAGTAATTACAAGCCTTGAACTAAATTAAGAAATGTAGTCTGCATAGGCCAGAATCAAACTGATTTTGAATCTGCCTCTGATCAACTAGCAACAACTTAGCAATATTCTTGGAGCTACTTATCATTTACAAAAGCTAACCAACCAGTGGCTAGATTCGTAAATCTGAACCTTGTACCAAGCATTCATAATCTCCTGCATTACCAAACACTAACAATACCAAGTAAAATGATTTGAAAGGGGCACGATTTTACATTAAAAAAAAGAAACTGTGCTATTAATGTCACGACCCAAATTAACCCTCCGTAAGGTGTCGTGATGGCTAGGGGTGTTCAAAACCGAACCGAAACCGAAAACCGAACCGAAACCGAAAACCGAACCGAAACCGAAGCTTAATGGCTTATTGGTATCGGTTTAACGGCTTAATGGACGGGGAACGGATTGGTATCCAGTACTCTATCTCTATTCTCTATTACTAATTTACTATTAGGCATTTAGTTATAATTTACTATTCCATTTAGTCACTCTTAGATATTCCATAATTTTGATTATCATGTATTTATTTTAATTTTGATTATCATGTATTATCATGTATTATACCGGAGTAAAGAATTACATGGTTTGAGGTACGTAACACTTCTAAACTTGGTTCTGAGGGTGTGAATCCCCGAATTTGGTATGATATAAATTATTTGGAGGTGACACACACGATAGGTGATGAGCATGTGGAGGCGCACCATATAAATTGTGTCTTGAATAAATCCTGTGTAGTTGTAAGATTAATGAATCATGTTATTATCTTAGAATTCTCCACGTGTTAGAGAAATTGAGCTGAGACTCTTATTAAAGATCATGTTTAGGCTACGTGCCAATATTTTGGGACCCATGGGGTCATGTTGTTGTTGAATTAATTCTTCAAAAATATACATTTCACACTCAGTAATAATTGTCCATTGTGAGGATATTTATGGGATTGAGTTGCGTAATGCAGTAGGCCATAGTGGCTTTATACATCATTATTATATGGATCGGGGTTGCCCTCCTGCAGCAGCCTAATGGCACCTACTCTTTATGACTAGGTAAGCTTAATATTACGAAAAATATAAAGAAAATACAACATTTTTAAAGATCAACAACATATTGTGAATAGCCAAGAGTAGTACCACTCGGTATATATAAATTAATTTCCCAAGACCCGAAATATCACTAAGTCACAAGCTGCTATAATCTATGTAGCTTTATACAAAAGTCTGAAGATAATAAAGAAAGTCTCTACGCGGGGGAGTAGAAGCGGACTTTGAAGACCTGCGGACGCAAGCAGTAGTATCTTGATGTCCCATAAAATCAACAGCACACACTAACCCCAAGGCTGATAGCTCGCACCTGGATCTAGACACGAAAACATGTGCAGGAAAGGGCATGAGTACACCACAATGGTACCCAGTAAGTGCCAAGCCTAACCTCGATCGAGTAGTGATGAGGTCAGGTCAAGGCCCTACCGGAGTAAATATAATAAATTAAACAGTAAAAGATATAGGTAAAGTTTACGGTAACACAGTTAAAGAAATTCTCAAAATTTTAACAGTTAAGGGAGCCCTCGGCTCAGAACAAGGTAAACACAGTGGGAAATCTCTTGGAATACCGTCCCATAGTTCCAAATGGATATGCAGTACATGGGGATCTCCCGAAATACGTCTGTAGTCCCGAAGTAAATATGCAGTGCTGGGGGATCTCCCGGAATATGTCTGTAGTCTCAAAGTAAATATGCAGTGCTGGGGGATCTCCCGGAATACGTCCGTAGTCCCAAAATAAATATGCAAGACATGGGGATCTCCCGGAATACGTCCGTAGTCCCAATTTAAATATGCAACGCAAGATGAAATGACAGGTATGACATCGAGTTATACGGTTTATCCTAAACACAGATAAGTAAAGTAGGGACTTAACTAAGCATGGCGCACAAAATGTCAAATAGGCAGTTAAAACACGTAAGTATGCTCCTCTAATCTAAGCTAAACAATTAAACATATTAGTGCAATTTAATAAGGGAAAACAGTTTATGATTTAGAAAGGAAAAATAGGATTTTTGCAATAATAGCCCATGTACGTACTCATAACCTCACGTACACGACGCCCACACATCCATTAATACCAAACATCTTATGGGAAAAGTTCCTTATACAAGGTTAGACAAGCCACTTACCTCGAACCGCTCAAATCAACTCGTTATCACGTTCTTGCCACGAGTATCCGACTTCAAATGGCCCGAATCTATTTAAATTAATTGCATAATGTAAATATAACTACAAGAAACTAATTTAGCTAATTAATTCGAAGCTAAATCGTGAAATTAGAAAAAAACGCCCAAAAAGTCTCCCCGGGCCCACGTCTCGGAATCAGGATGAACCCTCGAAAAAAGAGGCAGCTTCGAGGGTTCATCCCTCATTTTTCACCAATTCAATTTTAGAGCTCGGTGGGAGACGATTTATCGAGGGATTTTGAAGGAGAACTATTGGGTAACTAATTCTAACTCTATTTTGATCGTAATACATTAATCTATTGTTGTTTTTCTCGTCTAATTAAGGAAATTGAGGGTAGAAGTTTGAAAATGGGGGAAAAGGTTCCCTAATTGAAAATCTGAGATTTGAATGGGAATTTGACGTCGGATTTAGATGATTTTTGTTCGAGTGAACTTGTGAGTGAATGAGTGTTCATAATTTATAATTTTTACCCGATTCTGAGACGTGGGCACGGGGAGACCGTTTGGGCGTTTTTCCTAATTTCACGCTTTAACTTTGAATTAATTAGCTAAATTAGTTGCTTGTAGTTATATTTACATTATGCAATTAATTTAAATAGATTCGGGCCATTTGGAGTCAGATACTCGTGGCAAGAATGTGATATCGAGTTGATTTGAGCGGTTCGAAGTAAATGGCTTGCCTAACCTTGTGTTGGGGATTTTTCCCTTAAGATGTTTGGTATTAATTGATGTGTGGGCGCCGTGTACGTGAGGTGACGAGTATGTACATGGGCTATTATTGCAAAAATCCCGTTTTTCCTTTCTAAATCATAAATTATTTTCCCTTATTAAATTGCACTAATACGTTTAATTGTTTAGCTTAGATTAGAGGAGCATGCTTACGTGTTTTAACTGCCTATTTGACATTCTGTGCGCCATGCTTAGTTAAGTCCCTACTTTCCTTATCTGTGTTCAACATAAACCGTATAAATCGATGCTACACCTGTCATTTCATCTTGCGTTGCATATTTAAATTGGGACTACATACGTATTCCGGGAGATCCCCATGTCTTGAATATTTATTTTGGGACTACAGACGTATTCCGGGAGATCCCCCAGCACTGCATATTTACTTTGGGTCTACAGACGTATTCCGAGAGATCCCCCAACACTGCATATTTACTTTGGGACTACAGACGTATTTCGGGAGATCTCCCTGTACTGCATATCCATTTGGAACTACAGGACGGTATCTCAGGTGATTTCCCATTGTGTTTACCTTGTTCTGAGCCGAGGGCTCCCTTAACTTTTAAATTTTCGAGAATTTCTTTAACTGTGTTACCGTAAATTTTACTTATATATTTTACTGTTTAATTTATTATATTTACTCCGTTAGTGCCTTGACCTGACCTCGTCACTACTCGATCGAGGTTAGGCTTGGCACTTACTGGGTACCATTGTGGTGTATTCATGCGCTTCCTTGCACATGTTTTTGTGTGTAGATCCAGGTGCGAGCTATCAACCTCGGGGTTAGTGCGTGCTGCTGATTTTAGGAGACTTCAAGGTACTACTGCTTGTGTCCGCAGATCTTCGGAGTCCCCTTCTAAACCCTCGCCTAGAGACTTTCTTTATTATGTTCAGACTTTTGTATAGAGCTACATAGATTATAGCAGCTTGTGACTTAGTGATATTCTGGGTCTTGGGAAATCATAAGCAGCACCTGAGGACCGTGCTTCACACTTTGAGGGAGAAGAAATTGTATGCAAAATTTTCTAATTGTGAATTCTGGCTAGATTAAGTGGCATTCTTGGGCCACATAGTGTCTTGTGATGGGATCGAGGTAGATCCGAAGAAGGTGGATGCAGTGCAGAGTTGGCCCAGACCGTCATCAACTATAGAGATCCGCAGTTTCCTTGGTTTGGCGGGGTATTACTGTCGCTTTGTGGGGGAATTTTCATCCATTGCAGCACCTATGACAGCTGACCCAGAAGAGTGCTCCGTTCAGGTAGACCGAGGATTGTGAGGAGAGCTTTTAGAAGCTCAAGACAACTTTGACTACAACCTCAGTATTAGTATTGCCTACAGGTTCGGGGTCCTACAATGTCTATTATGATGCCTCGAGGATTGGCCTTAGAGCGGTATTGATGCAGGACGGTAGGGTGATTGCCTACGGATCTTGACAGTTGAAGGTGCATGAGTAGAATTATCCGGTTCATGATCTTGAGTTAGCAGCTATTGTTCGCGCCCTGAAGATTTGGCGTCATTATTTGTACGGTGTTACCTGTGAGATTTACATTGATCACCGGAGTTTGCAGCACTTGTTCGGGCAGAAGGACCTTAATTTGTGTTAGTGGAGGTAGTTGGATCTACTTAAAGACTATGATATCACTATATTATACCACCCAGGGAAGGCTAATATAGTGGTCGACGCCTTGAGTCGCCGGGCAAAGAGTTTGGGGAGTTTGGCATATCTTTCGGTAGTTGAGAGGCCCTTAGCCTTGGATGTTCAGGCCTTATCCAGTCAGTTCGTGAGGTTGGATATTTCAGAGCCTAGCCGGGTATTAGCTTGTGTGGTTGCTCGGTCTTCTCTTTATGTACATATCAGGGAGTGCCAGTATGATGATCCTCATCTTCTAGTTCTTCAGGATAGGGTTCGGCGCGGTGATGCCAGAGATGTGAATATTGGTGATGACGGTGTGATGAGTATGCAGGGCCGGATCTGTATGCCTAATATAGATGGGCTTCGGGAGTTGATTCTCGAGGAGGCCCACAGCTCGCGATACTCCATTCATACCGGTGCCGCGATGATGTACCAAGATTTGAGACAACACTACTGGTAGAGGAGGATGAAGAAGGATATAGTTGGGTTTGTATCCAAGTGTCTCAAAACTCTCTGAATTCCATAACCAATCACTCCGGCAAGTCCCACAAGCAGAAATAAATATGGGGAAAGCAGATATTAGGGGATTGGGGCTCTAATTATCAAAATGACTGGCCGGGTTGTTACAATTAAGCTTCTGGAACCTCAGACATTCAGGGAATTTCAGAACTTCATGTATAAGAAATCCATCAAATAATGGTTCAAACCTTGACAATCAAAGGTTAAGAAAATAAAACTGGCTTCATGCTTGTTTCTTATTATCACTCAAATTTCATTAAGGTTTGAGACATTCACCACATCAGATACTTTAAACCAAACTTAAACTCGCAATCAAACATGAAAAAATGCATTTTAGTATACATGAAGTGACCAAACAACTAAAATTTTAAAGCAATGTGATATTCAAATAACAACTACATTATTTGAAGCTATCAGCAAATACCTTAACAACAACAAAGAAAGAGAAGAAGAAAATAAGTCTCTGAAAAACTGGGAAGAAGCATCAGTAGAAAGCAAACAGACAACAACCTTAAAACCTCAACCCCAGAAATCCAGAAAATCCCAGTAATATAGGAAAGCAAGCAGGAGATTAAGATGGATCGTAAATCTTCATTTTTGTATTAAAATGGAATCCGAGGCTATCTTTTGGAGAAGAAATCAGTATGAGAGCAGAAAAATGGAAAACTCAAGAGTGAGTTCTCTATCTTTTTGTGAGTGAATATGCATATGATTAATGTGTGTTTGTGAGAAATTAAGAGGTCCTATGTGTAGGGAATAAAATCTGCCATGTGCTCCAAAGAATGACAGAATAATTCTCAGCAGGCTACCCTTATATTTCAGGAAAAATATTTAAAAAAAAACTGAATTTGGATAGTTGTCCGTGTTTCTAGATGCTTCTTTTATCTCCTACCCTTTAGCTATTGAAAATCATTTCTTTTGACCCCAATTTGACCTAATTCAATTATGCAATTGCACTTTAGTCCTTCTTCAAGAAGCTTCTCCAAACAAAGAACTCAAATTTCCTAATTTTCCAAATTTTCTTTGACCCTTTAGATTCTGTTATTACCCTTTCACCCCCTAAAGTTACCATTGTGTCAAATAACCACACCAAACAAAAAACAACATACGGATATGAACAAAACCTAATGCAACACACAAACTATTTTAATTAATTGATTAAACTTATGCAATTTAAACTAATAAACAAAATTGAAACTAACATGATTATGTAATGAACTAATTAACCTAAACAAATGAACAATAAACACAGAATTACTACTAAATGCAAGATTAAGCTAAATGAAACAGGAAAGCAGTTACCCTTGAAGAAAAGAACGATTGCCTGGATAAAGGGGAGATTAAAGCATTGGCTGGTTGACGATAGTGAAGTCATATTCTGACATCTTTGAAATAAGCCAAAACTCATGTTAATCGCTTGTTCTCATTGAGAACAAATTATCAACACAAGTATCAAGTCAAGTCGATTATGAAATTACTGAAAGAAATAACAAGAAGCGAATTAGGGTTTTTGGCGTTTTTAGATCTGCTATGACTGGAATTTCGGAGAGATTTGAGGGATAAGGCTAGAGGCTTTGGGATGAGAGGAAACTGAAGATAACATGGTGAAAGTTTGAAGCCATTTGGTGTTCACCAGCCGCCGTGAGACGATTTCCGGTGGCGGAGACGATGAGGCGTGAGAGATGAGAGAGTTCTGAGACGGGTCTCTAGGGTTTGGGGGTTAGGAATTCAGACAGTTATATGGGTTTGAAGAGTTAGTTGTGGACCGTTCGATCTGGTGTAATCAACGGATAGGATTGAAGAAGGGAGGGGGGAGGGGACGTGGTCGTTTGGGTGTTAAGAGTTGGACCAAATTTTTAAAGAAGGATCTGGGCTGGGGCATGTTTGTGGGCTAGGCGGATTTCCCCCATTTGGGCCTCTAAAATGCTTGGCCCAACATAAATAACAGCCTATTTTCCTTTCCTTGTTTTTCTTTCTTTTTCTCTTTTTGATTTTAAATCCTAATTAATTAAAAACCTAAATTGAGTCCTAAATTAATCTAATTTGTAGAATTAAGCATAATTATATATTTTACTTTAAAACTAATGAAAGGAAATTACTAATTTAAAACTAGAAGCTAAAAATGTAAAAATGATCATTATATTTGTGATTTTTGTTTAATAATATAATTAACTCATGTAATTAAATCCTAAATACAATTAAGACCTAAAATGCTATGTAATGAAGATTTGGACATTTTTTGGTATTTTTTTATAATTTTAAAATATTAAATATGAAACTAAATGCAAACAACAATTAATAAGAAATTCCTAAAAATTTTATAACATTAAAACAATTAGAAAGATTTTTTTTCTTTTTGTGTGTGGATTTTGTAGGAGTATTTTCATCGGGCAAAATTTATGTGCTCACAGCTGCCCCTCTTTGCTCGGAAACATGAAGAGTTTTCGGGCAAAGATAAAGTGAGCAATTATGAGCAATATTTTACCCGTTTGACACTTCATTCGGAAGCATTTTGAAAACGTTTGATTGAACCTTGCTTCAGAGGTTGCCTACATATCCTTGGCTATAATTGAATTAGGTCAGTGTAGTTCTGGGAATATTGGTAGTTGGGACTACCGAAAAAGTTGTGATTTCCCTGTTGTTGTTGTTGTTACTTCTTGCTGAGCTCCTTATTACACCAAAATCAAAAATGAAAAGAGACTAAACAAGCCTATCAACTATGAATTACAAGATTCCTATCTATAAGTCTTCTAAAACTTGATCTTGAGTCTTATTTGGTTATTCACATAGACTCTGATTTGAATCTTGATGCTTGCTAGCTGCAGGTGCTAGTTCATTCTTCTTCGGCTTTTTCTGATCAAGACGGGACATGTAAAGCTTGTGACTTTAGTCATGTCTTGAGCAGTCCATATCTTTTCTCCGCTTCTGCACTTTGGATTCACTTATTTTCTTTATTTTTTCTTTATTTTGGATTGAGACGTCTCCTTTTCGTCATCTCGAACCTTGTGCCTCGAGGTAAAAACCCGCTCAGACACCAAAACAAATGAAACGAACAAAAGTTTTCTGCCCTTGTTTTCACTAGGAAAATTTCGTGGGTTATTTGTAACATAAAACTCTATACTATTTTTATATTGAAAGCAAGTAAAATATCGGGATTGGTGTACCCTGAGAAAACAATGACTTGGGAGTGGAGACCCTATGTCTAAAATGAAAGCAACTTAGGAGTGGAGACCCTATGTTGTAAAAGAGACTAGGGAGTGGAGACCCTATGTCTAGAATAAAGTCAACTAGGGAGTGGAGACCCTATGTTAGAAAAGAGACTAGGGAGTGGAGACCCTATGTCTAAAACAAAATCAACTAGGGAGTGGAGACCCTATGTTGGAAAAGCGACTAGGGAGTGGAGACCCTATGTCTAAAATAACTTCAACTAGGGAGTGGATACCCTATGTTGAAAAAGCGACTAGGGAGTGGAGACCCTATGTTTAAGAATCATCAACTGGGGAGTGGAGACCCTATGTTGGAAAACCGACTAGGGAGTGGAGACCCTATGTCTAAAATAAAATCAACTAGGGAGTGAAGACCCTGTGTTGGAAAAATGACTAGGGAGTGGAGACCTTATGTCTAAAAACTTCAACTAGGGAGTGGAGACCCTATGTTGGAAAAATGACTAGGGAGTGGAGACCCTATGTCTAAAAATAATCAACTAGGGAGTGAAGACCCTATATCTAAAATAAAATCAACTAGGGAGTGGAGACCCTATGTCAAATAAAATCAACTAGGGAGTGGAGAACCTATGTTGGAAAAGCGACTAGGGAGTGGAGACCCTATGTCTAAAATAAAATCAACTAGGGAGTGAAGACTGTATGTTGGAAAAACGACTAGGGAGTTGATGTATCCTATACTACCATGATTTTGAACTTTCTTCTTTTTTTTTTCCTTTCTTTTTCATCATTTTAAAGTTTTTTTTTGTTTTGTTTTGTTTTTCTTTCATCATTTGTTTAATTATAATTTAGAGAATAAGTAAATGCAGGAGAGAATTTGAAGTAGACTTCCCTTTTGGAGTTGTTGCTACTGCAGAGCTATTTCTAGCTCCTGCGCGGTTTCTTCTCCTTCTTCTTCTTCTTCTTCTTCTTTTTTTATTTTTTATTTTTTACACCTGCTTCTTGTAAGGTTGCTTTAGGGTTGCACTTGTTTCCTATTTTTCAAACAAAGAATAATTGTTAGTTTGAAACGGTGGTTGGTTTTGCGGCCTTGAATGTTTCAGTTGCTTGATCTTGGTCGGCTTTTCTGATGATAACTTCACACCTCCAACTGCTAGTTTCCGGAATACCGATTGCACTTTTTCCCCCGGATAACCTTCGGTTTTCCAAACTTTACCTTGACGGTTCGTCGCGTGAGACTTAACTTTTTTCAACTTTATTTTGCATTTGTGGGCATTTCACTACTGATTTCTTTCTCCCAATTTTGATTTCAGAGCATTTAGGGAACCCTTGGCTTTTCAAACCTTGCCAAGACGGTTAGCCATGTGGGACTAGACCTTTTAGATTTCAGTTTGCACTTGTAGTCACTTCAATTTTTTATTTCAAAGCATCGGCTGCCATGGCCATTCGGGATCGATTTGACGCCCCTGCCGATACATGGGTGCCTTTTTTGCATATTAGCTTGTATCAAACGAGAACCCTATAAATCAGTTTTGCCGTCCCTTCTTTGCTTTGTTTTGGAACAAAGTTAGACAGAAAGGGCTTCAAGGAAAAACAAACAATGTAATGGACAACGAAGTTAGACAAGAGGTATCCCTTTCAGGGAAGGGAAAGAAGGACTTATCTGGAGTACCTGCGAACTTCAATGAACATGACATGACTTTTGGACTGGATGCCTAATCTGTGTAAGCCGCCCGACTCTCAGAAATTCATCACAACGTTTTGCCTCAAAACCGAGAAACTTTGCCCAAGACTGTTAATACCAGATGGCTGTGAAGATCCTCTTTTCGATCAGTAGTGACCTTTGTGGGTTTTCACCAGCTGACCTCTCTCATTTCTCTTCTTACCATCGCCTAATAGTGTTCTTTGTGGGTTTTCGCTAACAAGACTCTCTCATTTTTATCTTTTCTGCTCGTCATTTCCCTATGGTGCTCGTGAGGGTTTTCATCAATAAGACTCTTATTTTATTTCTCACTTTGGTGGCATCAGATCCAAGTGACTGTATCCTCCAATTTTGGAACATTCTCGTTAATTGATCGGAAGGACTTAAAAAGGATTTGGGTAAAACGGATTTGGATTGAATTACAACTTTGAAACCTTTCACGCAAAACCATCGTCGAGCCATTGTAACATCTGCCCCATTTTCAATTTTTGGGGAAATGAGGATTTTTATTTTGGTGTGACTGAACCTTAAAGAGAGACTGCCTACGTATTCTTCTTCTTTCTCTTTTTTTTAAAAAAAATAAAAAAATCTTTTTTCCTTTTTTTAAAATCTTTTTTTAATAACACTTTCAGGTTCCAAAGAGGGTAATCAAAGAAAAGTAACTAGCTCAAAGGGTTTATAAAAGGGTTAATGATGTTTGGGTAGCGAGAATGAAAGTCTTCGTCATCCCAACCAGAGAACATTAATATTTTATGGAGGATCAAACATAATATCTTTTGACTGCCCCTGCGTTGATGGTTGTTTCAAGGACATTTCCTTCAATATTTCCCAGGAACAATTTGTCCACTTTTGAGTCCTTTATGAGTTAATTTTGACTCCTTTGGCTTGATTCCCAATGTTCCTCTACAAAAGCACATTTCATTAGTTTTCGGGAATACCTTTAAGCATCTTTGAGCTAAAATGCAAGTAAAAGAGAGCAAATAAGCGGTCAAAATCCCTACTTATCAACCCCTCGTCACTACTTTTTCGAGGTTAGACTAGATACTTACTGGGTACATGTTGTTTATGTACTCATGCTATACTTCTGCACAAATCATGCAAGATCTGAGGCAGGTGCATCTGGCAGTCATTCCGGCGCGCACCCCTGTTACCTTGAGGCTTAGTGGTGAGCTGCTTTCTGAGTCCGTTCTGCAGCACCAGAGTCTCTTTTTTGTATTTACTTTCTATCTATTCTATTTCAGACAATAGCTTAGTATTTTGTGTATTCTACTAGTTGCTCATACACTTGTGATACCAGGTCTTGGAAACCTGCTAGTAGAAACTTTATGGCTTTTGGATATTTATTTCGCTGTATTTGCACTTTCATTAGTTTAAGCTTTACTTTATTAAATTTCCACTTCTTATTTTCTTAATAAATAAAATTTGACTACTTTAAAATTATTAAAAATAACAATTACATGGTTAGTTCACCATTGGCTTGCCTAGCAACTACATTGGGCGCCATCACGGCCTATAGGAGAAATTGGGTCGTGACAACATGATATCAGAGCACTAGATTCACGTAGGTCTCACGAGTTATGAGCAGGCCTAATAGAGTCTTGCGGATCAGTGCAGAGACGTTGGTACTTATCTTCGGGAGGCTATAGGGTGTTTGGAAACTACTCTTTCTTTATCTACTATCGTGCAGTTGATATTGTTCTAAGTATATTTCTCTTAATCTCTCACAGATGGCTGCATCCCCTGTTGCTAAAGGCCGAGGCAGAGGTCGAGGTAGGGCTCTAACTCTCAGTAGATGACAAAAGAGTCCTAGAGTTGCTCCAGTTATGCCACTAGTGGATCCAGTGGAGGATCCTATTATCTAAGAGCATGGCGAGGTGCCTGTAACAGATTTGGCCCCGCTGGATTTCATGTCCGCATCGGGATTCCAGGAGGTCATGGGTCGTATGCTGCGGATCATGGACACTATGACTCAGGCTGGTTTATTTCCAACATACCCAGCCACATCTCAGGTAGTAGGGGGAGCACAGACCCCTATTACTCTGGTTGTAGGACATGCAATTTTCATATATCAGACCCCAGGCACACTACCCGTGGGCGGTGCTCAACTAGTTGCAACAGCTATACCTGAGCCCAAACCAGCTGTGACTCGCGAGCCGCAGAAGCTATTGGACAAATGGACCAGGCTACATCCTCCTATCTTTGGAGGTGAGCAACATGAGGGCCCCCAAGACTATATTGATCATTTGAGGGACATACTGCACAACATGAGGATATTAGAGTCCTACAGGGTGGACTTTACACCTTTCAGCTGGATGGCAAGGCCCGTGGATGGTGGTAGTCCTATCTTCTCGGTAGACCAGCAGGTTCTCCTCCCATGACTTGGAACCAGTTCACATGCCTCTTCTTGGATAGATATATTCCACTTTCTTAGAGGGAAGAGTTGCGATTTAAGTTCGAGCATCTCCAGCAGGGCCAGATGTTGGTGACTGACTATGAGGCAAGATTCTCTGAGTTATCTCGCCATGAACTTATAATACTTCCTACTGATGTAGAGAAAGTGCGGAGGTTCGTTGCGGGTTTGCACTCTAGTATCCAAGCCATTATGGATCGAGAGGTTGAGATGGGGACTTCGTACGAGCTGGTTG
This sequence comes from Nicotiana tabacum, assembly GCF_000715075.1. NCBI lineage: Eukaryota > Viridiplantae > Streptophyta > Magnoliopsida > Solanales > Solanaceae > Nicotiana > Nicotiana tabacum. The sequence goes on from NC_134098.1 coordinate 120,198,385, forward strand.
TTAAGGTAGCTCGGAGGATCGAGGGTGTTCATCAGCGAAGCCGAGAGCAAGTGACGAGGGATAAGCGGTTTCGATATTCTGGAGGGTTCAGTGGTGCTCCGGCTGGGGGCAGAGGTTAGTGTTTGAGGGGTCATTCTTGTAGGCCCACATATCCAGCATCGCCACCTCCTCGGGGTGCTCCAGTTTGGCCTTATTTCAGTGCCATTCCAGAGAGTTCCTTCCATCCACCACCTATTCAAGGTTTCTCCAGTAGGCCTTCAGGCCATCAGGGTTAGACATCAGGTTAACAGTCCACCGTACCGAGAGTTTGTTTTGAGTTCGGGGATCTTGGTCATGTGAAGAGGTTGTGCCCCAGGCTTTGGGCCAAGGCAGTGCAGCAGGGTCATCAGCCTATGATTACAACACGAGCTGCCGCACCAGCCGTCCGGCCGCCTAGAGGCGGAGGGCACTGACACACCGTGAAGATGAACAATCTCACAGATATAAATCTCAGTTGTAATGACCCGACCAGTCATTTTACTTTCTAGAACCCCATTCCCTTAAATAAGGTATGACTTGCGGGGATGATTTGCTCGTGATTGGAAGGGTTTAGGTTGAAATCGGGACAATTGGTTCCTTAAGCTTGGTAAAAAGGTTAAGTTTGACTTCGGTCAACGTTTTGAGTAAACGACCTCGAAATCTAGATTTGATGGTTCCAATAGGTTTTCATGATGATTTCGGACTTGGACATATTTTCGGATCGGGTTTTGGATGACCCGGGAGCGTTTCGACGCCTAATAGTGAAAGTTGACTCTTTGAAGGTTTTAAAGTTCTTTAAATTTGGTTTGAAGTAGGATTTGGCATTATCGAGGTCCAATTGGAATTCCGTATGGTGATTTAAGAATTGCACACAAAATTTGGTGTCGTTTCGAGTTGTCTAAGTTTGTTTCGGCGCAGTCAGAGTAGGTTGGAAGAACTTGAAGTTCATAAGTGGATTCGAATTGGTTTAGGGAGTGATTCTTAGTTTTGATATTGCTTTAAGCATTTTGAGGGTTTGAACGAGTTTGTTTTATGATTTCAAACTTGTTGGTAAGTTTGTACGAGGCCCCAGGGGCCTCGGGTTTCAATCGGACTAGGTACGGACCAAGTTTGGACTTGGAAGAAGAGCTGAAGCACCAGGTTTCTAGGGTAATCGCACATGCAGAGGGCTAGCTGCAGGTGCAAGCTCGTAGAATATAGCCATGGACCGCAGAAGCGGCTCAGCTCAGGGTGCCCAGTGTTCACAGAAGCGGCAAGACGACCGCACCTGCAGATGCACATGTGCGAATAGGGGGGTTGCATGTGCGACAAGCTCACCACAGAAGCAGGACCACAGAAGAGGTCTCCCGCCCGCCGAAGCGACACTATCCAGCCTCAAGAACCTCCACAAAAGCGGACCTTGGTCCGCATAAGCGATGCCGTAGATGCGGCCTAGCGACCGTAGGTGCGAAATCGCTGGAGACAGTGTGGTTCTTTTAAAACGGGACTTAGGCTATTTTGAGTGCATTTATTGCACACTTGGGCAATTGTAGAGCTTCAAAAAGGGGGATTTAAACCTAGCTATTAAAGGTAAGTAATTTCTACCTAATGTGAGTTTAATACATAGATTATGGGTTGATTTTAGCATGTAAATTTGTGGAAATCATGGGTTTAGATAAAAAAACCTAGGTTTTCGATAAAAATGGGATTTAACCACGAAAATGGTTATGGGATTTAACCACGAAAATGGTTATGGAATTTAGTGAAAATTATATATTTGAGCTCATGAGGTTATGGGTGACAACTTTCTTCAAAGATTTACGGAATCCGGGCACGTGGGCCCGGGGGGTGAATTTTAGGAATTTCATCAATTAGGGTTGGGAAATAACTTTAATAGTTAGGATATGAACTTTTGTATATGTATTGATTATTTTGTATAACATTTGACAAGTTTGGAGTCGTTTGGCACCGAGAGGAGGGTATAAAGCACAATTGTGGATCGGAAAGTAAACTTTTAGACAAGGTAAGTCTCTTGCCTAACCTTGTAATAGGGATCTCACCCCCTTAGGCATATTTTGTTGTGAATTATGTGTGTGGGGAGCTACGTACGCACTAGGTGATGAGAGTACGTGCGTAGCTATATTCTATGTGATGTCTAAGTAGTCTTAGGCTTACACCATACTTTGTTTGCTCTATTATGTTGGTCATACATATTAATTGTCTTAACTATAGCTGAGATTTAAGAATTTTAAGATTTAAAGTCTCCCGTTTTAATTTCTTATATGTGGGGAAGAATGGAAGAATTTTATAATAACTTTGAGAGATCTATGTCCACTCGCGTCGCAAGTATATCCGTAAGCGAGGTAAATTTCTCTACTCTCATGGGAGTGGGTCGTTCGCCTAGGAAGGTTAATAGATGCCTCTATGGTTCGTGCCGTTCGACCCTCGGCAATGCACACAGTATATTCATATATTTTGGATCGGGTCGTACGACCTCGGCATAAATCATGCGTAATATTACTTGGAGCCTAATCTTTTAGATATGATTTTATTGGCTTGAGAGGTTACAATTATTTAAATGATGGAAATTGACTTGGGATTTATTGTTAGTGAAAGAAATAATTTTTTATCGCTTGTCATGGAGATTTATGGTTGTTTACATAACTCATGCTTATTTAGAATTTCGGTATTTTATTGTTAGCCCATAGTAAGTGTCGAAGTCGACCCCTCGTCACTATTTCTTCGAGGTTAGACTAGATACTTACTGGGTAGATGTTGTTTATGTACTCATGCTACACTTCTGCACTAACCGTGCTGGATCTGAGGTAGGTGCATCTGGACATCATCCCTGCGCGTACTCCTGATTCATCAAGACTTAGCGGTGAGCTGCCTTCCGAGCCGTTCTGCTGCACCCAAAGTCTTTCGTTTGTATTTACTTTCAGTCTACTTTATTTCAGACAATAGTTTAGTATTTTGTGTATCCTACTAGTAGCTCATACACTTGTGACACCATGTCTTGGAATTTTTCTAGTAGACACTTAATGGTTTTTGAGTATTTATTTCACTACACTTGATCTTACAATTTGTTACGTTTTATTTTATTAAATTTTCTCATCTCTTACTTATGTAATAATTAAAAATCAACTATTTCAAAAATGTTAAAAGAGTAGATACACGGTTAGTTCACTGTTGTCTTGCCCAGTGGTGGTATTGGGCGCCATCACGGCCCATGGGAAATTTGGGTCGTGATAACATGGTATTAGAGCACTAGGTTCTCATAGGTATCACATGTTATGAGCAGGCCTAATAGAGTCTTTTGGATCGGTACGTACTTATCTTCGAGGGGCTATAAGGTGTTAGGAAAAAACACTCTTTCCTCATCTCCTATCATGCAATTGATGTTACACTAAGTATCTTTCTCTTATTCTCTCACAGATAGTGAGAACGCGCACGACGGATGTTCCAGACCCACGAGGATTTTCTCCCCTATTGCTATAGGCCGAGGAAGAGGCCGGGGAGGGCACCGACCCAAGGTAGGGGATGAGGACGTCCCAGAGTTGCCCCAGCCATGCCACCAACGGATCCGGTAGAGGATCCCATTATTGAGGAGCAGGGCAAGGTACCTGCAGCAGAGCCAGCTCCGGAAGATTTTATGTCAGCATCGGGCTTCCAGGAGGTCATGGGCCGTATGCTACGGTTCATGGATACTATGACCCATGCCGATTTATTTCCAGCAAACCTAGCCACATCTCAGGCTGAAGGGGGGAGCATAGACCCCTACTGCTCAGGATCTTGGGCATGCAGCTACGGTAAATCAGACCTCGATCACACTACCCATGGGCGGGGCCCATCCAGTAGTAGCAGCCGTACCTGAGCCCAGACCAGCTGCAACCGGTGAGTCACAGAAGATATTGGACAGATGGACTAGGCTACACCCTCCTGTCTTTGGGGATGAGTGACATAAGGATCCCCATGAATTCATTGATCGGTGCAGAGACAGACTGCACAATATGAGCATATTAGAGTCCCACAGGGTAGATTTCACTACATTCCAGCTAGAGGGCAGGGCCCGTAGATGGTGGCAGTCACATCTTCTTGGCAGACCAACAGGTTCTCCTCCCATGACTTGGGATCAATTTACACAGCTTTTCTTGGATAGGTATTTCCACCCTCCCAGAGGGAAGAGTTGTAGTTTCAGTTTGAGCAGATCCACCAGGACTAAATGTCAGTGACCGATTATGAGGCGAGGTTCTCTTAGTTGTTTCGCCATGCACTTATGATACTTCTTACTGAAACAGAGAGAGTATGGAGGTTAGTTGAGGGATTGCACTCTGGTATTCGGGCAACTATGGCCCGAAAGGTTGAGATGGGGACCTCTTACCAACTAGTTGTGGAGATATCTCGGAGGATTGAGGGTTATCATCAGCGGGACCGAGAGCAGATGCCGCGAGACAAGCGGTTCCGTCATTTTGGAGGATTCAGTGGTGCTCAATCTGGGGGCAGAGGTTAGTTTGGGAGAGGTCATCCAAGCAGGCCTACATATCCAGCATCGCCGCCTCCTCGGGGTGCTCTAGTGTGATCTTATATCAACGCCATATGAGAGAGTTCCTACCACCCACCATATATTCAGGGTTCCTCCAGTGGGTATTCAGGCCATCAGGGTTAGACATCAGGGCAACAGTCTTTCGCTCCGAGAGGTTGTTACGAGTGCGGGGATCCTGGCCACATGAAGAGGTTTTGCCCCACACTTCGGGGTAAGGCAGTACAACAGGGTTCTCAGCCTATGATTACAGCACCAGTTGTCGTACTATCCATCTGGCTGCCTAGAGGCGGAGGGCAGATGGGTAAGGGCCACAGGGAGGCCAGGCGGGTGGAGGCCAAGTCAGTGGCGCTCCAACCAGATTCTATTCTTTTCCGGCCAGACTAGATGCAGTGGCCTCAGATGCCGTGATCACATGTATTATTTCTGTCTGTGGTAGGGATGCTTCGATATTATTTGATCTGGGGTGTACCTATTTATATGTGTCATCTCTATTTGCTCATTTCCTGGATATTCCTCGTGAGTCCTTAGGTACTCCTGTTTATGTGTCCACTCTAGTGAGTGATTCTGTTGTTATGGATCGTGTCTATCGGTCCTTCATTGTTACATTCTATGGTTATGAGATTATAGCGAATCTTCTGCTGCTTGATATGACCGACTTTGAGGTCATCTTGGGCATGTACTAGTTATCTCCATATCATGCCATCCTTGATTTCCATGCCAAGACTGTTACCTTGGCATTTCCAGAGCTGTCTAGGTTGGAGTGTAAGGGTTCATCTGTAAGTGCATCTAGTCAGATTATCTTTTTTATGAAAACATGACATGTGGTCGAGAAGGGTTATTTAGCTTATTTACCCTATGTTCGGGATACTACCGCACAGACTCCGATGATTGATTCAGTGCCCGTGGTCCGGGAGTTCTCCGATGTGTTTCCTTGTGATCTACCAGGCATGTCACCAGAACGTGATATCGATTCCTGTATTGATTTAGCTCCAGTACCCAGCCTATCTCTATTCTACCGTAGCGCATGCCCCCGAAAGAGTTGAAGGAGTTGAAAGAACAACTTGAAGATGTTCTAGCAAAGGGGTTCATCAGACCGAATGTGTCGCCTTGGGGTGCACCGGTGTTATTCGTGAAAAAGAACGATGTGACTATGCGGATGTGTATTGATTACCGCCAGTTAAACAAAGTTACCATTAAGAACAAGTACTCGTTACCTAGTATTGATGATTTGTTTAACCAGTTGCAGGGTGACAGGGTGTTCTCTAAGATTGACTTGAGATCGGGGTATCATCAACTGAAGATTCGTGATTTGGATGTTCCGAAGACAACTTTCCGGACTAGATACGACAACTATGAGTTCCTAGTGATGTCCTTCTGCTTGACTAACGCCTCGACGACGTTTATGGATTTGATGAACCGGGTGTCCAGGCCATATATTGACTCATTTTTCATTGTCTTCATTGATGACATATTGATCTACTTGCGTATCTTGGAGGAGCATGAGTAGCATTTGAGAGTGGTGCTTCAGACATTGCGGGAACATGAGCTATATGCTAAGTTCTCCAAGTGTGAGTTTTGGCTAGAGTCTGTGGCATTCTTGGGGCATGTTGTATCAGGAGAGGGTATTAAGGTGGATCCCAAGAAGATTGAGGCAGTTCAGAGTTTGCCTCGTCCCACTTTGGTGACTGAGAAAAGGAGTTTCCTAGGGTTGGCAGGTTATTATCGCCCGTTTGTGGAGGAATTCTCATCCATTGCAACACCTTTGACTAGATTGACTCAAAAGGATGCTCTGTTCCGTTGGTTCTATGATTGTGAGGCGAGCTTTCAAAAGCTCAAGATAACTCTAACTACGACACCGGTTCTAGTGTTGCCTTCCGGTTCAGGGATGTATACCGTGTATTGAGACACTTTACGCATTGGATTGGGTTGTGTATTGATGTAGGAGGGGCGAGTTATTGCATATGCTTCACGTCAGATGAAGCCCCATGAGAAAAATTACCCCGTGCATGATTTGGAGTTGGCCGCGATTGTTCATACTCTTATGATCTGGAGGCATTATCTTTATAGGGTGACCTATGAGGTTTACACCGATCATCGTAGCTTGCAGCATTTGTTCAAGCAGAGGGATCTCAATTTGAGGAAGCGCAGGTGGCTTGAGTTACTCAAAGATTATAATATTACCATCCTTTATCATCCGGGCAAGGCGAATGTTATTGTGGATGCCTTGAGTAGAAAGATGGAGAGTATGGGTAGTTTGGCATTCATTTCAGTAGAGGAGAGGCCATTAGCTTTGGACATTCAGTTCTTGGCTAACAGACTAGTGAGGCTGGATATCTCGGAGCCTAGCAAAGTTCTTGCATGCGTCGTCGCTCAGTCTTCATTATTCGAGAAAATCAAGGATCGTCAGCTTGATGATCTGTACTTATTGGCTCTCAGGGATACGATACTACAGGGTGGTGCCAAAGAGGTGACTATCAGTGAGGATGGTGATATGCGGCTCCAGTGTCACCTATATGTTCTTAATTTTGATGGCTTAAGGGAGAAGATTCTAGAAGAGGCACACAGTTCTCGGTATTCTATTCATCCAGGGGCTACGAAGATGTATCGCGACCTGAGGCAACATTATTGGTGGCGGCGGATGAAGAAGGACATAGTCGAGTATGTGGCGAGATGTGTAAATTTCTAGTAGGTTAAGTATGAGCATCAGAGGCCAGGTGGTCTACTCCATCCGATGGTTATACCTGAGTGGAAATGGGAGAGCATCACTATGGACTTCGTAGTTGGGTTGTCGCGGACCTTGCGAAAGTTTGATGTAGTTTGGGTCATTATCGACAGGTTGACCAAGTCAGCACACTTCATTCCGGTTATGACCACGGATTCTTCAGAGACATTGGCCCAGATTTACATTCAGGAGATAGTTTGGTTGCATGGTGTGCTTGATTCCATCATATATGATAAAGGCCCTCAGTTTACTTCATATTTCTGGAGGGCAGTACAGAGTCAGTTAGGGACTCGGGTAGAGATCAGTACAACCTTTCACCCGCAGACCCATGGGCAGTCAGAGCGGGCGGTTCAGATCTTGGAGGATATGTTCAGAGCATGTGTGATTGACTTCAGAGGGTAGTGGGATCGATTCTTGCCTTTAGCCGAGTTTGCCTACAATAACAGTTATCAGTCCAGCATCAAGCTGGCTCCATTTGAGGCATTATATGATCGACGATGTCGTTCGCCCATCAGATGGTTTGAGCCCGGCGAGGCTAAGTTATCTGAAACTGATTTGGTGAAGGATGCCTTGGAAAAGGTAAAGTTGATTTAGGAGCGACGTCGCACAACACAGTCCAGACAGAAGAGTTACGCGAATCAGAAGGCGCGTGATTTATCATTCATGGTGGGCGAGAAAGTCCTCTTGAAAGTCTCTCCGATGAAGGTAATCATGAGGTTCGGGAAGAAGGGCAAGGTGAGCCCAAGATTTATAGGTCCATTTGAGGTGTTGAGGCGAGCTGGGGAGGTTGCTTATAAGCTTGCTTTGCCTCCTAGTCTGTCAGGAGTTCATTCGGTTTTTCACGTGTCTATGTTCCGGAAGTATTATTCCGACAAGTCGCATGTGTTGGACTACATCACAGTTCAGCTAGATGAGAGCATGGGTTATAAGGAGGAGCTAGTTGCCATTGTTGATAGGCAGGTTTGCCAGTTGAGGTCCAAGAGGATTTCTTTGGTAAAGATTCAGTGGAGGGGCCAACCAGTCGAGGAGGCTACTTGGGAGTCCGAGAAGGACTTGCGGAACAAATAACCACACTTATTCAGCACTCCAGGTATGATTCTAAACCCGTTCGAGGACGAACATTTGTTTAAGAGGTGGAGAATGTAACTACCCGACCAGTCGTTTTGCTTTATAGAACCTCGTTCCCCTAAATAAGGCTCCCCATATGTGATTTTACTATTTTATGACTTGCGGGGATAGTTAGCTCGAGATTTGGAAGGGTTTGGGTTGAAATCGGAACACTTGGTTCCTTAAGGTTGGCAAAAAGGGCTAAGTTTGACTTTGGTCAATGTTTTGAGTAAACAACCTCGGAATCGGGATTTGACGGTTCCAATAGGTTCGTATGATGATTTCGGACTTGGTCGTATGTTCGGATCGGGTTTTGGATGACCCGGGGGCGTTTCGGCGCCTAATAGTGAAAGTTGGCTCTTTGAAGGTTTTAAAGTTCTTTAAATTTGGTTTGAAGTACGATTTGGTGTTATCGAGGTCCAATTGGAATTTTGAGATCGGGAATAGTTCTGTATGGTGATTTAAGACTTGCACGCAAAATTTGGTGTCGTTTCGAGTAGTCTAAGTATGTTTCGGGGAATTCAGAGTCAGTTGGAAGAACTTGAAGTTCATAAGTTGATTCAAACTAGTTTAGAGAGTGATTCTTAGTTTTGATGTAGTTTTACGCATTCTGAGGGTTTGAGTGAGTTCGTTTTATGATTTCAAACTTGTTGGTATATTTGGGCGAGGCCCGGGGGGCCTCGGGTGTCAATTGGACTAGGTACGGACCAAGTTTAGACTTGGAAGAAGAGCTAAAGCACCAGGTTTCTGGTGTAATTGCGCCCGCGGAGGGTTAGCCGCAGGTGCAAGCTCACAGAAGCGGTGCAACCTAGGGTGCCTAGTGTTCTTAGAAGCGGCACAACCCAGGGTGCCCAGTGTTTACAGAAGCGGCAAGGTGACCACACCTGCGGATGCGCAGGTGCGAAGAGGGGGGTCGCAGAAATGAAAGGGGTCGCAGGTGCGACAAGCTCGCCACAGAAGCGGTCTCCCGCCCGCAGAAGCGAAACCAGCCAGCCTCATGCACCTCCACAGAAGCGGACCTTGGTCCGCATAAGCGATGTCGCGGATGCGGCCTAGCGACCGCATGTGCGAAATCGCTGGAGACAATGTGGTTCTTTTTAAAATGGGACTTAGGCTATTTTAAGTGCCTTTATTGCACACTTGGGCGATTTTGGAGCTTCAAAAAGGGGGATTTAAACCTAGTTATTGAATGTAAGTAATTTCTACCTGATGTGAGTTTAATACATAGATTATGGGTAACATTTAACATGTAAATTTTTTGAAATCATGGGTTTAGATGAAAAACCTAGGTTTTCGATAAAAATGGGATTTAACCACGAAAATTGTTGTGGAATTTAGTGAAAATTATATATTTGACTTCATGAGGTTATGGGTAACAACTTTCTTCAAAGATTTCCAGAATACGGGCACGTGGGCCCGGGTGTGTGTGTGTGTAAAATTTAGGAATTTCTTCAATTAGGGTTGGCACCGAGTGGAGGGTTTAAAGCACAATTGTCGATCGAAAAGTAAGCTTTGAGATAAGGTAAGTCTCTTGCCTGACCTTGTAAGAGGGAACTCATCCCCTTAGGCATATTTTGTTGTGAATTATATGTGTGGGGAGCTATATACGCACTAGGTGACGAGAGTCTTTGCGTAGCTATATTCTCTGTGATGTCTAGGTAGACTTAGGCTTACACCATGCTTTGTTTTTCTATTATGTTGGTCATATATATTAATTGTCTTAACTAGAGGTGAGATTTAAGAATTTTAAGATTTAAAATCTCCCGTTTAAATTTCTTATGTGTGGGGAAGAATGGAAGAATTTTATAATAACTTTGAGAAATCTATGTCCACTCGCGTCGCAAGTATCTCCGCGAGCGAGGTAAATTTCTTCTACTCTCATGGGAGCGAGTCGTTCGCCCTGGCAGGTTAATAGATGCATCTATGGTTCGTGTCGTTCAACCCTCGGCAATGCACACAATATATACATATATTTTGGATCGGGCCGTATGACCTCGGCATAAATCGTGCGTAATATTACTTGGAGCCTAATCTTCTTGATATGATTTTATTGGCTTGAGAGGTTACAATTATTTAAATGATGTAAATTGACTTGGGATTTATTATTAGTGAAAGAAATATTTGTTTATCGCTTGTCATGGAGATTTATGGTTGTTTACATAACTCATGCTTATTTAGAATTTCCGTATTTTATTGTTAGCCAATAGTAAGTGTCGAAGTATACCCCTTGTCATTACTTCTTCGAGGTTAGACTAGTTACTTAATGGTACATGTTGTTTATGTACTCACACTACACTTCTGCACTAAACGTGCAGGATATGAGGTAGGTGCATCTGGACATCATCCCGATGCGCACTCCTGATAGATCGAGACTTAGCGGTGAGCTGCCTTTCGAGCCGTTCTGCAGCACCCGAAGTCTTTCTTTTGTATTTACTTTCTGTCTACTTTATTTCAGATAGTAGTTTAGTATTTTGTGTATCCTACTAGTTGCTCATACACTTGTGATACCAGGTCTTGGAATTTTACAAGTAGACACTTAATGGTTTTTGAGTATTTATTTCACTACACTTGATCTTACAATTTGTTACGTTTTATTTTATTAAATTTTCTCATCTCTTACTTATGTAATAATTTAAAATAAACTATTTCAAAAATGTTAAAAGAGTAGATATACGGTTAGTTCACTGTTGGCTTGTCCAGCTACGACGTTGGGCGCCATCACGGCCCATGGGAAATTTGGGTCGTGATATAAGCCAACCGCTCCGAAGAATAAGTAGTGCCGACTAGAATAAAATGCGCGGACTTGGTCAACCGATCTACAATCACCCAAACAACATCAAACTTCCTCAAAGTCAATGGGAGTCTAACTACGAAGTCCATGGTTATACGCTCCCACTTCTATTTCGGAATTTCAAGTCTCTGAAGCAATCCACCCAGTCTCTGATGCTCGTACTTCACCTGTTGACAATTTAAACACAGCGCTACAAACCCAACTATATCTTTCTTCATTTTTATCCACCAATAGTGTTGCCTCAAGTCCTGGTACATCTTAGTGGCACCCGGATGAATGGAATGTTGTGAGCTATGGGCTTCTTCAAGAATCAATTCACACAATCCATCTACATTTGGCACACAAATCCGACCCTGCATCCTCAATACCCCATCATCCCCAATAGTAACATCTCTAGCATCACCGTGCTGAATTGTCTCCTTAAGGACAAGCAAATGGGGATCATCATACTAGAGCTCTCTGATGCGGCCATATAAGTAAGACCGAGAAACCACACAAGCTAGAACCCGACTAGGCTCCGAAACATCTAACCTCACGAACTGATTAGCCAAGGTATGAACATCAACTGCAAAAGGCCTTTCACCAACAGGAATGAATGCAAGGCTACCCATACTCATCGCCTTTATACTCAAGGCATCAGCCACTACATTGGCCTTCCCGGGATGATACAAAATAGTGATATCATAGTCCTTTAGCAGCTCCAACCATCTCCGCTGCCTCAAATTTAGATCCTTCTGTTTGAATAAGTATTGAAGACTCCGATGATCTGTAAATACCTCACAAGACACACCATATAGATAGTGACTCCAAATCTTCAATGATTGAACAATGGATGCCAATTCTAAATCATGGACATGTTAGTTCTTTTCATGTGGCTTCAACTGGCGCGAATCATAGGCAATCACTCTACCTTCCAGCATTAAGACACACCCAATACCAATCCGAGAAGCATCACAATACACTGTATAAGAGCCTAAAGCTGAAGGCAAAACTAGAAGTGGAGTTGTGGTCAAGGCAGTCTTGAGCTTCTGAAGCTGGTCAAATAAATCGTCAATACGCGGCAAATGATACTTATTCTTGATTGTAACTTTGTTCAACTGCCTGTAGTCAATGCACATCCGCATAATACCATCTTTCTTTTTCACAAACAGAACCGGTGGACCCTAAGGTGACACACTAGGCCTAACAAACCCTTTATCAAGAAGTTCCTGAAGTTGCTCTTTTAATTCTTTCAATTCAGCTAGTGCCATACGATGCAGAGGAATAGAAATGGGATGAGTGCCTGGCACCAAGTCAATACTGAAATCAATATCCCTGTCGGGTGGCATACCCTGCAGGTCTGCAGGAAATACATCCGAAAAGTCTCGCACTACCGATACTGACTCAATAGTAGGATTATCTGCATCAACATCTCTTACAAAGGCTAAATATGACAAACACCTCTTCCCAACCATATGTTGGGCCTTCAAATAAGAAATTACCCTGCTGGGAACATAATTTAAAGAACCTTTCCACTCTACCTTCGGCAATCCCGGTATCGCCAATATCATTATTTTGCCTGACAGTCCAGAATAGCATGACAAGGAGACAACCAATCCATACCCAAGATAACATCAAAATCGACCATACTAAGCAATAAAAGATCAACTATACTCTCCAGTCCCCCAATAGTTATAACACACGACCGATACACACGGTCCACAATAATAGTATCGCCCACCGGCGTAGATACATGAATAAGTGAAACTAAGGACTCACTGGGTATATCCAGATAATGAGTAAAATACGATGATACATACGAATAAGTGGAACCAGAATATAGAAGTTTCCCTGTGGCACACTGAGACAATACCTGTGATCACTGCATCTGAAGCAACGACATCTGACCTGGTAGGAAAAGCAAAGAATCGGGTCTGACCACCATATGATCAGCCTCCCCCTCTTGGGCGACCCCTAGCTTACTGAGCCCCACCCCGAGCTGGCTAGGCGAGTGGTGAAGCAACTGGTGCAGGAGTTGTAGCTTGACTCCTCTGTTGAACTGGACCTCGCGGAAAGTAGGGACAATATTTCCTCACATTACCCCAGCTCTCCACACTCATAACAATCCCTCTCGAAAAATGGTGGCGAGTTCTGAGGAGGGCCTCGAGAAACAGAATAACTACCAGAAGAACCTAGTACAGATGAACCCTGAACTGATGGTGCACAAGATGAACTCTGAGCTGGAAGTGCACCAAGAGAAGACTGACTCTATCGCGCACTGTATGGACCATGGCTAGTTGATGTGCCACGATGAGTTGAACGAGCCATATGAGCGGGACTATAAGGATGACCCCTACTGTGATAGGGCTGCCCCCCCAAAAGGAACACCGCTGGAATTACCCGGACCACGAGGCCTCTTGGCCTCCCTCTCCATACGCTCCTGAGTACGGACCATCTCTAGCCGTCGAGCACTGTCAACCACCTCGTCGAATCTAGCACCTGCTATATTCCCATAGTCATAACAAAACGAAACAGCTGGTTTAGGCTATTAATGAACCTCTTGATCTTTTCCCTCTCAGTGGGAACCAACCAAACTGCATGACGAGGCAACTCTGAAAACCGCATCTCATATAGAGTCATGGGTAAGTCCTCCTGATGTAAATACTCGAACTGTCTGCGCAGTTCCTCTCTGCGGGTCTGTGGCACAAACTTCTCCAGAAATAATACGGAGAACTCATGCCATGAAAGTGGTGATGCACCAACTGGTTTGCTCCTCTCATAAGTCTCCCACCATCTGAAGGCAGCCCCAAAAAACTGAAAAGTAGTGAATGAGACCCCACTGGTCTCCAAAATATCCATTGTCCGAAGCATCCCCTGGCATTTATCCAGAGAACCTTGAGCATCCTCTGACTCAACACCGCTAAATGATGGAGGTTGAAGCCTCCCAAATCTCTCAAGTCTCCTCTGCTCATCATCAGCCATAACGGGGACTACCGAGGCTTGAGCAGCTACAACCGGCTGGGCTGGTAGTGCCCCCGGTATCTGAAGTCCTTGCACAACCTGCTCTGCAGTACGGGCAACATGAGTATGAGTACCTCCCCGGCCTGAGAAGTGGCAGGTGCGTCCTGAGCCGAAACCATCTGAGCAAGGCCTGAGCAAACAATCAATATCTGTGCTAGAGCCTAAGCACCCCCGGACGACAAAGCTACTCCAAACCAGAAGATAAGCAATTGGCTGTGGAAGGCTCTTTCTTCCAAAAGAACGTAGGAGGATCATTGTTTTTAGCTAATGTGTCCTAGTTTTTCTAGCTTTATTAACTTGTTGCATCTATTGACTGCATGCCTTGGGTATAATCTTCAATTAACTGAATCTTTTACATTGGTTTAATGTTAATATTTTTGGATGTTTCAGATTGAGTTTAGTTTGGGGGGGTGGGGGGGGGGGGGGCAAAAATTGCCATTTAGAGGTGGATGATCAAGGACATTGTTGTATGTTTCATTAATTCTTTATCACTTTTACTCAATTCAAATATGATTGTTATGAGTTTGTCTTTCTCTTTGAAATTCTTGACAAATAACCTTTTTATTGATAGGTTGTTGTTGGGCTTTCGCCGCAACAGAAGTTATTACCGCGGCGCGTGCTCATATTAATGGGGAGATAGTTCCCCTTTCGAAGCAACATTTATTAGATTGCATGTACACTCACTATAACAAGCCTACTTGGTTTGAATATCTGGAAGAGAACGAATGCTTTCCTTGTTCCTATGCAAAGGCATATACCTTTGCTAGGGACCATGGCATAGTTAAAGAAGTAAAATATCCCTTTACTGAACAAAGGGGTGAGTGTCACGGCCCATCTGAAGAGGTAAGTATCACTGTTTGATACATAGTTTTAATTTGTTTCTTAATTTTCAAATAGAATTTAAGATAGTTTGTAACGTTTTGTTGTGGGATATTGTGAAGATAAAAGGATTTAAGAGAGTCAATGAGAACTTGAACAAGAAAGCAATAGAAAATTTGATTAAGCAGCAACCTATAACTTGCGCTGTTCCTCATGTTCCAAGTTTTAACGATTTTCTCGGCGAGGTGAAGTAATTTAACTTTCTTTTTCATTCTTTAAACTGATACACGATATATGTTTTGATTGTGTGTTGTGTTTTTATTTTAAAAAAAAATTGCAGAAAGTATACATGGGCCCTACCAATCTAAAAAATGAAGCCACAAAGAAATTGATTGAAGAAGGTAATTACAAGAAGCTATGCATAGCACTGTTAATTGTTGGGTATGGTGTAGAAGATGGCGTGGACTTCTATTTGGTGAAAAATAGTTGGAGAAAGGAATGGGGCCACAAGGGTTATGCGAAGATTGAACGTGGTGTGCTCTCTAACTTATTTTATCCCTAATCTATAGATGAATCTATGGATAGTACTATCTTATTAGTTGAACTAGCTAGCTACTTGTCATTTCATAGAGTAATTTCTGAAATACAGTGTTCATGTTTGTTAATTAGCAAGCTGGAAATTTCCTATGCTCAGAGATTTATTATATATGTTATTCCTAGTCTTGAGAATGTCAGACATTAGTACTGCCCCTTCATGTAGGGTTTGTTTAATGTAAAATTGGGCAAAGAAATATATATAACCCTGAGTCTTCACTTGGCTTGATTATCATTTTGTACGATAATCACACTACTTAAGATAAGTGATTTTTTATTCTTAATTGGATCGACCCTTTTCTTTTTCGTTCATTTAATTATCATCTAATAAAACTATTGTATTAATAATTTAGTCTTCACAACAAAAAGATAGTTTTTAGAAAAGAAAGCTTCATCTTTATTTACTAGTGGGAATAAACTATACTATGATTAAATTTTTGGAGTTGTGATGTATCAATTTTAAGACTCAATCTGATGAGTTGTTATTTGAAATATACATGTGCAAGTCCACAGTTATTAGCTCGTTGAAAAGTTCACAAAAAAAAATTCCACATGAAGTATGGTCTCCGAGTAAAATAAGTGTATATTCAAAATGTTGACCAATAAGTAGTAGAGTAGTATCTATGTTTTAAGATCTAAGAGACCGTTTGGATTAGCTGATTGTAAATAGCTGATAAGTTTGAAGTGCTGAAAAATATTTTTAAGTGTTGAAATCAATTTTTTAAATAAGCACTTACGTGTTTGGATAGACGTGTTGAAACTGATAATAAGCAGTTAATGTGTTTGGTGAAAAAAACTGATAAGTAATTCTTTTATTAAAACGACTAAAATATCCTTAAATACTTTACAAAAGATTATAAATTAAAAAGTTTTTTTGTAAAGAAAAAGATGAACAACGAATATGGAATGAAAAGAAAGTTAGAAAATTTATTTTGGGAAAAATATTTTGTGAATTAGAAAATATTGTTAAGGATAAACTAGTAAAAACCTTGGTCAAACTAAAAGTAATTATAAGCTAAAAAGTCATAAGTTGGGGGTGACCAACTTATGACTTATGGCTGATTTTAGCTTATAAACACTTAGCTTATAAGCAGTTTGGGTATTTACCAAACGTATAGATAAGTCAAAAAGTACTTATAAACCAGTTTAATCAATTTATAAGCTTAGCAAACCCCCTCTAAATAAAGACGAATATCTTTTCGGTTTTGTTCACTTCTATTTGTGTCATTTGCTGCTTTTTTCTAGCAACGAAAATTGTACTTGAGACAATATAACATCGCATCTCCTTTCCTATTATAGACTGTACTGAACTTCTCAGATGGATACCAGAATAAAATCAATAAACAGAGAATGACGTGACTATATTAAACTCATTGCAACTTACCCGGCCGTTTCTGATAGCATTTTAACTACTAATTGTTTAGATCTATGTTTTTAGTGAGATAAACTTCAGAGATACGTCATCACTCTGCGGCCGCGCAATTCTATGTGCGGTCGCACAATTGGAAGGTCAAAATTGCATGATCTCTGAAGTTTAGCCTGTCAAAAATCCTTAACAAAGTGCGGCTGCACACAAAATTGTGCGGTCCACACAAATTCTGCGGCCACACACAATTTTGTGCGGTCCGCAGAACGTCTTCGAAGGAATAGGTAATGCGTGCGGACCGCACTCAAAATTGTGTGGCCACACTCAGGTAGGTTTAGGCCCAACGGGTCAAAGTATAAATAGGTATTTTTTCAATTTTTAACACTTTACATTCTCTGAACCTTCAAGCCCTAAGCAAACATAGTGCAACCCCCACTAATTCTCAAACTTCAAGCATTTCATCTCTTAGATTCTCACATGCATCCTCCATCACTGGTATGTTCATTTCATCTTTAGATTTTTCATCTTCTCTTAGTTTTGTTCTTTTGTCTAGTGTTAATTTCATGCCTAAAAATATCAATAGTTAGTCATATTTGCTCAAAATCATGTGGGTAGCTTCATAATTGTTAATTGAGGCCTGCGTAAATAGCTAATCATGCTTAATTGTTAGGGCCGTGTCTAATTCTTGCAAAACATGTATGAATCGCAAAGCAGTGCCATGTTAATCCAAATTGTGCAGCCGCACATACTTTCGTGCGGTCCACAGTCTCTAAGTTAGGGCATCTGTATGCTTGAATTGTGCGGACCGCACTCAAAAATATACGGTCCACAGTGAAATTGTGCGGTCCGCAATCAAAATTATGCGGTCCGCACTGTTAAATGATCAGAGGCCCAGTAGTGTGGACCTGGGGCAGTGCGGCCGCACTCAAAATTGTGCGGCCGTACTCACTTTTGTGCGGTCCGCACTTGGCAGTCTGCGGCCGCACTCACTTTTGTGCGGTCTGTACTTGGTAGTATGCGACCGCACTCACTTTTGTGTTGTCCGCACTGCCTCTTATGTTTTTTTCACAACTGACCTGTAACTATCATGCATATATATGTGTCCTATGTACCTGAACTCTAACTGATTCTTATTGTTATGAATTGCAGACGATGGTTAGATCACGTGGTGGAGGAGATACATCAAAAGGGAGGGCAGAACCCTCTCGAGGCCGAGGCTGAGGCCTAGGACGAAGCAAGAGTAACCTACCACTAGCCATCCAGAGAGTGTTAAGAAAAAAGGCTACGGCCAACAGAGTCCCTAAATCATCAGACACCAATGAGTATCTCCCGTCTAGGGAAGTTTCTGAGGGAAACTCTGACCAAGCCCCACCTAACACCCAATCTCAACAAGTCCCGGGTAGATTCTACTTGGCTGATGAATCATCTTCCTCTGCTTGTTCTTCTAAAGGTTCGGAAGAGGGTAGACATGATTCTGAGCCCTCTTCCTCACATTCCCCGGCTGCACCAATCAATGTTGATGATGATGATGACGTCCCGGATGATGGTAGAGGGGGAGACACTCAAGTGGGTGGTCTTGAGAGGACAAAGAAAAGGGAGATGTGGGAAGACAGATTTGTCAGCTTGACTGCCTTCAATAGATTTAGAGAGTGGTGACCCCAGAGATCGCTCACTCTTGAGCGACAATTCTTGATGAAGGATTTGGACAAGCACAACCCAAATGTCCTCAGACAGTTCTAGGAGAGAAAAGGATGGAAATGGTTCACCCAAAGCGCCCTCGATGCAAATGAGCACTTGGTTAAAGAATTTTATGCCAATGTGGCTCACATTAAGAAGGGTACCAAGGTGACAAAAGTGCAAAATCTGAAAATCCGATTCGACTCCTGTGCTTTGAACTCTTATGTGGGATTTGAGGAAGTGGAGGCTACCTAATACTTGGAAAAGCTGGCTATGGGTGATGCAGCTCGCCCGCGGCTAGCTGAGATTTTGGCTATTCGAGGATCAACACCTCTGTGGCTCACAACAGGGGTTCCCATAGTCCGGGCCACTCCAAACTTTAAAGCTAAAGGGTGGCAGACTTTCGTGTGCAGTCGCATTGACCAGTTCTTGAATGAGAACGACCTCCCACTTCCCCGAGCAGTACTGGTGGCTTCAATTATGGATGGGTACCCGATCAATGTAGGTGTTATAATGTCAACCAACATCATTTTGGCTGTCTAGAAGGATACGAGATCCTACCCTTACCCAAACTTCCTCACAGAGTACTTCAATGATCAAAAGGTTGAGCCGAGGCAGTATGATACTAAGGTAAAGGCCAAGAAGCCTTTCTCATGGTACCACCTACAGGGTTCTGACAACCCGAAGTTTAAGGGTAAGGCAATTACCTTCGTTGGCCAGTCTGAGGAGCCAACAGTAGTAGTTACTGATTCAGCTACTGAGCCTTTTGCAGATGCTATGCCTTCCACAGCAGCCGGACCTTCCACCGGGACAACAGACATGCCACCACCTTCTTCTTCCAGACCATCAGCTCCATTATCAGTGCCAACTTTATCTACTTATCCACTGACTGCTCTGCGAGTCTCCCAGACATTAGCGAGTCTCAACAACTGGATGCAGGCAGCTACTTCAAAGTTGTCTGACATATCCATTGTTGTTGCAGCACAGTATTCTGCCCAGGCTGCACCACAAGTACGTCCGTCAGTAGAGGAAACATTGAAGAAGATTCTAGACAACCAGAAGACCATTATGAAGACTCTGGTGGCACATGTGGATATCATTGAGGATTTGGGCAAGCAAGTAAAGAAAATGCGGAAGTCTCAAGCTTCAAAGAAGTCGGTGGATAAGTTGATAAAACCAGTTACCAAGCTTGCATCTGCCAAAGATCTACCACTGGACCTACTTATGGAGGGAGCATCTTCAACACCAGCAGTACCAGAGGCATCACATATATCAGTCGGCCAGTCTGAGGAGCCGGTTGCGACTGCCCATACCGCTGAGGGGATGATCCAGATGCTCAGCAACCCTGTTGTCCCTCAACCAGGTGATGATGAGATACAGGTAGAGGAGACCGAGGGTGCTGAGGATGCCATGCAGACTGAGACCACATAGGGAGTTCTCTTAATTCTCTACACCTTCTTGTTCTTATTTTTGATAAGAATTGGGGACAATGCTCATTTTTATTCGGGGGGTGGTCTATTTTGATTAATTTGACATTGACATTTGGTGTGTAATAACTCTTATACTATTTTTCTTTTATCTTTATTTTCTCTTTGGTTATGTATATATTCTTCCCTTTCCCTTGATGTTTATATTCATTTTCCCCTCGGTTTGTATATTCGTTTGCCTTACTTTCCGTAGTTTAGCTTCTTTAGTTTGTCTTTCTTAGTAGTATAACTTCTTATTTATTTTAGTAACTTCTTTTTTATTTTAGTATAACTTCTTACGTTTGAGTGAACAATTAACCTTTGGTTTTCTTAGTGCCATGGTTCTTTCCAAAGGTGGATTTTGTGTGAACCGGGTGGCTCTTCCCAACGATAGATGGCGTGAAGACCTTCTTAAGGGATTGAGTCCGCTTTCTTTTATGTTTAGCAAAATATGCTTCACTTGGTACCAACACATTTACCCAAGACCTTATGGTTAAAAACAAGTTGTTGGCAGAAATTAGCTCTAGTTGTGACCTTTTGACTCTTGTGTTGACTTAAGCAGTCATCGAGTGGTTCAGACGAGCCATTTGTGATTCTCAATCTCAACTAGGATTATTATGGGCCCTTAACTCCGTTCTCCTTAGCAATCCAGCAACATGAAAGGTGAGGTATTGAATTGCAAGTCCAAATTCCTGTTCTAATAGTCTAGGACTTACCCCGAATATTTTTCTAGGCGAAATTCTAAGTGTAGCTTGGCTTGAGAAATGATTATAGGCTCTCGTTGGTCCAATTTGAAATTTGAAATCCTCCATAGCCGACCAATGTGATATCCCTAGTCAACTCATTTGAGCCTAAGGAGTCAAAGGAGCCAAATGAGTCAAAATCAACTCATAAAGGAGTCAAAAGTGGACAAGGACCCAAACAAGGCAAAAGGCCCACAATGCGCACCGCACAATACTGTGTGCGGCTGCAAAACAAAGGAAGAGCCATATCAGTTATTCTTCAGAGTATGCGGACCGCACAAATATTGTCCGTAGGTAGAAGAGGAGATGCAGAGAGCTGGTTTTGGGCAAGCTGAAGGAGTGCGGAGCGCACCATAATTGTGCGGCCGCACTCAATATTATGCGGTCCGCAGAAGACAAAGATCAGAAAGATGGGATTTCAAGTTCAAGAAGAAATGTGGACCGCACCATTTTTGTGCGGACGCATAATCAAGAGCACGGCCGCACTCATTTATATGCGGTTCGCAAAAGTCTCACGCAACCAGAGCCTAAGATCAAGGAGTGCGGACCGCACTATAATTGTGCGGCCGCAGAAGCAAGAGTGCGGCCGCACTCATAAATGCGCAGTCCACAGTAGTTGAAGGAGTGAGGCCGCAATCCAGAATTATGCGGCCGCAGAACTGGAACCTGTCAAGCCAAGTCTCATTGTGCGGACCGCATGCATAATTATGCGGCCGCACAACCTCCGCATGGGCATTTTTATCAGATATTTTTAGTTTAGTATAAATAAAACTTTTTATTATTTTTAGGGCAAGTTTTGTTTTGGGAGAGCACCCGAGCCATTTTTCTTTACTGTTTTGAGTAATATTGTACTAGATTAGCTTCTAAATATTAGATTTTCTTTCCCTAATCAATTATTATGCATTCTATCTTAATTTCTTCTTATATTTCTTCATTTTTCATGAGTAGCTATGTCTTTAGCTAGGGTTGTGGCCCAACCCTAGTGTGAGTACTTAATGGGTGTTTGATTTAGGACTTGTTTGTGATTGAGTTAGTGATATTTAGCCTAGTTCTTGCTTGAATTCAAGAATTAATGGTTGCAAATATTGATTCATGCCTAATTGACTTAGTCTCTACTTGAGAAAGAGAGACTAAGTCTAGGAAAATTTGGCTAACAAGAAATTAGGGTTAACTCAAGAAATTGATAGCCCAATTAAAGGGTTGAATCTAGAGATAGTAAGACCCGACTTGAGCATTTATCACTTGTTTTGTGCAATACCAATTTGGACTTGAGAAAGCCGAATTGGGCAAAATCACTCAAACTACTGAGAGGTATAAAGTGGGTAATTGCGTGTGATTGCTATATTACAACCCCGGACGATCAAACTTGCCCTAGAGTTTACAACTCATTAGGTAATCACCTAGGTGGAAGTCACGACCCTAGATCTTTTATCATTTAGAAAATAACCAAAACCAAAAATATTATCTCCTAGTTTTATAATTGCAATCAATAGTTTAAAGTAGAAGTAGAAACAACAAACAAGAATGTGGAAGTGTAATCTAAGGCATATTGTACAATTACACTAAATATATATCTAATCCCAATTCTAACTCCCTGAGGATTCGACCCCGACTTGCGTTGGGTTTTATTATTGCTTCGACCGCCTCACTACCTATATTTGTGGTGTGAGTTTGGGCGACATCAGGGGTCGACTTCAAAACTTACTACGGGCCAATAATAAATACATAAATTCTTAAAGGCATGGAGTACATGAATAACAATAATAATAATAACACAATAACAAACAATAAATAAATGGTTCCTTAGCTAATAATTTATTAAAATCTCCCATTGACACAATACTAACTTCAAACTTTTTGGGCCACTAAAAAATTATAACCTCTTAAGTCATAAATATAATATCAAGTGTATTCGGGCTCCAAACATTATCATGCACAATTTATGCCAAGGTCGTACGGCCCGATCCAGAATAATGTGTACACTGTCGAGGGTTGATCGGCATGAACCATAGATGCATCTATTATACTACCGAGGCGTTCGGCCCGCTCCACAAGAAGAGAGAGAATATTCTATGAACATCTAATTTAAAGGCTATCCCGGAGTTTATACACAAGGAAACACAATTTCCACTAACGATCAAGTAATCTGCCAAAACTCAAAGTAAGTAAAATTCAGTCTTTACAAATCCTTTATCAAGTTTCAATATCATTTAGACACTTTAATTAACAAGTAGGGTGAACGCGAATCTTTCATCGCGAACGCGATTGCTTCTCCGCGTTCGCGAAGAAAGAAACCATAACAGGAAATTCTGGTGTTTCCAACTTAACTCCGGGCCATCTGGAACACAGCCAAGCCACTCAAGACCCCGTCCAAATGCACCAACATGTCCAAAAACATGATATGAACCTGCTCGAACTCTCTAAATGCGTAAAACAACATCGAAACTAAGAATCGCACCCCAAAACCGAATTGAATCAAATATTGAACTTCAAGTTTTTCAACATGCTTCGAACGCCCCGAATCATACTTAGACTACTCGGAATGACACCAAATTTTGCGTGCAAGTTAAAAATCACCATACCAAACTATTTCCAGAATCGGAATCTCAAACAGACCTCGATAACACCAAAAACCTACTTCAAACCAAATTTAAAGAACTCTAAAACCTTCAATGCGCCAACTTTCAACTTTGTGCGCTGAAACACTCCCGGGTCCTCCGAAACCCGACCCGAACATAAGCCCAAGTCCAAAAAAATCATACATACCTATTGGAACCATCAAATCCCGGTTATGAGGTCGTTTACTCAAAATGTTGACTCAAGTCAAACTTAACCCTTTTAAGCCAATATTAAGGAACTAAGTGTTCCGATTTCAACCCGAACCCTTCCAAACCCGAACTAACCATCCCCGCAAGTCATAAAATTATAAAAGTACATACGAGGAGTCTTATTTAAGGGAACTAGGATCTAAAAAGAAAAATGACCGGTCGGATCGTTACAAATAATACAATTGAGAAAGCAAGAATGAAATGCAAGGACAGAATGCTAACGATGTATAGCACAAGAACATGCTTCATGGTGGGAGAAAACAAATGAAAAATAGAAAAGAAAAGAACAAAATAATGAGGAAAAATAAGTGAATATAATTATTAAAAATAAGGGAATCTATAATGGAAATGTCACGACCCGGAATTCCCACCTTCGGGACCGTAATGGAGCCTAACATTTCACAAGCTAGGCAAGCCAACGTTAGAGTAATTCTTTTGCCAATTTTAAACACTAAGAACAATTTAATCAATTAAACAAAAATATAACCAATATAAAGTATGAAGTAGCATAATAACCCAATATCTAAGTACAACCCGGATATGGAGTCACAAGTACACGAGCTTCTAGAGGTTCTACAAATAGAGTCTAAAATAAATACAATTGTCTCGAATGAAATGAACAATAAATAAGGAAAGAGGAAGGGGACTTCAAGGTGTGTGGATGCCAGCAAATCTACCTTGAGTCTCCAAATAAGCTAATCCGAGCTGATGCATCACCCTTCGTGATTTTACTCTCGATCTCTCCATGAAATGTTAAATACGGCACAGTATCACCCTTCGTGCTTTTACTCTCAATTTCATCATGAAACGATAAATACGGCACGACATCACCCTTCGTACTTTAAGTCTCTTCCTCACTATGCATTAATCAATAAATGAAACAATAATCGGCATGGCATCACCCTTCGTGCTTTAACACTCTCCCTTACCATGTAGCAATGAATATATAACATTTGGGAGATAGAATAAGAAAGAATAAACCTTACGTCAACTATGATTCCACAATACCCAACCTCAACTTCCAAAAATACTCAATTATCACAAATAGTTCATAAAATGCGGAAAGAACTATCACTTAAGTAATAAACTAGTCTAAGCATGGATATCATAATCAAAGAAGGAAATAAATTACAAGAAACAAGTCCCACCCGCATGCTTTAACCCAACAACAACACATAAGTACTTGTCACTTGACATATACGTTGAATCCAAACATTTAAACATGTAGCAAATAGGCAAAAAAGTCCTAATCCCTCAAGTCAAGGTTAACCACGACACTTACCTTGCTCCAAAATCGACTCAAAGCTTAACTACAGCCTTGCATTTCGAACAAGCCTCTAAACCAACCAATTCTAGCAAATCATTAACCAAACGATTCAAAATAAGCCTTAGGAACTACTCACGAATGAAAGATGTTCAATTTAGGTCATTATTGAAAAAGGTTAACAAAAGTCCACTCCCGGGCCCGCTTGGTCCAAACCCGAAATTCGGACATAACCCCGATTACCCATTCACCCCTAAGCCCGATTATGTAATTTGTTTCAAAATCTGACTTCAATTTAAGGTCTAAATTCCAATTTTACAAAAATCCATAATTCTACCTAAATCCTCAATTTCTACCATGAAAATCCTAGATTTAAGGTTGAAATCTTGTGAAATATAATGGGTAATTGAAAGAAAATAGGTTAGAGTCACTTACCAATGAATTGGGGAAGAAGAGATCTTGAAAACATTGCCTCTAAGGTTTTTAGGGTTGAAAATTTGAAAGAATGAGAAAACTCCCGTCTAACTCAGCTTTTACCCAGCTGCAGATGTCGCAATTGCGAACATCGAAATTGCGAGAAAGAGGTGGCAATTGCGAACTCCTCTCAAAAGCCCAATTATCGCAAATGCGATGAATTGGTTGCAAATGCGAACCCCCCAGCCTCGCAAATGCGGACGTTTTCTTCGCAATTGCGAAGATGGACAGAAAAATGTTAAGTCGCAAATGCGGCTCTACCTTCGCAAAAGCGGAACTGGCAAGTTTGCAATTGTGAACTTTTGCTTCGCAAATGCGAGAATTCCCCAGACTGCGCAGGCTCTCAAATGTGAAGCCATGTTCGCAAATGCAAAGCTCGCAAATGCGAGATCTGCAACAGAAACAAGAAGCAAAAAGGCATCAACTATGATTCTAAGTCCAAATCCACTCCATAGCCTATCTGAAACTCACCCAAGCCCTCGGGGTTCCAAACCAAATATGCACACAAGTTAAAAAACCTTATACGAACTCGCTCGCGTGATAAAAATACCAAAATAATGCCAGAACTACGAATAGGCGAACAAGTCTTAATCCATCAAGTCAAGGTTAATCACGATACTTACCTTGCTCCAAAATCGACTCAAAGCTCAACTACGACCTTGCCTTTTGAACAAGCCTCCAAACCAACCAAATCTAGCAAATTATTAACCAGACGATTCAAAATAAGCCTTAGGAACTACCCACAAATGAAAAAGGTTCAATTTAGATCATTATTGAAAAAGTCAACTCCCGAGCCCGCTTTGTCCAAACCCGAAATTCGGACCAAAATTCGATTACACATTCACCCCCGAGCCCGGTTATATAATTTATTTTGAAATTCGACCTCAATTTGATGTCTAAATTCCAATTTTAGAAAAATTCCTAATTCTACCCAAATCCCCAATTTCTACCATGAAAATCCTAGATTTAAGGTTGAAATCTTGTGAAATATAATGGGTAATTTAAAGGAAATAGGTTAGAGTCACTTACTAATGAATTGGGGAAGAAGAGCTCTTGGAAAAATCGCCTCTAAGATTTTTAGGGTTGAAAATTTAAAAGAATGAGAGAAATCCCATCTAACTCAGCTTTTACCCAATTGCAGATGTCGCAATTCGCAATTGCGAATATCGAAATTGCGAGAAAGAGGTCGCAATTGCGAACTCCTCTCAGAAGCCCAGTTATTGCAAATACGATGAATTGGTCGCAAATGCGAACCCCCCAGCCTCGCAAATGCGAACCTTTTCTTCGCAATTGAAAATTGACAGAAAGTGGAATGGGCAAGTTTGCAATTGCGAACTTTTGCCTCTCAAATGCGAGAATCCCCCGTACTGCCCAGACTCGCAAATGCGAAGTCATGTTCGCAAATGCGAGCCAGATCTCGCAAATGCAACAGAAACCAGAAGCAAAAAGGCATCAGCTATGATTCTAAGTCCAAATCCACTATGTAGCCTATCCAAATCTCACCCGAGCCCTCGGGTTCTCCAAACCATATATGTACACAAGTCCAGAAAACTTATACGAACTCGTTCGCGCGATCAAAATACCAAAATAACACCTAAAACTACGAATCAGACACCAAATCAAATGAAATTTTCAATAAAACTTAAGAATTTTTATTTTAACAACCGGACGTCCGAATCACGTCAATTCAACTTCGTTTTGCACCAAACTTTGCAGACAAGTCATAAATATAGTAATGAACCTATACCAAGCTTCGAAACCAACATCCAGACCTGGTAGCAATAAAGTCAAACTTTACTCAAACTTTTAAATTCTTTATACCTTTAAACTTTAAATTTTTGACAAAATGCGATAACTCGAGCTAGGGACATCCGAATTCGATTCCGGGAATACATCCAAGTCCCAATCATGATACGGACCCACCGGGACCGTCAAAATATGGATTCGGGTCCGTTTGCTCAGAACGTTGACCGAAATCAACTCAAATAGATTTTCAAGGCACAAATTCACATTTTTAATCAATTTTTCACATAAAAACTTTTTGGAAAAAAGACATGGACTGTGCACGCAAATTGAGGACGGTAAAAAATGAGCTATTTGAGGTCTCAAAATACAAAATTAATATTTAAAACTCTAGATGACCTATCGGGTCATCACAGAAAAAAAACGATGAGAATCAAAAAGTTTTGAACGTTGTTTGAGTATATCACAAAAACTCGGGTAAGAGCAATTCAACTCCCGAGAATTGAGGCAAAAAAAATAAGGAAAGAGGATAGGAGAGTAAAAAAGGGGGGAAAGAGGTGTAATTGAATTCTCTAATTTAAGACACTAATTATGGATTGTATATAATTTATAAGTAATCCTTGTTTAGGTTGGTTAATATACAAAACTAAGATAATTTTGATAAATAAGTTTCAAATATTGTATATAAAAGGAAAAAATCCTTATATATAAACTACCATATTAGGAAGAAACTACTCCCTAATTTGAATTGGCATTTTTTATTTTTATTTTTTATTTAAAATATTTTTAAAACTCCAACTTAAAACTACTCCCCAATTTGAATTGGTATTTTTTTATTTTCATTTTTTATAAATAATAATCTAAAATTAATTTTCTGTTTTAAAGAGAGAGAAAAAAATGTCCTTTAACTGTGCCATGTAAAATCAGCTATTTTTTAAAAAATTTAAAAATTCTGAAACAAAATGTGTCCTTTAAATTTTTTTTAAAATAAATTTCAAACGCAACAAAGTTGAAGAATTGTCCAAAAAATTTACATGTTTCAATTTAATTTTATACCACTTGTCATCATAACATTTCTTTGTGTCTCCTATTATATATAAACTAGTGTTAGAACCTGCACGATATGCGGATAATTTGACAGAATATTAATCTTATAAAATTATGATCTAATATATCATATTATCTTATTAAATCTTAGTTGTTATGTTATTATTTAATATAGTGTGCAGAAATATAGCAAAATCAATATTAAATCAAAGGGTACACATCATATAATAATCTAATAAATTGTTTTCTCCTTATTTATTCTTTAATAAATTAGCAAGCACTTAGTACTATATATTTACTAATGTGACTTTTTATTAACCTGTCAATTGGCTTAATATTTTGATACTACTTATCTTTTAACATAACATATATATATATATATATATATACTCTGAAAATATTTTTAATTTTTTGAACATATGTTATACTTTTCAAAATTCTTCAATGGTTTAAATTTATCAATAATGTTTTGATTGTTATTTATTTATCTTTTATTTTTTGAACCTATTACTTCTCTCGCCCCCTCTCTCTCACGTGAAAAATCTTGACAAAATATGATCTTACTTTGAAATTTTATGAGTTTATATTTGAAATGAAAAATTTAAAACCTTTTTAGAAACCGTACTCACACATTTGAATCATTGAATGTGTTAAGGTCGACGGTTAGCAAGGAGCTTACTTCTCCCAGTATATCCATAATAAGTATTTCTAAAATACCTTACAGTTAATGTATTCTAATCAAATACTCTTTGACTATCTATAATTAAAAAGGAAATATGCTTGTAATTCATACCTTACTATAAACTCTTCCTGCTCATCCTTGAGCAATCAAACTACACTTTATATAGACACGACATTTTTAAACAATTTTCCTAACTCATCACACCAAGAATCTTTAAAATAGACTAAGCACAAAAGTGTAACATCTTCCCTCAAGAAAACTGTCTAGGAGATCCATCATCGGAAAGTGTCCAATTTTTCTACTTTTTTTTTAATCCGATTTTTTCATAGCTCCTAAAATACTGTACAACTCCAAAAACAAAAATAAGAAGTTAACATTTTTCTACATCCTACTACCAATCATCTAGAGAATTCTCCCACCCACACTTAAAAGCGTGCAGTGTCCTCAATGCACAAATAAAACAAAAATGAAAGGCCAAAGGCCGAAGCAATTACGACTTACGAGGTACTCAGACTTTCCCCACGCATAGTCCTTTGTGTGGTACCCCACACTTAGTTCTCACCATCTAACTCGCTTTTGCACTCTTCCAATGGCTTTGCTTCCTATTCTTATAATCCTACAAAACAAAAACAACACTACAACAATAATAAGATAAAAAAAATAAAAATAAAAGAAAGCAGTAACGATGAGTTGCCTCCCAACAAGCGCATGGTTTAACGTCGTGGCACGACACAGAATCTCGTCTAATCATTGGCAAGTAAAACCTTTGACTTCTGACGATCAAAGTCACCCCCATAATAGTGCTTTACTCTTTGTCCGTTCACTAAGAACGTTCTCTCGCCACCTAAGTCGTGCGACTCAATTGCACCATGTGGAGTGACTCTCACTACCTCAAACGGGGCCGACCATCTCGATTTGAGCTTCCCCGAAAATAGTCTCAACCTCGAATTGAACAAGAAAACCAATTGGCCCGGTTCGAACTCGCGATGCTGAATATGCTTATCATTCCAGCGCTTGGTTTTTTCTTTATATAACTTGGTATTCTCATACGCATGCAAGTGAAACTCATCAAGCTCGTTCAATTGCATCAACCGCTTTTTACCCGCTAAGTCTGCATCAAAGTCCAGCTTCTTTATTGCCCAATAAGCCTTATGCTCAAGTTCCACCGATAAATGGCATGCTTTCCCATAAACTAACTTGTAAGGGGAGGTTCCGATGGGAGTTTTGTAGGCGGTCCGGTATGCCCATAGAGCATCATCAAGCTTTGCAGCCCAATCTTTCCTACTTGCACTAACCGCTTTCTCTAGGATCTGCTTTATCTCTTTATTTGAGAATTTAACTTGCCCACTAGTCTGAGGATGGTAAGCGGTTTCAACTTTATGTTTGACCCCATATTGCGCTAAGACATTGTCCAAGAGCTTATTACAGAAATGGGTGCCCCCATCACTTATCATCACTCTCGGAGTACCGAATCTTGTAAAGATATGCTTTTTCACAAACTTGATCACAACCTTGGCATCATTGGTAGGAAGAGATATGGCCTCCACCCACTTCGACACATAATCAACGACCACCAAAATGTACTTACACCCATTGGACGAGGGAAACTGACCCATAAAATCAATTCCCCAAACATCAAAAATTTTAACCTCCATAATACCGTGCAATGGCATTGCATGCCTTTTCGTAATTATTCTTTTTCTATAACACATATCACATCTCCTCACGAACTCATGGGCGTATTTAAACACCCTAGGCCAATAGAAACCTAATTGCAATACCTTAGCTATTGTTTTGTCACCCGCATGATGACCACCATAAGGCGATACATGGCATTCATATAAGATAGCATTTATTTCAGATTCGGGCACATATCTTTTCATTAACTGATAATACAAGATTTAAACAGGAATGGCTCATCCCATACATATGACCTCACATCTCGCAAGAACTTCTTTTTAGCATGAGGTTCAAGATCAGGCGGCATCTCTACACTTGTCAGATAGTTCACAAAATCTACATACCATGGCACCTCCCTAGCAGTAATGGCCAACCATTGCTCATCCGGGAATGTTTCCTTGATGACATCTCCCTCAGCTACATGATTCCGAGTTTCTAACCTGGACAAGTGATCAGCCACTTGATTCTCTATTCCTTTACGGTCTCGGATCTCTAAGCCAAATTCGTGCAAGAGTAAAACCCAACGGATTAGCCTTGGTTTAGCATTTTTCTTTTCAAACAAATACCTGATGGATGCATGGTCTATGTAGATGATAACTTTGGTGCCAACCAAATAGGTCCAAAATTTATTGAACGCCCACACTATAGCAAGAAACTCCTTTTCTATCACAGTATAATTTATTTGAGCGGGAGTAAGAGTATTGCTTGCGTAGTAAATGGAGTAAAATATTTTTCTCCTCCTCTGGCCCAATACAACCACAATTGCACCATCACTGGCGTCACACATCATCTCAAATGGCTCGTTCCAGTTAGGAGCCACTATGATTGGTGCACTCACTACCTTCTTTTTCAGCTCCTCGAATGCTTTCAGATAAGCATCGTCAAACTGGAATGACACATCCTTCTCTAACAACCTGCACAAAGGAGAGAAAAGTTTTGAGAAATCCTTAATAAATCGACGATAAAAACCTGCATGTCCCAGTAAACTCCTTTTACTGAAATCGGTGGTGGCAACTTTTCAATTGCTTCCACCTTAGCCTTGTCAACTTCCAGTCCATCTTTGGACACCTTATGTCCCAGCACTATACCTTCACGTACCATAAAATGGTATTTTTCCCAATTCAGTACCAGATTAGTCTCCTCACACCTGGCAAGCACTTTAGCAAGATTGGTTAAGTATTCATCAAAAGAAGGACCAAACACAGCAAAATCATCCATAAAAACTTCCACAAACCGTTCCACCATGTCGGTGAAAATAGCCATCATACACCTTTGAAAAGTTGCATGTACATTACAAAACCCGAATGGCATTCTCTTAAATGCATAAGTCCCATAAGGGCATGTAAAAGTGGTGTTTTCTTGATCTTTCGGGGCAATAACAATCTGATTATACCCCGAATAGCCGTCAAGGAAATAATAGTATTCTTGTCCGGCTAACCTGTCAAGCATTTGATCAATGAAGGGGAGAGGGAAGTGATCTTTTCGTGTAGCATTATTCAACTTCCTATAGTCTATGCATATTCGCCAACCAGTCACAGTCCTAGTTGGGATTAATTCATTTTGTTCATTCACTACAACAGTCATACCCCCTTTTTAGGTACACATTGAACATGGCTTACCCACTTGCTATCGGAGATAGGAAATACTACACCTGCGTCAAGCCACTTAATTACTTCTTTTCTTACCATCTCTTTCATGATTGGATTGAGGCGGTGTTGATGCTACATGCTAGGCTTGTGTCCCTCCTCCATGAGTATTTTGTACATGAAGAATGTAGGGCTAATACCTTTTATGTTAGACATCGTCCGACCAATGGCATGTTTGTGCTCCCTCAGCACCCTTAAGAGCTTTTCTTCCTGCAATTCAGACAAATGAGAAGAAACAATCACAGGTAAAGTATTAGAATTTCATAAATATACATAATGAAGATGAGATGGTAAGGGTTTAAGTTCCAATTTTGGGGCCTCCTTAACTGAGGGTTTAGGAAGCGGGCCAATTGGCCTATCCAGAGGCTCAAATTGGGTTCTTTCTCTTATGTATTCGCACGATGCATCCAGAATGTGAAACATCTCCTCAAACTCTTCTTCAAGTTCCAAGTGATTGAACAACGTCAATGTCTTTTCTAGTGCATTTTATTTAAATTCCATTGGCTCTACGACAAGTTCATTTATCTCCACCACTGAAATCATGGCCAGGTCCTCGTAATGACGAGGCAACTGAATGGCTCGATATACATTGAAGACTGCTTCTTTATTATCCACCCTCAAGATCATATTACCTTCTCGGACTTTGATAATTGCATCTCCAGTGGCCAAAAGAGGTCGTCCCAAGATGATAGGAACTAACTCATCAGCCATGTAATCTAGGATGATAAAATCTGCAGGAAAAATAAACTTCCCAATCTGCAGCAGGACGTCCTCAATTACCCCCTTAGGATAAACATAAGATCTATCAGCTAATTGTAGCATCACCGTGGTGAGTCTCGGAGCTCCTAAGCCCAATTGTTTGAACATTGACAAAGGCATCAGATTGTTACTTGCACCCAAATCACACAAGGCTCTACCCACATCAAATTAACCAATCCTCACGGGGATGGTAAAACTACCCGGATCCTTAAGCTTTTATGGAAGCTTGTGTTGAATCCTGGAAGCACACTCCTCAGTAAGTGTTACGGTCTCACACTCAATTAACCTTCTTTTATTTTCCACTATATCCTTAATATATTTTGGGACTTCACAGAGCATGTCCACCAAAGGGATATTCAAATGTATCTGCTTCAGCATATCTTCGAATTTGTGAAACATGTGGTCATCATTCTTCTTTCTCAATCTTTGAGGAAAAGGGGGTGGCACCCTCTCTGATTTTTGCTTAGGCTCTGTTTTGTTTCTCTCATCTACCTCTACAGGTTTTGGCACTCTTTCTTCTTCGAGCCCATATTGCTCTTTTTTCTTCTTAGGCACTTCTACCAACTCTCTCCTATTTCTCAACGCCATTGCATTGATTTGAGGATTTTTCTCTATATTACTTGGAAGAGCTCCAGTAGGTCTAGTATTCTAATTGTTGGCCATTTGCCCAAACTGCCTCTCTAGATTTCTGAACTCTCTGCGTAATTGTTGATTCTCAGCCATAAATTTCTGATTGTCTATCAAGAGCTTTTTCATCATGTCAGTCAAACTCTCTTCTGCTTGTTGTGGAGGTGGAGGTGGATGATTGTAATTCGCTTGAGGCCTGATATTCTGATTTTCACCCCATGAGAAGTTAGGATGATTCCTCTAGTTCGGATTTTATGTGTTACCATATTGAGCATTATGATTCATCGGCCCTCTAGCTTATTGCCTCACGTAGTAAATTGATTCAGGATTCACGGGACATATGTCACTTGTGTGACCTTCACCACATAACGCGCAGCACGTAGACATATGTTGCACATGTTGCATCTGTTGTGCGTGGTGCATTGCCATTTTATTCATCTGATTTGCTAATCTCGCTATATCTGCACTCATGGATGAGAAATCATCAAGCTCGATCACCCCCGCTGCCTTTTGTTTAAATGCTCTTCATGGTTCCCCATCTCCTTGCCAATTATTATCATTAGTAGTGAAATTATTTAGCAAGATCTGAATCTCACTATACGGTCTTGCCACGCAGCTATCCCCACATGCTGAGTCAAGATTTATCTTTGATGCCTCGTCCAACCCATCAACAAAAGTGTGACCCAATACCTCATCAGTCTGATAATGGTGTGGGCAGTCTCTGAGTAGCTTCTTGTATCTTTCCCCAGTTTGTCGAAGGGTCTCACCATCTCGTTGTTGAAACCCAAAAATCTGGCTCCTCAACGACTTTGTCTTCTTTGTGGGAAAAAACTTGATTAAGAATTTCCTTGCTAGATCATCCCAATTGTGGATTGAGTTCGCGGTCTCCTTTTCTAACCATTCCTTAGCTTGCCCCATCAGTAAAAAGAGAAACAGTGTCAGCCTGACATAGTCCTTGGAAACGTTCGGATAATTGTAAGTGTATGTGATTTTCAGAAAGTTTTGAATGTGCCCCTGCAGGTCTTCATGAGATAGACCCACATATTGCCCTGTGGATTAAATCAGTTGTACCATTTACTGTTTGAGTTCAAACTGACCCGTGATATCAGGCTTCACAATCGCCTGAGTCATAAGAGCCAGATTTGGCCTGCAGCTTCTATCACCGGACGCTCTTCATTACCTGCCATCTCTATTGGCTGTGGTTGAACTACGATTTCCAACTCTCTTGCAATTCTAGTTCTAGATTAAACTTTCCTCCTCACTCTATGAAGTGTTCGCTCGATTTCTGGATCAAGAGGAAGGAGATTGTTTGCGCTCTTACTCCTCCGCATTCATGAGAAGAGCCTGCGTTATCACAACTAAAGCAAACTAAAAATTAAAACTTGAACAATTAAAGAATAAAATCTTAACTTAACTAAATAATCAATAACTAAGTCCCAGGCAATGGCGCCAAAAATTTATTGGTTCCCCAAGTACACGCAAGTATACGTGATCGTCAAGTAATACAGTGACTCAAAAATCGGATGTCGAACCCACAGAGACTTAGATTGATCGTTAACTAAGCAAACTAAAATCAATTAATTGTCCAAGATATTTAGGAGTGATATTTTTCTATTAATCTACTATTGCGGAAATTAAACAAATAACAACTAAATTATCAAGAATGCAATTATGTATGATGAGATTTTACTTAAGAAGAGGTGACAATTCCAGGGTTGTGGTTGGTTTATCAATCATATTAAATTCAATAATTACACTCGTTAATCCATATTATCTATGATTTCTAATTAACCGGATCGTTTATATGAATAACATGTTCCCACAATACTACTCGCCAGCCCATAATATATCAATCATATATTCCTATGGTATTGAGTCTATCATGAACGAATATAATACCGTATTTAATTAAGCAACATTGTTAGGTATATTCCTATCCTAACCGCGAAATCTTTCCCCGAGCCACGGGTTCAGAAACAAGCTTTCTCTAATTCTACTCTAATCTAAACATGGCTTTCCCAAGCATAGCATAGATAGTAGGGTGAATTGGTAGCTACAACAATTCACAAGTGAAAACTAGAATTAAAGAAACAACCACAAGATGATAATCCGAATTAACGAAGATGTAATTAATAAACGTTAATAATCATGTCAACCACAACCCTAGAACGTAGAGTGCTTAGCCACTTATGTTCGTAGTAATAATTTTTCAAGTATTTTGTATAAACAAATTCCTATGGTATTGAGTCTATCATGAACGAATATAATACGGTATTTAATTAAGCAAGACTGTTATGTATATTCCTATCCTAACCGCAAAATCTTTCCCCGAGCCACGGGTTCAGAAAC
This sequence comes from Nicotiana tabacum, assembly GCF_000715075.1. Lineage (NCBI taxonomy): Eukaryota > Viridiplantae > Streptophyta > Magnoliopsida > Solanales > Solanaceae > Nicotiana > Nicotiana tabacum. The sequence continues at coordinate 120,234,309 of NC_134098.1, forward strand.
AAGCTTTCTCTAATTCTACTCTAAATCTAAACACGACTTTCCCAAGCATAGCATAGATAGTAAGGTGAATTGGTGGTTACAACAATTCACAAGTGAAAACTAGAATTAAAGAAACAACCACAAGATGATAATCCGAACTAACGAAGATGTAATTAATAAACGTTAATAATCATGTCAACCACAACCCTAGAACGTAGAGTGTTTAGCCACTCATGTTCGTAATAACAATTTTCTAAGTATTTCGCATAAACAAATTATAAAGAAAAGATAAAGGGATGAAGAACTTTATGATTTTCTCCTCCAAAAGTGGTTCCACGTGATGTTCTTGCCTCCGGTCACAAAACTCCTCTAAAAATGATGTTTAATAACTATTTATATGTGTAGGGAAAAGACCCAAACGAAATAACCAAGTCCAAAACCAAATAAGAGACAAAATAGGCTTTAAAAATCCGGAACACCCTCGCTACAGATCGTGCCTCGCGACCTCTATAGCGCTCTCAACCTCGCTATAGACCGTGCCTCTCAAGCTCTATAGCGCGCTCAACCTCGCTACAGACCGTGCCTCGCAAGCTCTTTCGAGCTTTCCACTGCGCGCCACAACCTTAAACGCGAGCAAGAAATCTTGCGACGCTTGCTCTAACGCGAGCAAAGTGGCTCGCGTCGCCTAACTCTTCCTTTTCCTTTCTCGTTTCTTGCTTTTAGTTCCAACTCCTGATTTCGTTCCAAATTCACTTCTTCTTTCTTTCTTTTCAATTCTTGCTTTGTCTTTCTTCTCATTTCTTTGTTCTACTGCTTTTGATTTCCTTTGTTCTCATTCTCGTTTTTGTTGCTTTTGATTTCCTTTGTAACTTTTAAAATAATTCTTGTATATTCAACGATCAAATAATCATAGCTCCATTCTTGTAGTGTATAAAATATACATAAAATATATACTTTGCTCCCAATTTCGTCTTCAACGTATATAGTGTAGTTTAGCATTAAAACCCTTAAAATATAAGGTAAGTAATGCACTAAAAATATGTAATTATAGTCAAACATCACTTCCAAACATGATATGCAATCTTCACCTAATTCAGTAAGATTAAGAGTTGTTGACTTTTTGCTTTAGTAGCAACTCTTTCATTATAATGGCATGCATATGCTCTTTTCAAGAAAACATATAGGTTTCTTAACGTCATAAACACAGAGAAGTTATAATGAAGAACCTAGCAGAATCCTATTTAATTTATTCATTTTAGTGTGCTTATAAGCACAATAAATGAGAGTTTCAGCAAATGATCAACTTTTTTTCTGCTGAACTTATTATTTACTTAGAAGTTAGCTTTAGTTTATTGATGATGACTGAAAGAATACCCGACTAGCACTTTAGAGTTAACTAATTTTCATATGACAATTAGCAAAGAAGAACGCTTCAACCTAGCAATATATGTGCTTAGAGTAGATAATAAGTTGTTGATGGTAGGCTATAATCTCATGTTTTATGCGCTTATCGCACTCTAATTTACTGCACTTTAATTGAGTTAGAGTTTTAATCGCTAGTGTTTTGCACTAATTTTATGTTTTATGCCTTGTAGGAGTGATTCCGATCTATGTAGATGTTATGAAATGAATTCAAGCTATTATGGAGTTTTGAAGTCTGAGTAAAAGCCCAAGGATTAAGTTGGGATCGAGTTCGGGGATCAACGGACGATAGTAGAACGAAACAAAGAATCGAGCAGACATATTGCGCAGTGTCTAGTAAAATGCACATAACTTTTTGCTCGGATTCCATTTGGGCTCCACAATATATTGTTGGAAAGCTATTTAAAAGGGCTACAACTTTCATGTTTTATGTTTTCCCAAATTTCCAACAGAATGCCACCCATGTGCGCGGCCGCGCACTGAACAAATGCGCAAGCAAGTCTCCAGGTGCGCGGCTTTCACGACTCGAAATTTCCACCTTCGGGACCGTGATAGAGCCTAACATTTCACTTGCTAGGCAAGCCAACGTTAGAATGTAATTAGCCATTTTAACAAAAAAATTTAAATTAATTAATAACAAGAAAGCAAATACGGAAATAAAGCCTGAAATAAAGTGAATAATCCATAATAATTGCGATATCTAAATACCATTTCAGAACTGGAGTCACAAGTGCACGAGCTTCTAGAATAATACAAATAAAGGTCTGAATAAAATTCAAGTTGTTTGAAATATAATACACAGCTGAGACAATATAAAAAGGGACTTCAGAACTACAAACGTTGTGCAATTATACCTCAAGTCTCCACTGGTAGCTGTATCCTGGCAAATCTACAGTACGCCGCTGGGACTAACTCCGAAATCTGCACAAGAAGTGCAGAGTATAGTATCAGTACAACCGACCCCATGTACTGGTAAGTGCCGAGCCTAACCTCAGTCAATTTCTATTCCTGTGTTTCGTATGGCACCAGCAGAGTTGAAGGAATTGAAGGAGCAGCTTCAGGAGCTTCTTGATAATGGGTTTATTAGGCCTAGTGTGTCGCCTTGGGGTGAACCAGTTTTGTTTGTGAAGAAGAAGGATGGTACTATGCGGATGTGCATCGACTATAGGCAGTTGAACAAAGTTACAATCAAGAACAAGTATCATTTGTCGCGTATTGATAATTTATTTGACCGGCTTCAGGGAGCGAAGGTGTTCTCTAAGATTGATTTGAGGTCTGGGTATCACTAGTTGAAGATTCGGAACTCGGATATTCTGAAGACGGCATTCAGGACCTGCTATGGTCACTATGAGTTTCTTGTGAAGTCTTTTGGGCTGACCAACGCCCAGCAGCATTTCATACATATGATGAATAGTGTATTCCAGCCATAATTCTTTTGTTATAGTATTTATTGATGATATCCTGGTGTACTCGCGTAGCCAGGAGGATTACGCACAACATTTGAGAATTGTACTTCAGAGGTTGAGGGAATAGAAGCTTTATGCCAAGTTCTCCAATTTTGAGTTCTGGCTTAGTTCGGTGACGTTCTTGGGGCACGTGGTGTCTAGTGAGGGGATTAAGGTGGATCCAAAGAAGATAGAGGCAGTTCAGAGTTGGCATAAACCGTCTTTAGCTACTGAGATTCGGAGTTTTCTCGGCTTGGCCGGATATTATCGTCGCTTCGTGGAGGGTTTCTCATCCATTGCAGCGCCTTTGACCAAATTGATCCAGAAGGGTACTCTATTCAGGTGGTCGTATGAGTGTGAAAAGATCTTTCAGAAGCTCAAGACTATCTTGATCATAGCTCCAGTGCTAGTTTTTCCTTCAGTATCAACCTCTTATACAGTGTATTGTGATGCTTCTCGGATCGGTATTGGGTGTGTCTTGATTCAGGAAGGTAAAGTGATTGCTTATGCTTCACGCTAGTTGAAGCCTCATGAGAATAACTACCCCGTTCATGATTTGGAGTTGGGGGCCATCGTTCATGCATTGAAGATTTGGAGGCATTATTTCTACGGTGTGTCTTGTGAAGTATTTATAGATCATCGGAGTCTCCAGCACTTGTTCAAATAGAAGGATCTAAACTTGAGGCAGCGGAGATGGTTGCAGCTGCTAAAGAACTATGATATTACCATTTTGTATCATCCCGGGAAGGCCAATGTAGTGGCCGACGCCTTGAGTAGAAAGGCGGTAAGTATGGGTAGCCTTTCATTTATTCTTGTTGGTAAGAGACCGCTTGCATCAGATGTTCAGGCCTTGGCCAATCAGTTCGTGAGCTTAGATGTTTCGGAGCCTAGTCGGATTCTAGCTTGTGTGATTTCTATGTCTTCCTTACATGATTGCATTAGGGAGCGTCAGTATGAAGACCCATATTTGTTTGTCCTCAAGGACACGGTGATGCCAAGGAGGTTATTATTGGGGATAATGGGGTGTTGAGGATGCAGGATCGGATTTGTGTATCCAATGTAGATGGGCTACGTGAGTTGATTCTTGAGCAGGCCCATAGTTCGCGGTATTCTATCCATATTGGTGTCGTAAAGATGTATTAGGACTTGAGACAGCACTATTAGTGGAGGAGGAAGAAGAAAGATATAGTGGGGTTTGTAGCTCGGTGCCTAAATTGTCAGGAGGTGAAATACGAGCATCAGAGACCGAGCGGATTACTTCAGAGGCTTGAGATTCCGGAGTGGAAATAGGAGCGTATCACCATGGACTTCGTAGTTGGGCTCCGACGGATTTCGAGGAAGTTTGATGCTATTTGGGTGATTATGGATCAATTGACCAAGTCTGCGCATTTCATTCCAGTCGAGACTACTTATTCTTCAGAGCGGTTGGCTGAGATCTACATCCGCGAGATTGTTCACCTTCACAGTTTGCCGGTGTCCATCATTTCACATCAGGGCACTCAGTTTACATCACAATTTTGGAAAGCAGAGAAGCGAGAGTTAGGCATACCGGTTGAGTTGAATACATCATTTCACCCTCAGACGGCTGGACAGTCCGAGCACACTATTCAGATATTGGAGGATCTGTTACACGCGTGTGTCAAAGTTTTCCTACAACAATAGTTACATGGTGGGAGAGAAGGTACTACTCAGATTTTCACCCATTAAGAGTGTTATGAGGTTCGGGAAGAAAGGCAAGTTGAGCCCTCGGTACATTGGCCTATTTGAGGTGCTTGATAGGATTGGAGAGGTGGCTTATAAGCTTGCATTGCCGCCTAGTCTATTGAGTGTTCATCCAGTATTTCATGTTTTTATGCTCCAGAAGTATGTCGGTGATCCGTCTCATGTTTTGGATTTCAGCACGGTTCAATTGGAGGGTCATTTGACTTATGATATGGAGCCGGTGGCCATTTTGGATCGGCTGGTTCAAAAGTTGAGGTCAAAGAACACAACTTTAGTGAAGGTATAGTGGAGAGGTCAACCAGTCGATGAGGCTACTTGGGAGACCGAACGGGAGATGCGGAGCAGGTATCCACGCCTATTTGAGACTCTAGGTATGATTCTAAACCCATTCAACGTCGAACGTTTGTTTAAGAGATGGAGGATGTAATGACCATGGCGGTTGTTTTGAGCGGTGTAGCCCCGTTCCCCCATTTACTGCTTATTATATGCTCATTTGTCGTTATGTGACTTGCTGGGGTAGTTGGTTTGGTTTCGGGGATGTTTCGAAATGAATTGGGATACTTAATCCCAAGGTTGGAAGCTTAAGTTGAAATAGTTGACCAGATATTGACTTATGTGTAAATGACTCCGTAATGGATGTTTGATGGTTTCGACAGCTCTGTATGGTGATTTTGTACTTAGGAGAGTGTCTGGATATTGATTTGGATGTCCGTAGATGATTTTGGCTTGAAATGGCGAAAGTTGGAAAATTAGAAGTTTGAAGAGTTGAGAAGTTTGATCAAGAATTGACTTGTGGTTACCGGGCTCGGATTTTGGTTTCGAAAGTTGGAGTAGGTCCGTTGTGTCATTTATGACTTGTGTGCAAAATTTTGAGGTCAATCGGAGGTGATGTGATAGGTTTCGGCATCGAGTGTAGAAGTTGGAATTCATTAGTTTTCATTAGGCTTTAATTGGGGTGGGATTCATATTTTTGATGTTGTTTGATATGATTTGAGGTCTCGACTAAGTTTGTATGATGTTTTAGAACTTGTTGGTATGTTTGATTGAGGTTCTGAGGGCCTCGGGTGGATTTCGGATGGTTATCGGGTTGGAATTTGGACTTAAAAGATTTTTGATATTGTAGGTTTGGTTTCCTTATACGTGATCGCGTGGGTTGGTCCGCGATCGCGAAGGTTATTTAGTGCTATGCGATCGTGTGAAGATGTTTGCGATCGCATAGCTGGTGAAGGCAGTGAATTGCGAACGTGTGGGCTAAGCTGCGTTCGCGAAGAGGAAATGAGGCAGAGTTGGGTCATGCACTTTGTTCTTCTTGATCGCTTGAAGAGGGTTGCGATCGCGTAGGTCTGGAAATTATGTGAGTCGCGTTCGCGTAGAGTAAAGTTTTGACAACGTAGGATTTGTGCTTCGCGATCACGAAGAAGGACATTTGGGCAGACTTAAATATTTCAAAAACGAGGGTTAGAGTAAAATTTCACAATTTTATTTTGGAACTCGGATTGAGGCGATTCTTGGAGAGATTATCAAGGGAGTGATTGGGGTAAGTAATTATAACTCAATTTTGGTTAAATTACATGAATGTATCATTGTTTTCATCATTTAATTAGTATTTTTGGTTGAAAAATTAGGGAAGATTGTAAAAACTTCCTAGGCTTTAATTTGAGGATTTGAAGGTCGAGTTGTGATCGGATTTGAGTAATTTTGGTATGGTTGGACTCGTGGTTAAATGGGTGTTCAGATTTTGTTAATTTTGTCAGATTCCGAGATGTGAGCCCAGGATTGACTTTTTGAGTTGACTTTTTGACTTTTGATTAAGAACTTAGCATTTTCATATGGAATTAATTCCCATAGTTTGTGTTGATTGTATCGAGTTATTTGTGGCTAGATTCGAGGAATTCAAAGGCTGATTCACGAGGCAAGGGCTTGCTAGTGGAGTGATTCAATTTGTTTGACGTAAATATATTATTTAAACTCGATTGAGGCACCAGTTGCCTGAATTGTTGTGATAGTTATGTGTTATTGGGTGCGCATATGCGTGGGGATGAGCCCATGTGCGGGCACTGGGGTCATATTTTCATGTTCGGGTTGTGCTCGGTCCCTTAGAAGCCTAGAATTGTCTGTTAAGCTTTAAACTATGATATCTCACAAGTGGTAACAGTTTATGTGATCTATTTGAGCCATGTTCAGGCTACGTAGAGGTCTATATCCCTGAACGAACTTGATAAATGCTTTTTAGCTATGAAATTGCCGATTTGAGCTACGATAGCACACTTTATACATGCCTACACTTTAGCAAGTCATTTATACCAGTCTAGGAGCATGAGAATCTTATTTAATTCATCATATACTTGTATACTTGTTTAACTGCTCATGTATAATATGTTTGGACTGGAGGCCTGTGACTATGCCAGGCGAATTATGTTATTGGCACATGAGTTATCCATGCGGATCCATAAATTGATATTATTGGCACGTGAGTTTTCCGTGCAATACGTGAGTTGTCTGTGTGGATCCATATATTGATATTATTGACACGTGAGTTGTCCGTGTCGCACGTGAGTTGTTCGTGTAGGTTTTATTGTTAGCACGTGAGTTGTCCGTGCAACGTGTGGAATTTGCATTTCTTGATTATTTATCTGATCTAATTGTTTCCTTCCTCTACATGCCATGATATTTTCTGAACAGGGTATTTGAGAAACCATGCACTTGCACACACGGATATTCTTCTCACGAATCTTGATGAGTTAGTTCTAAATATTGTTTTCTTTACTGGTTTAGAGGCAGAACTACACCAGGATAGCTAATATCATAAACTATTTAAGCTTCTCTTACCTTGCCTTGTTTATTTATGATACTTATTGAGTTGGTTGTACTCACACTACACTCTGTACCTCGCGTGCAGATTCAGGTATTTTAGGGCACAGTGGTTGTTGATCTTGGAGTTTTTACCCGTTCGGAGATTATCAAGGTAGCTGCTTTGGCGTCCGCAGACCTTGACTCTCCTCCTCTATCTTTTTGTTTTACTTATATTGTTCTACCTTCTTAGACAGTGTTTCAGACTATGTTATTAGATAGATGCTCATGTACTTAGTGACACCCGAATTTTGGAAAAGTCTTTATTCGAGTCACAGTTGTTCATATCGGCTATTTATGAGAGTTATTACTGAAATAATTGCTTCATCTTATTTTTAAATATAAAAATGCCTAGTTTTATTGTGATTGTCGGCTTACCTAATTCTGTGATAGGCGTCATCACGACATGTTAAGTTTGGGGTCATGACAAATTCAGACCTATTAGGATTACAAAATAATTGGGTGCACGTATTCGGGTAGATGGAACTATTGGAGAATAAGAATTTCTATTGATTGACAATGCTTTGTTAGACGAGTTAAGTGTGAGAAGTTTTCTGATTGCACATTTATTTCTTCCATTTCTTTGATGTAGCTACAAATGGTCAAATGGATGACATATGGAGAGGCAGGGACTGCTCGAACTGCAATTGGTTATGGACTTCACTATTATGGATTACAACCGGTATGTAATGTGGATCAGTGCATATTATTAAACTACGTACATTCTTTTACTAACATAAGAAAGAAATTTCCACACAAAAGTTTCCCAAACTTTCTTGTTCTTTTTCAAACACTAACTAAAATTTATTAGGGTATGTTAGTGTGATAAACTCAGTATCTTGTTTGATTTCTGGACGTCTAACTTTGTCAGTGGGTTAGTTTATCCTTTTGTCGATGATTCTATTTGACTCAGATCTGTGTGCCTCAATGACTATATAATTATTGACCTTTTTCCAATTTCAATGCACCAGGGTACTCGCGTGGGCCTTTATTTCATAAATAGGCCTGAGTGGCTGATTGTAGACCATGCCTGCTCAGCGTATTCATATACTTCCGTCCCACTATATGACACTCTAGGTATGTAGGTGGCCTTTCATTATTGTTTTCTTTGGCCGGTAAGATATATTAAACTTGTTACATTGTTGTCTGCAGGTCCTGATGCTGTTAAATATATTGTTAATCATGTTTATGTACATGCAATATTTTGTGTGCCTGGTACCATAAACACGGTGAGTGAAACTCCTCCCCTCTAAACATATTTCTGAGACATGTTAGTATGTGGCATTAATCTTAACATTGTTTTGATCAACTTGAGTTCTTAGACTCTTCAGCAGCATGAACAGAACTGTGGAGGACTCTGTTAGGTTACCCATAGTCTACTAGTGTTAGTTTGAGAAAAAACTCCATAATACATTCTTAGTGGCATGTGCTAAAATAAATGAAAAATGTTTAACAATCAAAGAAGCCCCCTTCATTCTAGTCCTTAGTTCTAGTTCATTTATGTTATTTAGCTACCTTGACTTATTCATCCTATCTGGTGATATTGTTATGTTTCTCCATTCCTCTTAATGGTGTTTTAAAAGAGAGAATAAAGAGAGAGATGATAAAGAGAGAGATCATCATATCTGGTGTATTGTTCCGTCCTTTTCAAAAGTGAGAGATAGAGAGGGAGAATAAAGAAAATCCTTGTTCCTTGTTGTTAAAGTTTCACATCCTTTTACCCGTGCTGATGTTTTATACGTCAATGCCACACAAGATGGGGTGATTTGTGTGGTGTCTAATTTTCGCGTGTACTGACTACAGAAGGACCTGGTTCTTCTAAGTGATCCTTAACCTACTGTTGCTGAAATAGTAAATGCGGAAAGTAAAGAACACAAGTATTTTTACGTGAAAAACACCCGGCTCAAATGGTGAAAAAATTACGACCTACTACTCAGTAGGAATTTTACCCAACACTTCACTAAATCAATGAGCCAAAACAGCATTTACAAAACTTTTTGTAAACCTAAGGATTAACTCTAATCCCATTGTGGCAACCAACCTCTAACTGTTGCGACAACTTTATGTTAACTCTAATTTGAATACTCAGAGTACCTATTACAATTGCCTCTAGATAAAGCTAAAAGGTACAATTTGAAAATCACCTACTACAATTGAACTAGAATAAAAGACAGACACTTGGAACTGGTTCATGTAGCTTCAGGTTCACACACTTAAATCACACAAGAATTGTTTGCAAAATGCCTTGCTATTTTGCTCTCAACTCACGTTTAACTTCTGCTTTTATGTGTGACCGTAGAATGAGAACATCCTGCAATATATAGAGTTGGTAGAATGCGAAATAACTAGAGTTCTAATGCTACTCTTCCTTGGTGAAAGAGTTCTAGTTATCCTCAACTTCTAACTCCTCCCTTGTCTTGGATAGTGTTCTCTTTGAGTAAGGAGTCTTTTTCCTTATCAATTATGCAACCTTTTCGATCAGGAGATATCATATATAACAAGTTAAGCTTATCTCCTTCACGTGCATTCCCCATGCTCAAATCTACTCGTATCTGTGTACACATGGGATGGACATGGTTCATGCATGAGCTTCCTTTGTCAATCTTCAAAACAAAACTTTACTTGGGCCAACAAATTCCCCCTTTTTGATGATGAAAAACTATGTGCTTTTCATAAGCTTAGGCCTTGTTTCGACTGAGCTCAACATCAACATAATGTTAGAACCTTTTTATCACTTATCATCAAGGACCGGGTTCATTAGGTTATAAACATCACTTTTCAAAGTATAAACACAACTTTTTTTCTCCCTTTTGGCATCATCGAAAAGTTGCATAAATATGGAAGATATCCAGATCTTAAAAAATTACTCATAGCCACTGGGGCTACTTCAAATACAATCATGGATTAATCATCATATACCAATCTAAGAATATTATCCATCTAAGAAATAGAAACAAACAGTTAGAGCAAAAGACATTGAATTTCAATGATTGATAAGATCCTACCACAAAACATAAGAAGAAATAAAAACATTGGATAATGAGCAAAAGAAACAAAAAAAATCCCGAACTGGGTAACGGATTGATCTACACTAGGCTAGGAGGCTTAAGGCTGGGAAGGACTAGGTTTTTGGTTTTGGGCTTGGAGTAGTTTTAGCATATCCTAAAAAATGCCATCATTCTTCTCCTTTTCTTTTGCCAGCTCAGTTCTGAGAGCATCTCTCTCAGTCTCCACTTCTGCCAACCTCTTCTTCAGCCTATCAATCTCAGCATCCTTAGCCCGACTTTCTTGCACCAAGGCTCGCACTTTGCTATTCACTGGTACATTTTTAGATGAACCAGGTTCTTTAGGAGTGGTTTGGACTTCATAGTCACAAGCAGTCAGAGTATTTGCTCCAAAATGATCCTTATTTGTACCAACCTTCCATTTCTTGATGGGTACCTTGAAGTGCGCAAGTACAGCCGTGAGAATAAAGCCATAGGGTATGGCATGAGTCTTGGTACCATTTAGAACCCTGTCAAGAAGCTGGATTATAAACGCAGGCCAGTTGATTTGCCTCCCACTATCCAAACATTCCATAAGGAGCAGGTCTATGAATGTGGCAATGTGTCTCCTTTCCTGCCTAGGCAGTACACATTTATTTACAAATTCGAACAACACTTTGTGGGATGGCTTCATCTCACTTTTGTAAATAGCCTTGGGCTCAAGTTCCTCTTCATTGTAACCAAATTTTCGAGTAATGGCAATGACAGTAGGGAGATTCTCTAGACTTGGCCATTTTTGTTTCTTATAATCATTGTACCCTTCAGCAGGTACACCAAAGATCTCTCCCAGCTCTTTCTCATCAAAATTTACTTTCACCCCCTTTACCACACTGGTGACCCTACTATCTTTTATCTCACAATTGGCCATAAACTCCACAATTTCATTCCTGGCCAACCTGCCATCCATCTGAAGGACCATGTCCTTCCATCCTTGCAACTGTAACTTCTCCAAAAGCATCATCTTTCCTTCCTCCTCCAAGCCCCTGAGGAGCTTGCCTTTCAATATAGTCATCTTTCCAAATTTGACTCTCTTGTCTTTCTCAACATCAGAATCATCTTCTTATTCTTTTCCACTCCATTCTTCTTCCTCCGTAATTTTCAATTTTCCTGATTTCATAGCAGACCTGGTTCTTTTAGCCAAAGTGGATGGTTCAGCGGACTTTGACTTTGAAACAGAATTCTTGGTGGAAGTTTTGGATTTCTTAGCTTTGGGAGTCAGAACCTCCACTTCTTTTGTCTCATCTTCATCTCGAAGGATCGGGTCTATCTCATCAATTTAAACAGCCTCAACAGGCTCACTCACCTTCTTCTTTCCCTTAGCAGCAACTTTTCTTTTACTTTCTTCTAAGGCTTTCTCCAGATCAGCCTCAATCTACTTCTTCTGACTTACTGTGGCTCTTCCTTTTGTGGGAGGAATTTCAACAAGGATAGAAGAGGCATCCTTCCTTTTCTTGTTTTCCCTAACAGTGCCAAGGGTGTTAACTCCTAAACTTATTTTCTTCTTTGGATTGTAACTTGCAGTCACCCTTTTCAGTAGGTCTGCGAGAGTTTCCTGTTCAGATGGAACAGGTTCATCTACATTTTTCCCAAGTTGAACCATCCTCTCAGTAGCTTCTCCAGACCCACTTCCCCCAATATTTCTCTCACTCTCCTCTATTGCAGCAGATTCCTCACTCCAAACAACCATTGCACCTGATTCTTTAGTTAGACTAACATGAGTGGATGAAGAACCAACCACTCATTTTCCATTTCCCCTCATAATACTCCGAGCACCCTCACTCTCTTTTCTTTTCCTTTTTCATTTTTACCACCAACCCTTCCAGACTCAGTAGTTTCAACACCTGCCATGTATCCTACCAGCACAAACCTATTCTCCAAATTCGTAGCAACCTCAGAAATAGTTTCAGGAGAAACTTTAGGGCCAGATGATACATGTTCAGTCTTAGAATAAACCGTTTCATCCCCCTCAGTAACAGATTTAAATGAGTCTTCAGATTTCTGAGGTTCCTGGACCTGACTATCCTTAAATTATTTATCTAATTTCTTAGATAATGCGCTCCAAGCCACAGTCTTGCGAGTAAGCATCTTAGTTCTTCCTTTCTTAGACAGAGGTGTGGTTAAAGGTGTAATAGATGGTATGGGTGTGATTTTCTTGGGTGGGGATGAAGTTTTTTCAGAAGGGTTTGCCATTTCTGAGTTTGGGAGCTTTAGAAACGAGTTTGTGTGAGAGTAGAAGAGGAGAGAAGTTTGAGAGAATTTGGATGGCTTGAAAGTTTAGAAGTGAAGAAACAAATAACTCCTAATCAATGTAAAGTGGAGGAGTTCACTTGAGTAACGACAACTTTTGTATAAGTCTAATCAAACAGCAAGTCAGTTTGAAAAGACGTTCAAGACTATCCCTAGAATCTAGGCACTTAATGCGGTTAGGACTTCTCTTGAACAGAACTGGTTCATTTGTAACAGATAAGTCCAAAAAGGATTTGGGATTAGATGGGACTCTTTATGATCCAAATATAGTTATTTCAAATTTTGCTGAGTGTAGAATGCATAGCAAGTAATCTTGATTAACCAGGTTCTTCACTGAGAAATATCTTGTGTAAGTCTAAATTTTCCAAGAAAATAAAGATAATATCATTAGAGATTAATAAGTCATTTTAAGACATGGCACAAGAGTATACTATTGAAAGTATGAGACTGAGCAAAATCTAATCTAACTAAATACAAAATTTACAGATTTTCTAACCAAAAAAAAATTCCATCAAATTCTTTTTTTCATTTTGTTTTTTCAAATTTTTTTCTCAATTGTGAAATTTTGAACTAGTCTTTTTAGGTGATCTTAATCATCCACAATTCTAACACGTTCCTTTCAAAGTGATCTATACTTAGAACTTTTGTAAAGATGTCAGTTATTTGCTTGTCAGTAGCACAAAATTCAACAGTGATCAAATCCTTTTCATAGTTGTCCCTCAAAAAGTGATGCCTAACATCTATGTGCTTAGTTCTCTTGTGATGAACCGGGTTCTTGGTCATACTAATTGCACTAGTATTATCACAAAAGATGGGCATACAATCAACATCAATTCCAAATTCCATTAATTATTGATTGATCTATAACAATTGAGCACAACATGAAGCAGCAGCAACATACTCAGCTTCAGCAGTAGATAAGGCCACCGAATTTTGCATTTTGGTGGCCCAAAACCCAAGACATGAGCCAAGAAAGTGTGCCATACCTGAGGTGCTCTTTCTATCCACAAGAAAACCTGCATAACCAGTATCAACATATCCCACCATATTGAAATTACTACCTTTTGTATACCATAGACACAGATCAGTGGTGCCTCTTAGGTATCTCAAAATCCTCTTGATAGCAGTCAAATGAGACTCCTTTGGATTCGCTTGAAATCTTGCACAAAGGCCTACATTGAAAACAATGTCAGGTCTGCTAGCAGTGAGATACAACAATGAGCCAACCATTCCCCTATACAACTTACGATCAATAGATGAACCAAGTTCATCTATATCTAACTTTGTAGTTGTTGCAATAGGAGTGTCAATTTCTTTGGAATCTTCCATTTTAAACCTTTTAAGCAACTCTTTTACATGCTTCTATTGATGGATCATAGTTCCATTTGAATTTTATTTAATTTGTAAGCCTATAAAGAAATTAAGCTCACCCATCATGCTCATTTCAAATTCACTCTTCATTAGTTTAGCAAATTCTTTACTTAACTTATCAGTAGTTGCTCCAAAGATTATATCATCAACATATATCTGAACTACCAAGAGATCTTTACCTTTTTCTTTCAAGAACAAAGTATTGTCAATTTTACCTCTCTTGTAGTCATGCTAAAGCAAAATTTTTGATAGTCTTTCATACCATGCTCTTGGAGCCTGCTTGAACCAATATAGTGCCTTGTCAAGCTTGTACACGTGATCAGGATATTCCTTGCTTTCAAAGCCCGGAGGTTGCTTGACAAACACTTCTTCTTGTAGATAGCCATTGAGGAAGGCACTCTTGACATCCATCTGGTGAAGAGTGAATTCAATGTAAGCAGCAAAAGCTATGAGGAGTCTTATTGCTTCCAACCTTGCAACTAGAGCAAAGGTTTCATCATAGTCTATGCCCTCATTTTGGCTATATCCTTGAACCACCAATCTTACCTTGTTCCTTGTAACTATTCCATCTTCATCAAGTTTGTTTCTGAAGACCATTTTGTGCCAATTACTGACCTGTCCTTGGGTCTTGGTACCAGATGCCAAACTTGACTCCTTTCAAATTTGTTGAGTTCATCTTGCATTGCATTTACCCAATCTGCATCCTGCAAAGCCTCAGCAACATTTTTAGGTTCAATAAGAGATAAGAAAGCAGCAAAAGCACAAATATTCTTTAATAAAGATCTGATTTTTATTCCAGAGGTTGGATCAGTAATTATGTTCTCAATGGGATGAGAACTCGGATACTTGTAAGATTTCACAACCAGCTGGTTTCCCCGTGATGTTCCTTCATTTTTTAACAGGTTCATGGACAGGTTCCCTTGAAGTTTGAGGATCATTTCCTCTTTGTTCTATTCCCCCTATCATGTTGCCCTAGGTGGAAGGACATGTTCCTTCTTTTAGTGCAGCTTCAGTCTGGGCTATGATTTCATTTGAGTTTCTCACCAGCCCAATTGCTTCATCATCATGTTCCTGTCTCTCAGAAAGAATGTTAGTTTCATCAAAAACCACATGAATACTTTCTTCTACACACATAGTTCTTTTGTTATAGACCTTATAAGCTTTACTATGTGAAGAATATCCCAAGAATACTCCCTCATCACTTCTGGGATCAAACTTACCTAGGGAGTCTTTACCATTATTGTGCACAAAGCACTTGCATCCAAATACCCTAAGATGGGATATGTTTGGTTTTCTCCCTTTAAGTAACTCATAGGGAGTCTTCTCTACAAGAGATCTAGTCATGCACCTATTTATGATATAGCATGCAGTGTTTATAGCTTCTGCCCAGAAGCTATGAGGCAGTTTACTAGAAAGAAGCATAGTCCTAGCCATATCTTCAAGTGTCCTATTCTTTCTTTCAACTACTCCATTTTGTTGTGGAGTCCTAGGAGCAGAAAAATTATGATTTATGCCATACTCATCACAAAATTCAGCAAATTTAGCATTCTCAAATTCAGTGCCATGATCAGACCTAATTGATGCAAGTTGATTACCTAGTTGTTTCTGAGTTTTTCTAACAAAAGAGGTAAACATGTCAAATGCTTCATCTTTAGATGTTAAAAACAATGTCCAAGTAAACCTAGAATAATCATCAACAAGCACCATCACATATCTTTTACCACATCTGTTTAATGTTCTCATTGGACCACAAAGATCCATATAGACCAGTTCCATCGTTCTGGTGGTGCTTACCATTTTCTTGCATTTAAAAAAGGATCTTACCTGCTTCCCCCTTGCACAAGCCTCACAAACTTTATCTTCCTTGAACTTGATATTAGGTAGCCTTATCACCAGGTCCTTGGAGACTAATTTGTTGAGCTGACTTAGACTGGCATGTCCAAGTCTCTTGTACCAAATGGGGGATCATTATCCAACACACTTAAGCAAGTGAGTTCATTCTCTGAAAGTGTGGACAGATCTACAACATATATATTGTTCACTCTTTTTCCCTGCAAAACAATCTTGTCAGTGGTAAGATTAATCACAAAACATTTGGTAGAGGTGAATGCCAACGTGTTACCTCTATCACACAATTGTGATACACTTATTATACTGTACTTTAGTCCATTTATCAAGTAGACATTATCAATCGAGTGAGAATCAGTCTTACCTACCTTTCCAATCCCAATGATCTCACCTTTCTTCCCATTTCCAAAGAAAATATTACCTCCTTTGAGGTCCTCAGGTGAAAGGAACTGGTTCTTGCTTCATGTCATATGCTTTGAGCAGCCATTATCCATGTACTATATTTGGTTTCTCCCCTTCACTTGGACCTGCAAAAGAAAATCAAGGGTTAGTCTTAAGAATCCAAACTAGTTTGGGTCCTTTTCTATAGGCAAAAGGATGAATCAAATTCTTTTTAGCCCAACTTGGTCACCTATTTTTCCCTTGAACAAATTCTTTGTTCTTTTGACTTGCCTTTTATTTTGCAGTGCATTCACTTTTATAGTGACCTGTTTTACCACAGTGTGTGAAAATCTTGTTCTCGGAATGTGTGAGGTACTTGCTTTTAGGATCCCATTTAGGTGCCAGGTTCCCAAAGCCAAGTCCGTTTCTATTGCTAGTATGATGTTTTTGTAGCCATGAAAGTGCATCGAAGGACCTGTTCCATTTACAAGTTCTGTCTAGCTCATGCTTGACCTTGCTTAAATCCTCCTTTAGAATTCTTACCTACTAATCCCTTTTATACAACTCATCTTTCATTTAACCTACGTTTTCTTCTAGAGTGAGTTAGGTGTGATCAGCTATCCTTTTACATGTTCATAATTTCAGTTTTAGATTTTCAGATCTAAGCTCTAGGACAGTTGAGTCAAGTGCATGAACCTCGTTCTTCAACACAACGTTTTTACTTATAGTTTCACTAACCCTAAGTTTCAGGTTTTTGCACTTAACCTTCAAAATCACACATTCTTTAGACAACTGTTCCTTTTCATTGTTTACATACTCAGATTCATCAGTCAGTTCTAGAAGTAACTCAGACAACCTTTTTTTAGACAATAATTTAATTTTATCTTTGAGATGAATTACACTTACCTTAGTTTCTTCATCAGATTCTCCAATGGCCGTAAGTGTTTGTTCATCCCCAACATCATCATCTGAGCTTTCTCCCCAAGAAGCGACCATAGCCTTGGTTGATCCTTTGTTGTTGCTTTTCTTGGGTTGAACCCGTACCTTCTTCTTGTTCCTTCGTTCAGCTCTTTCCTTCTTCCACTCAATTTCCCATTGGGGGACAGTTTTTGATGTGGTGATCAGTCTTTCCACACTTGTATCATCCATCATTGGCTTGCTTCTCATGAACTTTTGATTTACTATAACTTCCACTTCTTGAAGGACCCTTTCATCTCCTCAAGTACTTCTTGAAGTCATTGGTAATCATAGCCACCTCATCATCTTCTAGATCAGAACCTTCAGTGATTCTGAGTGCCAGGCTCCTTTCCTTCTTAGGTGCATCCATTTTCAGAGTTTGTCTCCTAAGTTCATAAGCGGTGAGATTTCCAATTAACTCATCCAATGGGAGAGTAGAAATATTCTTTGATTCCTGAATGGCAGTGATTTTGCTCTCCCAAGTAACAGGCACAACCCTTGTCAAAATCTTTTCAACTCTATCTTCTTCAGGAATAATCCTTCCAAGAGACTTTAGTTCATTTGTCAATGTTGTGAACCTTGTGTATATCTCTTCAATGGTTTCCCCTTCCTTCATGGTAAAGTTCTCATATTGAGAATACAGTAGAGTTCCTCTAGACCTCTTCACTTGAGTTGTTCCTTCATGGGCCACTTGTAAAGTGTCCCAGATTTCCTTAGCAGTGGTACAACTTTGGATTCTACTGTACTCATTTTGACCGAGTCCACAAACAAGCCATTTCTTGGCTTTAGCTTTCTTCTCCTATTTCCTCAAGTCATCAGCAGTGGAGTCAACTCTTGTCTTTGGCACCTCTACTCCTTCGGCATTTATCTTCATGGTAGCCAGTGGGCCATCTGTGACAATGTCCCATAGCTCATAGTCTTCTCCTATGATGTGATCTCTCATCTTATTTTTCCACCAAGAGTAATACTGGCCGTTGAAGAGTGGTGGCCTAGCAATGGATTGCCCTTCCCAGTTTTCCGGTGGTGCACTCATCTTGATCTTCTCCTAAGGTGTTAGCCTCTTCAAGGATAACCTGCTCTTATACCAATTGATGTTTTATACGTCAATGCCACACAAGAGGGGGTGATTTGTGTGGTGTCTAATTTTCGCATGTACTGACTACAGAAAGACCTGGATCTTCTAAATGTTCCTTAGCCTACTGTTGTTGAAATAGTAAATGCAGAAAGTAAAGAACACAAGTATTTTTACGTGAAAAATACCCGGCTCAAAAGGTAAAAAAACCACGATCTACTACTCAGTAGGATGTTTCCCCAACACTTCACTAAATCAATGAGCCAAAACAACATTTACAAAACTTTTTGTAAACCTAAGGATTAACTCTAATCCCGTTGTGGCAACCAGCCTCTAACTGTTGCGACAACTTCAAGTTAACTCTAATTTGAATACTCAGAGTACCTATTACAATTGCCTCTAGATAAAGCTGAAAGGTACAATTTGAAAACCACCTACTATAATTGAACTAGAATAAAAGACAGACACTTGGAACTGGTTCTTCTATTTTTGGTTCATGTAGCTTCAGGTTCGCACACTTGAATCACACAAGAATTGTTTGCAAAATGCCTTGCTATTTTGCTCTCAACTCACGTTTAACTTCTTCTTTTGTGCGTGACCGTAGAATGAGAACATCCTGCAATATATATAGTTAGTAGAATGGGAAATAACTTGAGTTCTAATGCTACTCTTTCTTGGTGGAAGAGTTCTAGTTATCCTCAACTTCTAACTCCTCTCTTATCTTGGATAGTGTTCTCTTTGAGTAAGGAATCCTTCTCCTTATCAATTATGCAACCTTTTCGATCAGGAGATAATATAACAAGTTAAGCTTATCTCCTTCACATGCATTCCTCATGCTCGAATTTGCCCGTGTCTGTGTATACATGGGGGAGCCTGGTTCATGCCTGAGCTTCCTTTGTCAATCTTCAAAATAAAAACTTCACTTGGGCCAACACGTGCTCTTCTCCCAATGCTGGTACCTTATACTAAGTAAGCCTGCTTTCTTTAAGACTGTAATATTTCATCTGTAAAGAGATATAAACTATTTGAGAAGGCTACTCTAATGCTGGTACCTTATACTAAGTAAGCCTGCTTTCTTTAAGACTGTAATATTTTATAATAGATACATCTAATTTAAACTTTTAATTTTCTACAATCCTTCTGCGTTAATGGTGAAAGTTGCTGAAGTTTTCGCTAATCTCTCATTTCTTTCACGAAATTTTCAGTTGTTGACCTTTTTATCAGAGATTCCTTCGGTACGTTTGATTGTTGTAAGAGCTACTGCTTTTCCTATTTTTCGTTTGGTAATATAATATGTGATAGCAGCTTGTTATATCTTTTGTTAAGTTGCTTATACTGTCTTTGATGGTGTAGGTAGTAGGGGGGATAGATGAACATCTCCCATCTCTTCCATCTACAACAGAAATAAAGCTCTTATCGTATACAAGACTGCTGAGTCACGTTCTTTAAATGATACATAAATATATTACTTGGACTATTGATGTTCTGAATTTGGTGCGTCTACCTGAATTCAAAGGGATATATTTGGTAGATATACCTCCCTCCTGTATTGGTAAAAATAAATGTTACACGTGGAGTTAATTATATGGTTGACATGGCAAGGCACGTGGATCACTAGAAAAGCGACAGCTGGAGAGGAGCACTACAAGTGACACGAGTCGCAGCAGATACGAACAAATCACCCACGAGGTGAAAAGAAATGGTTGCTCGAGTCTCTTTAAGTTATATGAAGAAGCACCGGTGGAATGAACCAAGACAGTAAAAGGGAAGATTCATGGATCTTCAATTAATGAGCGTGGATGATTACAAAAGTTACAGAATCTTCACAAACAGTTACGATTACCAATTATAACGTTTCATTAATGTCATTAATGCTCATAATGACTCGATCTTAAAAGGAAAAAGACGTTGTACTTGAAGACCTCTATATAAGGGAAAAAAATGTCATTTGTACAGACACGTTCTAATTATTATTGGAATATAATTACTTTCTTGTGCTTTCTATTGATTACTTTGTCATTTCTTATTCTAATTTCCTTTCTTATTTATGAGAGAATATTGAATTTCTTGATTATCAGTAACTCGAGTACTTCTAAAAATAGACTTTGACTGAGAATCTAATTCTTTAGTTAAACAAATTAGTTTTGTTACCGGGAATCTGATAATCTTCTCTTAATTTCCAAATCACTCTCTCTCAACTGAATTATGTCGAATGTCAATGACAACAACCAGCAGGTGGAAGGAACTCCAGTTCCGTCACCTCAAGGAACCCTACGCAATTCAAGAGAAGCATCAGCAGAAAGATCCACTACTCATAACAATTAACAATATGGAAATGAACAAACTGTCGAGCAGGATGCTGTGAAGCAGTTAATTGCTGAGTACGTGAATGATGCTCTCCAGACTTTCGTGAGGGGACTATCAGTTGTGGCACCCACACCTCCACCAAACAATACTGCAACTGTGGAAATTCCATTATCAGGGTTGGCTAATTCTGGAAGCGGAGGAACTCCCAATGAGTCACGTGATGGGAGACCAAGTGCGCCTAATAATTCTGATTTACAAACTTTAATACTAACCTTGCAAAAACAGGTGAAAGAACAAAACGTCTGTATTGAACAAATACCTGGCGTACCACATGTGATCAAAGGAGTTGATTTCGACAAATATTTACAACAACCATGGAAACCAAGCGCAGCTCCATTACCAATTCCCAAAAAGTTCAAAATGCCTGACATCCCGAAATACGATGGAACGACCGATCCACATGACCACATTACTGCATTCACCATGGGAGTAAAAGGAAATGATTTAACCAAGCAGGAGATTGAATATGTGCTGGTCAAAAAGTATGGGGAAACACTTACTAAAGGAGCGTTAATATAGTACTCTCTTTTACCTGAAAATTCTATTGACTCTTTTGTTGAGCTTGCAGATCTATTTATAAAAGAATAGTCGGGTGCACAAAAAATTGAAAAGAGAATGGAGGATATATTCAAAGTAAAGCAAGGAGATACAGAATTGCTAAGAGAATTCGTAGACAGAGATTCCAACGTGAAAGAATGTTGATACCAAGAGTACCTGACAATTGGGCAGCCATGGCATTTGCAAGAAATTTAAACGAGAAAACTTCAGAAGCTACGAGAAGGCTTAAAGAGAGCCTACGATAATTCCTTGCCATGACATGGAATGATGTCTATAATAAGTACAGTACCAAGTTACGGATAGAAGAAGATATCGTAGCTCAGTCAAGGGTTGAAGAAAAAACAAGTTCAAGGCGGTCAGAATCTGAGAAGAGGTTCGGTAAGAATAGGTACGAGCCTTATATGGGACCTTCGGGGAGAGAAGCTTGTTCCAAATTCAAAAATGTGTGGGCTGATCATAGGTTTGCAAATAGAGATTCGGTTCGTCATCGTCGAGATTCAGAAAAATCGAGGTGAACGTAACAGAGATGCTAATACAAACGCAAGAATTGGGGACTACAATTTTAACGTGAGTACCTCCGAGTTGGTCGATGTTTTAAGAACCATGGGGGATAAGGTACGATGGCCTAAAGAGATGAGATCAAATCCAAATAGAAGAAACCCAGACTTTTGGTGCGAGTTCCATAATGACCACGACCATAGAACATGAGACTGCAGATTATTACAAGGTGAGGTGGAACATTTGTTGAAGCAGGGCTATCTGACGGAATTGTTCAGCGAGAAAGGCAAACAAGCTTACATGAAAATAGGCAAGATCCCCCAAAACCTCCGTCTCCAAAGAGAACAGTAAATGTGATAAGCGGCGGAGAAGAAGTCAATAGCGTAACCTATGCAGCCGCGAGAAAAACAACAAAGTTCACAATAACTCACGGGAAGCGAACTCGCCAAACTCTGGAAGACGCCAATATAACCTTTGATGATGCAGATGCTGATGGATTAATGATTCCTCACAACGATGCACCGGTAATATCTTTACTTTTACATGATACTAATGTAAAACGATTTTAGATTGACCCAAGTAGCTCTGTAAATATCATTCTATTACGAGTGATGAACGAAATGCTAATGGATGATCGTGTAATTCCAAAAGCACGTTCCTTATCTGGGTTTGATACCTCAACCATTATTACAAAGGGAGAGATTGAACTAAGAACATACGCAGAAGGGATCATCAAAGAAACAAAATTTCAAGTGATAGACACGGATATGGCCTATAATGTGATTTTTGGGAGGCTGTGGATTCATGATATCGATGTTGTGCCATCCACATTACATCAGGTTATCAAATTCCCTTCAAAATGGGGAATTCAACAGATTCGAGCAGATCAACAAATTTCAAGGAGCATCAATTCGGTGATACAGCCAAGTAAAAAAAGATACGAATGCAAGTCAAAAAGATACGAGTGCAAGTCAAAAAAGATAAGGGTGCAAGTGAGAAAGATGCGGTAAATCAAATTTCAACAGAAATTGTATCAAAATAAACAGACGTGGACTCCATACCAGATGTAATTCAAGAGCCAGAGGAGAACAAAAACAAACATCGATTGAAGAGCTTGAAGTTGTTCCACTATTCGAACAATGGCCAGATCGAAGAATTCATATCGGAGCAAGGTTAAACCCAGATAGGAGAGTTAAGTTAATTGAATATTTAAACACTAACGCGGATTGTTTTGCATGGTCCCGTTCAGATATGATAGGTATACCTCCGGAGGTGATGACTCATAAATTAAATGAAGATCAATCATTCATAACTGTCAAACAAAAGAAGAGGAAGCAAGGATCATTCAAAAATCAAGTGATCGATGAAGAGGTACAGAAACTCTTAAAGATCGATTTAATACGCGAGGTAAAATATCCTAATTGGTTAGCTAATACTGTGGTAGTTTCGAAAAAGAACGGTAAATGGAGAGTTTGTGTGGATTACACTGACTTAAATAAAGCATGCCCGAAGGATTCATTCCCTTTACCGCATATAGATCAATTGATTGATGCTACCATAGGCTACGAATTATTAAGCTTTCTAGATGTGTATTCTGGTTATAATCAAATAAAAATGGACCCCTTAGACGAAGAAAAAACTTCATTTATTACAAACAAGGGGGCTTATTGTTACAAAGTCATGCCTTTTGGCTTGAAAAATGCTGGAGCCACGTATCAGAGGTTGGTGGCCAAGATGTTCCAAGAACACTTGGGGAAGACGATGGAAGTGTACATTGATGATATGTTGGTTAAATATACACAAGAGGAAGATCATTCTCAACATATTTCAACTACTTTCGAGATCCTCCGCAAATATAATATGAAACTGAACCTAGAAAAGTGCATTTTTGGCGTAGCTTCAGGTAAGTTTCTAGGCTTTCTCGTATCTAATAGAGGAATTGAAGTAAATCCTGCACAAATTAAAGCTATTAAAGAAATACCTAATATACTCACAAGCAAAAAAGGGGTACAAAGATTGACAGGTAGGATTGCAGCTTTGGGAAGATTCATTTCAAGATCTTCAGAGAAAAGCTTTAAATTCTTTTCAGTATTGAAGAAGCAAAATCAGTTTGAATGGACTGAGGAATGCCGACAAGCCCTGAAATATTTGATGGCATACTTAACAAATCCTCCCCTACTGTCTAAACCAGGGGATGGAGAAAGACTATTTGTATATCTTGCAGTTGCCGAAGTAGCTGTAAGTGCAGTTTTAGTAAGGGAGGACAAAGGTTAACAATCTCATATTTATTATGTTAGTAAATCTTTATTAGATGCTGAAACTAGATATCCTCATATAGAGAAACTAGCTTTACCATTAGTCATGGCAGCTAGAAAATTGAGACCATATTTTCAATGTCATCCTATCTCTGTAGTAACTGCATATCCGTTAAGGAATATTTTGCATAAATAAGAATTGCCAGGCAGACTAGCCAAGTGGTCAGTAGAACTAAGAGAATATGACATTATTTATCAACCTAGAACAACAATAAAGTCTCAAGTTTTAGCAGATTTTGTCACAGATTTTAATACAAAAATAATTCCTGAAGTAGAAAAGGAATTACAAAATTTTACTAGAGCTAATCCAGGTATGTGGACTTTATTTACCGATGGCTCTTCAAATATCAAAGGAGCCAGTTTAGGTATTGTATTAATCTCACCCTCAGGTGAAAGTATAAGACAAACAATTAAATGTTACCATATTACTAACAATGAAGCAGAGTATGAATCTATAATTACAGGTTTGGAACTAGCACGAGAAGTCTCCATATAGAAAATCATGATTAAAAGTGACTCTCAAATCGTAGTCAATTAGATGCAGGGGACTTACACTGTTAGAGAGGCACGAATGCAACAATACTTGGAAATGGCACGAGAACTGGTCCGGCAATTCCAATCATGGAAGATCGTGCAAATACCCATGGAAGAAAACGCAGAAGCAGACGCGTTGGCTAACCTTGCTTCAGTTGCAGAAGTAACGAGTGAAGAAAATGCTATTGTAATACATTTATTTCATTCAGCACTTGACCAGGATAAACATGAGATAAGCTTTAATAATTTAACCTGGGATTGGAGAAACGAGATTGTTAATTTTTTGCAGTACAGGATCGTACCTGAAGGCAAGAAAGAATCTCAAGTGCTTCGACGAAAAGCTGCTCGTTACTGCCTAATTCGAGATAATTTATGTCAAAAAATGTTTGGCGGTCCTTTAGCAAGGTGCCTTGGACCCAATCAAACGGAGTACGTGATGAGGGAAGTACATGAAGTACATTGCGGAAATCACGCAAGTGAAAGATCTTTAGTTAAAACACTAATCAGGGCAGGATACTACTGGCCTAAAATGGAAGAAGATGTGGAAACTTTTGTAGCCAAATGTGATAAGTGTTAACGATATGCTAACAATATGCATCGGCCTGCAGAGTTATTACATACAGTTATTTCCCCATGGCCATTTATAAAATGGGGAATGGATATAGTAGGGCC
The DNA here is from genome assembly GCF_000715075.1 of Nicotiana tabacum. Taxonomy (NCBI): domain Eukaryota; kingdom Viridiplantae; phylum Streptophyta; class Magnoliopsida; order Solanales; family Solanaceae; genus Nicotiana; species Nicotiana tabacum. Next base: position 120,259,591 of record NC_134098.1, read on the forward strand.
TTTACCACAATCTAAAGGAAAGGTACGGTTCTTATTAGTGTTAACAGATTACTTTTCAAAATGGGTAGAGGCAGGAGCTTTCAAACAGGTACGAGAAAAGGAGATGAAAGATTTCATTTGGTGAAACATTATATGTCGGTTTGAGTTCCAAAAGAAATCGTATGTGATAATGGCCCATAATTTATAGGCTCGAAAATCACGGAGTTCTTTCAAAGTTGGCAAATCAAACGAATAACCTCTTCACCTTACCATCCCGTGGCAAATGGACAAGATGAGTCAACAAATAAGATTATCATCAATAATTTGAATAAGAGACTAGAAAAATCAAAAGGGAATTGGCCTAAAGAATTACCAGGAGTGTTATGGGCTTATAGAACCACAGCAAAAGCAGCCACGGGAGAAACTCCATTTTTGCTTGTGAACGGTTCAGAAGCTTTAATCCCAGTTGAAATAGGAGAACCAAGCACGAGATTCACATTGGTAACGGAAGAGTCGAACGATGACGAATTAAGAACAAACTTGGACTTACTGGAACAAAGAAGAGAAGCAGCTTTAATACGGATGGCAGCACAAAAGCAAATCATAGAACGATACTACAACAAAAAGACTCACCTTAGGTACTTCAAAATTGGGGACTTCATTCTTAAAAAGGCTTTCCAATCAATGAAAACAACCAGAGCAGGAAAGTTAAATCCAAATTGGGAAGGACCCCATAAAGTTTGAGGTATCACTGGAAAAGGTGCCTACGAGTTAGAAACCGTGGATGGCAAGGTTTTACCCTCGAGTTAGAATGTTGTTCATTTAAAGAAATACTATTTCTGAGCAAAAGAAATACCCACAGTCAAGTATCGTTCAATTACGATTTTTGTTTTAAACAGTTAAAATTATACTAACAATTTTAGATGATAGGAAAAAAGCTAGCTCACACCAAATGATGATATTAGACTGGGTTGCAACCTTTCTGATGGAAATATAAAGGGTTAAGAAGTCATCATCTAAATTATATATACCTCAGAGTCCCGTATGTTTTTCCTTTTCAGGAAATGGACCACATGGAAGGAATAATCAAGTGCTCGAGATTTCATACTTCAAAGCTCAAACACTTGGGGGACTATATATATAAGGAAGGAAAAGAAGACTGGAAAAGTCAGAATTCAGGTCAAGCCTATGATCTACCCAACAAATCGAAAGTTAACAAATCGAAAGTTAATAGCAAAGTCAAGAGCCAAAAACACAATCTTGATTCAGAATTCAAGTCCAGCCTATGGTCTACCCAACAAATCGAAAGTTAAGAGCAAAGTCAAGAGCCAAAAACGCAAGCCTGATTCAAAAACCTATGAAAAATATACTCGTGGATGTAAATTTCAAAATCTTACGAATGGAAATATTTAGTCATGGGTTGCAAGATATACCCTTGAATTTTATAAAATCTGTTGTAAAGAAAACAGTTACGAAAGAGTTAGAGATGATACTTGAATACATGTAAAGTATTATACAATTTGAAAGTTCGAAAGATACAAAACTTCCTCAAAGTTATTCAAAGAAATGTGTGTGTTCCTATTTCTTCTTTCGTATGTTTACACCATTATGAAATTGAGACATCTTCTTCATTAAGTGTCGTTTATAAAAGGTCCTCTTTTATAAATCGTGCTTGCTTCAAAAAGTCACGAAGTACTGAAGCATTTTTAATGCATAACAAAAGAGTAGTACAGAAACTCGGAATAAAATATCATAGAAGTTTAACAAAAACTTAGAAGATGATATTATAATAACTTGGTTAAAACTAAGTATGAACGTAGTTCCAACCTAATTGTCTTGTACAAAAAACCCAAAACGAACTAGGGGTAAGATTTTCCAAAACATTACCCCCAAATGGGACCAGGGGTAAATCTGCAAATGTTCCACCAATAAAAAATATATATAAAAAACATTTCAAACTTTTTAACTTTCACTGTGGGGCAGAATCTGAACCGGTAGGATGAAAAGTGGCATCATCACCAGAAGGAAGAGCAACTTGAGTAGGAGAAGGTTGAACAATAGCCTCACCGGGAGCGATTTCATCACCCTCGAAAATGCCAACCTCTTTTCAATCGTCTCTCTAGTCTTTGCAATCTCAGCATCTAAGTCAAAGCCTTCCCGACTTACTTCCATTAACATTTCGAGGCGAGTGTTCAAAAAAGCCCAGCTAACATTAATAACGGCTTTATCTTCAAGGGCCTCATAATCTTTTTCCCACTACTCAACCTCAGCTCTTAATTCATCCTTCTCATTCAAGGCAGTATCATAAGAAGCCTGTAGGGGGGATAGAGATCTCTCTAAAAACCGAACCTTGTCTGAGGATACACGAAGATCTTCTTGATTTTGTGCGAGCATTTGAACAAGCTCCCCAGAGTAAGCTTCTTTTTGGTTTAACAAATCCTTTAAGCTCCTAATTTCTTCAGAAGCCTTGGAAAGTTTCTCAGAAAATAAAGACTCGAGAAGATTCGTATCTTTGCCCGCCTGATTGGATGAGGCCTTCTCAACCGCTAGTTCCGCTACCATAACCTTTACTTGTTGCTCTAAGGTGCACTTTTCTTCCTCTAAAACCTCCATCTCAAGTTGAAGCCCCTCAAACTGTTCTTTCCAGTTGTCTGCCTCAGTGTGATAATCATTCATCAACTGCTCTGTGTGGATGATCCTTTTCATCATCTTCGTTCCGATGAGATTGATCTACACAATGAAAAGAGGAGTGTGATACCAGTAAAAGAGAAATCACGTAAAATAAAAAGACAAGGTTTATACCTTTAAAGACGAATGCACAATATCATTCATCCACGTTAGAAAACTGTAACTTTCCAGTTTTGACTTCTCAACTGGGCCAATTAGTGGTTTCAGCCATACATCAGCTTGGCCAGATTTCTTCAAAAGATTACCATCTTCAGGAATCTCGATGGTAACTTGTTTCATTGCCCTACTATTATTGGAGGAACTGACTTCAACATAGGAAGTTATAACAGTAGGGGTAGTCGAGGAAGTCAAAATAGCCAAGTGCGGAACAGCGGCAGCAGCAGCAGGAACGAGTAACTGAGGTTCAATCGGAGCAGAGGAATGAAAAGTGGCAAGAGGCGTTTCCCCAGATATAAAGCCAAAGCTTTCTTCATCAAACCCACAAGAAAAGAGTTGTTCAATAGAGTCACGGGGTGAAGCAGGTGTCTCTTCATCAGAACTCACTAAGGTAGCATTTTCAGGCTCAGACATGGGAATAAAACTAGGAGGGGGAGTAGCTTCGTCATTTGAAATGACCCGTCTCCTAGCCGTGGCTTACAAACCAACGAGCCTTCATCATGTTCTTCTTTATCCTCAGAGTTCTGTGGTCTATCAGCTTTTCTTTTTGACGAAGAACTCAAGATTATCTCTTGAGCCTTTGATAGAGAGAGCCTCGAAGCAGTGATTGAAGCAGCACTCACACCTCGAATGGGAAACCCTAACAAATAAAGGGGTTAATAAGTTCCAAAATAAACATGGAAGTAAGGAAGAAAGTGAAAGAGAAAGTTACTGTGAATCTTAACTTTCCATCCAAATCTGTTTGAAAGGTATTTTCAGGACTTTTCTTCCATAGGAGCAACGGTTAACAATTTCTCTACCCAATCACAGAGATCAAGAATCTCCTCAACAGTTCCCATGGTTGCTGAAAAAGAAAAGTAAAACAGTTACGAGATTACAAGTTCTTCACAAAAAAAGAGAAATAAAAGATTGAAAGAAAGACTTACGTGCAAAGTTCCACTTCTTAGGGAAGGGCATGTTCTCTTCACCTACTAACCCATTTGTAGGAGCAGCAACAAATCGGGCATACCAGCCACGATCTTTGTCATCTTCCGGGCTAACCAAAACCCTCTTACTCCTCGCTACGAGAGTAAAAATCCCATGATGAAATAATTTGGGAGAGTAAAGATGAATCAGATGGTAAAAGATGAAGGGTAAAGAAGCCAAAATTGACAAGTATCTAAGGCATGCCACAGCCTTCCATACAATAGGACCAATCTGTCCTAAACACACATCGAAGAAACGATAAAACTCAATGATAATTGGATCAATAGGTGGCCTAAAATCTAATGTGAAGGGATACATATACACAAAAGAAAAACTAGCTTTAAAGGAAGTGATCCTTTGATTTTCATGGGGGACCAGAATCGGGAAGTTAAATTTCCAATAGCAATCTCTCCGCACAATAGAAACTAAACCCTCAGTAATCTGGGAAGGGTAAACATCAGCACGATCGTGAGAAGTCATGGAAGTGACTTGATTTTTAATTAATTCTTTATCAATGATAAAGGAAAGTTCAACGGGAATAATCTCGTCGACAATAGGTTCACGAAGCTGTTCACTAGAATCCCTACTTCTAGCGGAAGATCTATGTGAAGAAGAAGCCCTAGTTCTAGAAGATGATGAAGGAGTAGTACCAGGTTGAGAAGGAGAACCACGTACAAACACTGACCCTAAACTATGTAACCTACCACCTCTCCTACTCCTGATAGGAGCGGAAGAAGCGAAAAGTTCATCTACTATGACGACTTTTCGAGGATCAGGATTTGAAGAAGACATAGTTGTATGGGGAAGAAGTACGTAATGAAAAACAAGAGTAAGTTGTGAATAAAGAACACTGAAGAAAGTTTTTCGTAAAAGCAAAGGCAAAGGATGTATTTATATGCAGAAGCAATCGTCATGTAAAGAGGGTAATGATGGAAACATCATTATGAAAACAGTCACTTCATGACTGATGCAGCCGCAAAAAAGCCCTAAAACCCGCTGAAGAGTTGTAGAACCAATCGATGATTGCCACATGTCACATGAATTAAATGGAAGTGACATACGACGCATTAGTTCAGAGGAAGATGCAATGGTACGTGAGAAACGGCGGCAAAAATTCCCGCCATAAATGTGATCCACTTCTCAAATATTTAATTGCAGAATAATTGGTAAGTGGGGGGACTATCTGTATTGGTAAAAATAAATATTACACGTGGAGTTAATTATGTGGTTGACATGGCAAGGCACGTGGATCACTAGAAAAGCGACAGCTGGAGAGGAGCACTAAAAGAGACACGAGTCGCAGCAGATACGAACAAATCACCCACGAGGTGAAAAGAAATAGTTGCTCGAGTCTCTTTAAGTTATATGAAGAGGCACCGGTGGAATGAACCAAGACAGTAAAAGGGGAAGATTCATGGATCTTCAATTAATGAGCGTGGATGATTACAAACGTTACAGAATCTTCACGAACAGTTACGATTACCAATTATAATATTTCATTAATGTCATTAATGCTCATAATGACTCGGTCTTAAAAGGGAAAAGACATTGTACTTGAAGATCTCTATATAAGGGAAAGAAATGTCATTTGTACATACACGTTCTGATTATTATTGGAATATAATTACTTTCTTGTGCTTTCTATTGATTATTTTGTCATTTCTTATTCTAATTTCCTTTCTTATTTCTGAGAGAATATTGAATTTCTTGATTATTAGTAACCCGAGTACTTCTAAAAATAGGCTTTGACTGAGAATCTAATTCTTTGGTTAAACACCCCCTGCCCTCATTAGCTTCACCTTTCGAGCTAGTCTTTGTGTCTTATGTTGAGTACTCCTTATAAGATGCCATTTAGTTTGTAGAGCTTCTCTCTTTTCCTTTTTTATGGCTAACATATTGATTTGCTTCGACTCTACTTTGTGTCACCTAGGATTCCTTCTTTCTTTTATATACGTGTTTATGAAGGACCGGAAAGAGGGGGGGAGGGGAAGGTAGAGTCAAGTCTATCATGTTTTGAATCTGTTAAAGTAAAGCTTTGTGACCTGGGGATTACATCTAAGTTGTAACAAAGTTGTAATCAGAATTTATCTAACATGTCTAATGTTTTGTATATTCTCTCTAATGTCATGTTGTATTATGGGCATTCTGGCACATCATTAGCTCTCTTTCCTACAACATAACTGTACTGCTGCAGAAACTTTACAATGACTGGTCTACATGTTTTCCAATAGGGCCGTAGCAGTATGCAACCCTTTTGCCCTCCCAAGCCTGAAGATATTGCTACCATATGCTATACAAGTGGTACTTCTTCAACTTCAGAATCTGCTAAATAGACCAGCAATTCACATGTAGCACATTTTCAAACGCTTTGTAGAGATAAAATGTGGTGCGTTTGGAATCTTTGTTTAGCTCTACACTAATTCAGTTTATGAACTATTAACACTAAAAGGGCTCTTACAGACAGCATCTGTTTTGCAAAGCATTACTTACCATTAGCATTTATACTCTGCAGGACAATCTGAAATTGATGGATGATTTGGCGACACTTAGACCTACAATATTTAGCAGTGTTCCTCATCTGTACAACAGGATATATGCTGGGTAATGTTTATGTGATGTGCTAAATAGTGTATATCTTTTAGGCGGGTGCCTTAGATTTTGCCGATCTACTCATTATAGGATCACAAATGCTGTACAAACTTCTGGTGTACTGAAGCAGAGACTGTTCAATGCTGCAAACAACTCCATGAAGCAAGCTATCATGAATGGTAAGTTGTCTAAAACTTTTTGTCGTGCTCCTTAGGTTGCTTTAGATGATTGCGACGGACGCTCATCTAGAAAAGATAATTGTACAATACCCATCTGGGATTTGCAAAAAATACTTTTGCTTGCTTTTGTGGCTCATCTTCATGAACTTCGGTCTCTTTTATATTCAAATCTCATATTTTCAGGTAGAAAGCCATCACCAATGTGGGATAGATTGGTATTCAACAAAATAAAGGACAAACACGGGGGAGGGGGGGGGGGGGGGTCACGGCACCAAATTTACCTACGTGGGATGTCGTGATAAAACTTAGTTTTAGACACTAGGTAAGTCTAACGCTTACTCAATTAGTGGTAACTCAACTAAAAAAATTTAAATATGAAATAAAAAATTCCTACAATCTCAAAACTGGTAGTACAAGTCATAAGCTCTACAGAGTTCACTAGCAAAATTTCTAAATACAACTGTTCCAAAATAGAATCAAAAGTGCAGAAAAATATCAAAAGGTGACTCCGAAGCCTGCGAACGCGACAGCAGGTATACCTTGAGTCTCCACAGTAATGCTCGATCAACTAACAAGAATATCACTAACTCTGGGGTACCTGAATCTGCACAAAAAGATGTGCAGAAGCGTAGTATGAGTACACCACAGCGGTACCCAGTAAGTATCAAGTCTAACCTCGGTAGAGTAGTGACGAGGTCAGGTCAAGACACCTACCAAACATGTAAAGCTGTACAATACGTTACATGAAGCTAACAAGGAAGGAGTATCAATGTGAGGCCAATAATAGAAGAATTTTCAATACAAATCAACAATGAAAATAATAAGAGCACGGATGGCATCGAGCAAACAATCAAGCAATTGAGCAACAACACAGTCAGAGTACAAATATAATATAAAAATAGCACGGCATCACCTTTCGTGCTTTTACTCTCGTCCTTACCATGAAATGATGAATAATTTAAACACAATTAGACACAATTCCAACTTGAACATAGTAAAGCGTCAAATGAGTTATTAAACAAATTTAGGATTTAAATAAGGTAAATTAGTGGAGAGGTTGTGCAAATAGAATATCAATTGAGTTTAGTTTAGAAATATATGAGATCCAATATAATATTGTATTTATACAAATTAAGATATTCAATCAAATTTTTAACGAGATAAATATAGAATTTATTAAAGTAAAACGTAATAACAATTTTTCACATAAATTACACGACAATAAGATAATGAGGAAGTTGGGGTATCAATTAGAGTAAAAATATAATCCCCATTTAAATTAGTAGATCTTCGAATAAGATATGAGTTTTATTTTTTAAAAGACACACAAGTGGAACAACTTGAAAATTCTTTCATTTATATCTGCTAAATTTTCAGCAACTTAACATATCACATAGAATACATGACTCACACAAGAAGTTCATATTATTCCAGTTTTAATATATTGACGGTTCATTAATTATGTTCAAAATATAATAAAGTGATTTAATAAACCACTAATCGTCCTAGCATGGAATGCATCATGAGAATCACAATCGGAATTAACCTTAATATCACAATAATTTCATATTTGTTCATTTGTTACGGCGTGCAACCCGATCCATCAATATGAACTTAAAATAAAATTCGTTGCGGCGTGCAACCCGATCCCACAATATAATCTTTCAAATAAATTCCGTTGTGGCGTGCAACCTGATCCAACAATATAATCTTTCAAATAAATTCTGTTGCGGCGTGCAACCCGATCCAACAATAAAAATCGTTCAATTAAATTCCGTTGCGGTGTGCAACCCGGTCTAACAATATAATCGTTCAATTAAATTCTGTTGCGGCGTGCAACCTGATCCAACAATATAATCGTTCAATTAAATTCCGTTGCGGCGTGCAACCCGATCTAACAATATAATCGTTCAATTAAATTATGTTGCTGCGTGCAACCCGATCCAACAATATAATTTTTCAATTAAATTTCGTTGCAGCATGCAACCCGATCCAACTATATAATATTTCAATTAAATTCCGTTGCGGTGTGCAACCCGATCCAATAATATAAATCATATCTGTTGCGGCGTGCAATCCGATCCTCAAGCAACACAAATTAAGCAACCAATTTACAACCAACTACAGTATACCACAAAATCAAAAGGAAAAATGAGGCTACACAAAGAAGTCATAACTAATGAAAAAGGCTACACGATAGCTCACAAAATCAAATAGTAAGGAAGTGACAATCCATAAGCCAATGCACAATTTATGAGCATCAATTGACAATTAAGGCATATAGCAAGTAAAGCATGAATTCAACGAGTGGTTACAATCAACAATTGGCATATAAGGTAATCTTGACAACAAAGATGGAACATGTGCTAACAATTTCAAGTAAAGCACGTACAAACAATTCTAACACAAAAGATGTAGTCATGAAACGATAGTTACAATTAGTTACATGAAGGGAGACTAATAGTCCAATCCGTTCAAATACCAAATATAGGTCGTGTACCCACTCGTCAGCTCGCGTACATGACCTTCACATAACACGAATGATATAATCATCTCAAATCCTAAGGGATGGTTTCCCTCACACGGAGTTAGACAAGATACTTACCCTAACAAAGTTAGGCCGACATTCTAAAATAACCTTCTTGCCCAAAACGACCCTCGGACGGCTCCGATCTAGTCAAAATATTTTTATAAAATAATTACAATGCATAGAAAATAATTTTGGATAATAATACATCAATTTTCAATTTTTATTCTAAAAGCCAGCCCTGGGGCCCGCATCTTGGAACCCTACAAAAATTGAAGAAATCCAAATACTCATTCCGATACGAGTTCAACCATACCAATTTTATCAAATTCCGATAATGAATCGACCTTAAATACTCAATTTAAGGTATAGAAAATTTCTACCATTTTCAACCAATTCACTAATTTCATGATAAAAATAACAATAGATTCATGTATTTTAACCAAAATCGAGTTAGGAATTCTTATCCCAATGTTTTCCTTGAAAAACTCTCGAACAATTGCCTCACCCGAGCTTTCTTCGTCCAAAAATGTAAGAATGAGACAAAGTCTTATTTTTTAACTTTGTTCTGCTGCCCAGGGGTTTGTTCTTCGTGTTCGTGACCCTCCCCTGGAGTTCGCGATGAACAAATTCTTCAACAACTATTTCCAAACTCTTCTCAGATAACCTCTAGTATAATGGTCATAACTTTTTGTACAAAATTCCAAATGACAAATGGTTTGACCTTTTGGAAACTAGACATCAAGGACTACAACTTTCATGTTTTTTTCATCTCCCAATTCCTTAAATATTTCGAGATATAAGCTTCCAAAGTCAGCCTTGTGCAACAATAATTTCTTCTTCGCGATTTCCAAACTCTTCTCAGACATCCTGTAGTGTATCCATCATAATTTTTTGTACACAATTCCAAATGGCAAACGATTTGATTTTCTGAAAACTATAGAAACAAAGGGCTAACCAAATATATCAACAAGTCCTAAAACACAATACGAACTTAGTCGAGGTCTCAAATCACATAAAACAATACCAAAACTATGACTCGCACCTCGAATCAAACTTATGAGTTTATGAAATTTTCAAATTCTATAAGTTGTACCGAAACATATCAAATCAATCCAAAATGACCCCAAATTTTGCACACGGGTCCTAAATGATATAATGGAGTTGTTCCAGTTTCCGGAATCAGATTTTGAGCCTGATATCAGTAAAGTCAACTCCCGGTCAAACTTTCTTAAAATCTTTTATTTTTTCAACTTTCGCCAAAATAAATCAAATTATTCTACGGACTTTCAAATCCAAATTCGGACATACTCCTAAGTCCGAAATCACTATACGAAGCTATTGACATCATCAAAATCTTATTCCGGAGTCATTTGCTCAAAAGTCAAACTCCGGTCAACTCTTTTCATTTAAGCTTCAAAAATAAGAATTGTTCTTTAAATTTAATCCTGAATCATCCGAAAACCAAACTCGACCACACACGCAAGTCATAATACATATCACAAAGTTGTCCGGGAATTTAAGTCGATGAACGAGATGCTAATTCACAAAATGACAAGTCGGGTCGTTACAGAGGGGAGGCGAGTTCGTCTTATGACCTCAGGTGATTCACCATTGTCGCCTGATGTGATGGAGTTCTTGAGAGTGTAAGTTGACAATTATTGCTGCTCTAAAGCACTGGAAGATTTTATTCTATCATTGTGAGAATGTACGGGAGAAAAATCTATTTGTTAACAATGATACAATGAGCCCTATATATAATACATATGGGATTATGACATATTCTACTCCTACTATATATGGGACTAGGACATATTCTTCCCCTACTACATATAGGACTATGACTATTTACACATAGCTATCTAACCCCCTCAAACCGCTGCATACAAATCATATATACCGAATTTGTTACATATGTAACTAATACGAGGACCAGTGAGGGACATGGTGAAAATATCTGCAAGGTGATCATTCGGCAAACTAGATCCCCCCCCCCCCATGAGCAACAAAAGTAGGTGGTTGCTGATGCCGAAAAGTCTCTGAAAAAATTTGAAAATAGTAAGAATATGCCGAATTCCACACTACAAAATAGGTTCTAAAACACCACCAGAAAACACAATCTTTTTTGGAAATTAATGTTCATATCAAGAAATCACTTTTCACATAAAAAAAATAAAAGTTGTCAGAATTTGATGTAATTTATATGAGTAGGCTCGGAATCACTAGACGGGTATGTTGTCCTGAAGAAATTTTGTCAAAAAATGGTCGGAATGGCTCACACGCGCCAGAAAAGTTACTGTAGCTCGCCGGAACCCTAGCTCTAGCGGCGCATGACTTTCTGCCGGAGCGATTGACTGGGATTTTGTCGCCTGACTTTTTCGAACAAGATGGTAGTGTTGGTTTTCACACATCACTTACCGATGAGGAGATAATGCAAATCAATCTTGAGTCGTCAACCGGAAAGACGCACAGTGACTGATTTTTCTGTTCAGATGGGACTAGAATTTCTAGGGTTTGGTCGCACAAGAGTTTAAGATCTGATGGTGGTAATGGTATATGCACAGTACCACAGTAGCACTGATGAACCCTGAGAACAAGACAAAGTTATCGGAAAATTGCACGGCGGCGAAATCTTTCTTCCCGAATGTCGCTGGAATGACGCACAACGATAATTTTCCCACTGAAGCTCTGATTCCATATGAGAATGCACGGGAAAAAAAATCTATTTTATTAACAATGATACAATGAGCCCTTTATATAATACATATTCTACTTCTGCTACATATGGTATTAGGACATATTCTACTCCGACTACATATGTGACTAGGACATATTCTACTCCTACTACATATAGGACTATGACTATTTACATATAACTATCTAACAATCATATTGTGACTCTTGTTGTTGCTGAGGACTATCTGAACAAATTCCTTCTTGCAGATGTTTTGGTTGTCTAGTAATCGAAGGGTATGGCATGACTGAGACTTCGTGTGTCATAAGCTCAATGGACGACAGTGATATCTTAACTGGTCATGTTGGTTCACCAAATCCCGCGTGTGGTAAGGTTTTAATTAATGATAGCAGATAAACATCTTTGTAGTCAAGAGTCGTGTCTCTTAATTTGCTCTTCCTTCCATATTATTCCCCTTCTTGAGCTAAATTTTAGGATTGTGGCATAGAAAAGGTTTTTAGGCATAGAAACGGTTTTCCCCTTCCATATTACTCTCCTTCCTTCCTCTATTACTTTTTACAGCGCTAGAGTTAATCTAAGGGTTGCTAAAGAAAAATTGTAAATGACTTCAATTTTTCTATGACACTGCTATTTTCAGAGGTAAAGCTCGTGGATCTTCCAGAAATGAGTTACACATCAGAAGATCAGCCTCATCCTCGTGGAGAGATTTGTGTTAGAGGCCCTATTATTTTTTAACGCTATTACAAAGATGAAGTGCAGACGTACTTACCTTTTGCACATTGATATCTCATTTTTCTTTTTGTGATTGAGACAAGTTTCTCCGAGATAATTTGCATGACATAGTAGTTAAAAAGAGGGAGGTAATTGATGAAGACGGTTGGCTGCATACTGGTGACAGGTAGAATCTATTTGATATGATTAGGACAGACAAATTCATTTTGAGATACAAAACAACACTTATCCACCCGGCCCCTATATTTGTGGGCGACTAGGTGGTCGGAAGGAGTTTTTGTCAACCCCTTCCATTCCATCAATTTAATTTTATAATAGGTTACATGGTTTTCAAAATTTATTTGCCTCTTGTGATATTAGACACATCTATCATGTTGTGCCTTGCTTGTCATTAATGGTAGTCTGATCTCTGAATGCTCATTATGAATAGGAAGAAGAATATCTTCAAGTTGGCACAGGGGCTCCTGAGAAAATTGAGAATGTTTATGCCAAATGAAAATTGGTTGCAAAGTGTTTTATTTATGGTAAGCAGATAAAGAACTTTTCTCTTACGGATTCAATAAATGGTGTCTCCTTTGCTCACTACTGCAACATTGCAGGTGACAGCTTTAATTTCTCTTTAGTAGCAGTAGTTTGTGTAGAGCCAGATGTCTTTAAGAAATGGACATCATCTGAGGGAATCAAGGTAGCTTCTAATCTTCAACATTTAGCCAATGTATTTACATTTTGCCAAATGCTTCACTTAAAGCAACTTGTGTGGAGGTCATTATTTAGATTTCTAACCATCATATTTTGAGCGTCTAATTATTAACTCTGCACAGAGCACATGAGATGTGCTTATATTCACACAGGTAGCAAATTACAACTTGCTTCTAGAGCTTCCCATAAAATATACTAGTAATTAAATGATTGGCCAACTTTTTATTCTGATTATGGCTTATTTTGATATATTCCTGAATGATTTTCCCTTGATCAAGTGAATCCACGAAATTTGTTATTCCCGTCAATATTACTGTATTTGTAAATAATAATTCTGCAAAATATAAGTTAACGTAATGAAACAGTAATAAATTCGAGCCCACTGAATTCACAGTGTTTCCTTAAGGAATTTAATCCCCTCCTAGTACCCAAGGTAATGGATTATTTCCTCCCAGGATAGAACGAATAACACACTGGTGTAGCGGTACTTCAAACCCCAGTGTTTCAGCGAACACAAAGTTCGGTAGCAAATCACACTTACAGTTGCTTTGTTTGAAGTTAAAAACAATGCAGAACGAAGGAGTATAAACTCAGAAAATCATATAGAAATGCTGAAAGGAAGGAATGCAATGTATAGCCAATTTGTTGAGCGAATTGTGTGTTGTGTGTTGAGTGTCTTTCTTCAACAGTTGTTGCACATATATATATAGCAGCCAGTGTTGAAGAAGACCAAACGTCCACCCTCCATGGTGGAGCAAGCATTAGCTTGTTTGTGGAGCAAGCACATTCATCTTTGTGGAGCAAGCACATTCATGGTGGGAAGAGCATTAGGCGGCTGCCAAATGGTCAATACACGAATTGAAAAATATCCGTGTTAATATTTACTATTAACAAATAAATTTGATCCAAAAAATTAATCATTCAATCTGTAGCCGTAGCCGAGCGACGACGACGACGGCGCGAGGCTTGCTTTCTTCTTAACTCTTTAAGAGCTACAAGAAGAGCAATTATATATATACCCACCAAAAATCTTTTCCTCTTCCAATATGGGACAATGTCTCATTGTCAAGAGGGGGAAACTTAAAATTTTACTCAAAATTTCATTTTCCCTCCCTTTCCCATTCACCCTCATTTTAAGACTATTTCATCTTAAAAAATAAAAAACTCAACAATCCCCCACATGAATGGGGAATGGCTATATCACGGAAGTATGCATGAAATAACTGTGTGATTTACAAGCAAGGATTAATCGCATCTGGATAAGTAGGTTTCCCTTTGAACTTTCCGTAGTAAACTTATGTCGGATATACTCGGTCAATCGGTAGATTTGATATCTTTGAACCGTCGATCTTCGGTGTATACCTAGACAACTATAAGTCACACAATCAACCATTAACCATCTTTGGTTCTCATTGTTGTGTTCGTTTCAGCCATGAACACCGCCTGGTTTCATAAGTGCGTAGAGAACGGGCCTTACATAGTTCTCCTTGAAGCGGCTAACACTTTACACTTACATAGGTGATTCCTAAACGTGTCATCCTGTAGATACACTATTTGATATACCCCGTATCAAATTTAGAAATCATTAAAAAAACCTTAATGCTTTATCCTTGGTACTGAACATTGTCTCATCACGAGAACGGACTAAAATTTTATTTGACAATGTTGAACCGTCATTAATGACTTTGTTTGATCTCCTTGAACCTAGATCTTGGGATCTCCAGTCTTCTAGGTAGAGTTACCGCCACAATGACTTGTTCTCGACCATAGCCCCATTCCCCTTGATGATTTCTCAACTACCTCTCTAGTTAGGCCTTTTGTAAGTAGATCCGACACATTATCACTTGACTTTACATAGTCAATCGTGATAATTCCTCTAGAGAGTAATTTCCTAACGGTTTTATGTCTTCATCGTATATGACGAGATTTACCATTATACATAACGCTCTCAGCCCTTCCAATTGCCGCTTGACTATCACAATGTATGCATATTGGTGCCAACGGTTTGGGCCAAAATAGAATGTCTTCCAAGAAATTTCGGAGCCATTCAGCTTCTTCACCGGCTTTATCTAAGGCTATGAATTCAGCCTCCATTGTAGAGCGGGCAATACATGTTTGTTTGGACGACTTCCAAGATACCGCTCCTCCACCAATAGTGAATACATATCCACTCGTGGACTTAGAATCAGTTGAACCGGTGATCCAATTTGCGTCACAGTATCCCTCAATCACCGCAGGGAAATTACTGTAGTGCAATTCAAAGTTCTGGTATGTTCTAAATATCCCAAAACTCGTTTCATTGCCATCCAATGAGATTGGCCTGGATTGCTCGTATATCGACTCAGTTTACTTATAGCACAAGCTATATCTGGTCGTGTACAATTCATGATATACATTAAGCATCCCAACACACGAGCATAATCCAATTGTGATATGCTTTGGCCTTTATTCTTTGCTAATGCAAGATTCACGTCAATTGAAGTCTTTGCAACTTTAAAGCCTAAGTGCTTGAATTTTTCAAGTACTGTCTTAATATAATGAGATTGTGACAATGCCAGACCTTGAGGAGTCTTATGGATCTTAATTCCCAGAATTAAATCAGCAACTCCCAAGTCTTTCATATCAAACTTGCTATTGAGCATACGCTTAGTAGCATTTATGTTGGCAATGTCATTACTCATTATCAGCATATCATCCACATATAGGCAAACAATGACTATGTGATTTGGAACATTTTTAATGTACACACATTTATCACATTCATTTATCTTAAAACCATTTGACAACATTGTTTGGTCAAATTTCGCATGCCATTGATTGGGTGCTTGTTTTAGTCCGTAAAGAGACATAACAAGTCTACATACCTTCTTTTCTTTACCTGGAACCACAAACCCTTCAGGTTGTTCCATGTAAATTTCTTCCTCCAACTATCCATTTAAGAAAGCTGTCTTAACATTCATTTGATGAATTTTAAGACCATACACTGCAGCTAATGCTACTAACATCCGTATGGACGTAATTCTTGTAACTGGAGAGTATGTATCAAAGTAGTCTAGACCTTCTCGTTGTCTATACCCTTTGACTACGAGCCTTGCCTTGAATTTATCAATAGTGCCATCATCTTTGATTTTTCTCTTAAAAATCCATTTAGAACCCAAAGGTTTATTTCCAGGAGGAAGATCAACCAATTCCCATGTATGGTTGTTCAATATGGATTCTATTTTACTATTGACTGCCTCTTTCCAAAACAATGATTCCGAAGAAGTCATAGCTTCTTTAAATGTTTGAGGCTCATTCTCCAATAAGAAAGTCACAAAATCTGGTCCAAATGAAGTAGACATTCTTTGACGTTTACTACGTCTTGGATTCTCCTGATTACATGTACTTTGTTTTGTTTCTTCCCGAGGTCATTTAGATCCTTCACCAAACGACTCACATTCCTTTTTATATGGATATATATTTTCAAAGAACTCAGCATTATCTGATTCTATAACCGTATTATTATGAATGCCAGGATTTTCTGATTTATGAACCAGAAATCGATATGCTTTACTATTTGTCGCATATCCTATGAAAACACAATCAACGGTTTTCGGTCCTATCTTTACCCTTTTGGGTTTAGGAACTTGCACTTTTGCCAAACACCCACACACTTTAAAGTAATTCAAGTTGGGCTTCCTTCCTTTCCATTTTTCATATGGAATGGATTGTGTTTTGCTATGGGATACTCGATTTAATATTCGATTAGCCGTAAGAATGGCTTCCCCCCACAAGTTTTGTGGCAAACCAGAACTTATCAACAACGCATTCATCATCTCCTTTAATGTGCGATTCTTTCTTTCCACAATCCCATTAGATTGGGGCATGTAAGGGGCTGTTGTTTGATGAATAATTCTATATTCTAAACATATTTCTTCAAAAGGAGATTCATATTCATCACCCCTATCACTTCTTATCATTTTTACTTTCTTGTTAAGTTGCGTTTCAACTTCATTTTGTATTGCCTGAATGCGTCTATTGCTTCATCTTTACTATGCAGTAAGTAAACATAGCAATATCGAGTACCATCGTCAATAAAAGTTATGAAATACTTCTTTCCACCGCGAGATGGTATTGACTTCATGTCACAAATATCTGTGTGAATTAAGTCTAAAGGATTTGAATTCCTTTCAACTGACTTATAAGGATGTTTAACATACTTAGATTCCACACATGTTTGACATTTTGATTTTTCGCATTCAAACTTGGGTAGTAATTCCAAGTTAATCATTTTCCACAAGGTTTTATAATTGACATGACCCAAACGTACATGCCATAAATTATTTGACTCAAGTAAGTAAGAAGAAGCTGAAATATTATTATTGTTTTCCACAACCATTACATTCAGATTGAAAAGGCCCTCGGTGAGGTAACATTTTCCTACAAATATTTCATTCTTACTAATGACAACCTTGTTGGACACAAAAATGCACTTAAAACCGTGCTTAACAAGAAGTCCAGTAGAGACTAAATTCTTTCTCATTTCGGGAACATGAAGGACATTGTTCAAAGTCATGACCTTGCCAGAAGTCATTTTCAGAAATATCTTCCCATATCCTTCAACTTTTGCTGTTGAAGCATTTCCCATATAAACTGTCTCTCCGGGTCCAGCAGGAGCATAAGTAGCAAAAGCTTCTCTAACTGCACAAACATGGCGAGTGGCTCCTGAATCAAACCACCACAGTTTAGGATTTCCCACCAAGTTACATTCAGAAAGCATGGCACACAAGTTATCAACATCATCATGGTTTACTACCATGTTTGCTTGACCCTTTTTCTTGTCTTTCTTCGGAGCACGACACTCCGTAGATTTGTGTTCGGTTTTTCCACAGTTGTAGCAGTTTCCACTAAACCGCTTCTTGCTTGGGTTGTATTTCGGACCAGAAGCCTTCTTCCTCTTTTTGTTAGCTTCAACAATATTTGCTCCCATTATTGTTGAATTTCCACGGCCTCTCCTTTCAGCAGCTTTATTGTCCTCTTCGATTCTCAACCGAACAATGAGATCTTCAAGGGACATTTCCTTTCGTTTGTGTTTCAAATAATTTTTGAAATCCTTCCACAACGGAGGCAACTTCTCAATCATTGCTGCTACTTGGAATGCTTCGTTGATGACAAGACCTTCAGCAAGTAGATCATGAATAATCACTTGCAATTCCTGGACTTGGGTAATAACAGACTTGCTATCTACCATTTTGTAGTCCAAAAATTTTGCGTCAACGAATTTCTTCATCCCGACATCTTCAGTTTTATATTTCTTTTCAAGCGCATTCCATAATTCTTTTGACGTCTCCATGCTACTGTATACACTATACAGATTATCATCCAGTCCGCTAAGAATATAATTCTTGCATAAAAAATCAGAATGCTTCCACGCTTCAATCACGAGAAAGCGTTCATTCTCTGGAGTTTTATCTGGCAGATCAGGAACATCTTCCTTGATGAACTTCTGTAGACATAACGTAGTTAAGTAAAAGAACATCTTCTGCTGCCAGCACTTGAAATTAATCCCGAAAATTTGTTTGGATTTTTCTACCGGTGCCAACGCCGGTGTTCGGCTTGTCGATGCGTTGGCAGTCACCATCGGAACATCTTGGTTTTCGCTTTCAGTCGTCATTTTTTTTGGAAAAAAAAAATGACACAAACAAACGTTTAATACACGTTTTCAAACTGGAGTAAAAATCACGTAGATTTTAATCTCCAACAAAACGCCACGAAGGCTTTACTCTCCAAAACGGGAGTACACAAAACCACAAAGGTTTTAGTTTGCAGAATAATAAGAATAATACAAATACAGAAATAAATATTAAATTCCTTAAGATTGTTATTCCCGCCAATATTGTTGTATTTGTAAATAATAATTCTACAAAATATAAGTTAACGTAATGAAACAGTAATAAATTCGAGCCCACTGAATTCACAGTATTTCCTTAAGAAATTTAATCCCCTCCTAGTACCCAAGGTAATGGATTATTTCCTCCCAGGATAGAACGAATAACACACTGGTGTAGCGGTATTTCAAACCCCAGTGTTTCAGCGAACACAAAATTCGGTAGCAAATCACACTTACAGTTGCTTTGTTTGAAGTTAAAAACAATGCAGAACGAAGGAGTATAAACTCAGAAAATCGTATGGAAATGCTGAAAGGAAGGAGTGCAATGTATAGCCAATTTGTTGAGCGAATTGTGTGTTGTGTGTTGAGTGTCTTTCTTCAACAGCTGTTGCACATATATATAGCAGCCAGTGTTGAAGAAGACCAAACGTCCACCCTCCATGGTGGAGCAAGCATTAGCTTGTTTGTGGAGCAAACACATTCATCTTTGTGGAGCAAGCACATTCATAGTGGGAAGAGCATTAGGCGGCTGCGAAATGGTCAATACACGGATTGGAAAATATCCGTATTAATATTTACTATTAACAAATAAATTTGGTCCAAAAAATCAATCAATCAATCCGTAGCCGTAGCCGTAGCCGAGCGACGACAACGACGGCGCGAGGCTTGCTTTCTTCTTAACTCTTTAAGAGCTACAAGAAGAGCAATTATATATATACCCACCAAAAATCTTTTCCTCTTCCAATATGGGACAATGTCTCATTGTCAAGAGGGGGAAACTTAAAATTTTACTCAAAATTTCATTTTCCCTCCATTTCCCATTCACCCTCATTTTAAGACTATTTCATGTTAAAAAACAAAAAACTCAACAATTTACACTTAGCTTGCTAAGCACAATAAATATCTAGTCACCTTATCAGTTATCACATAAAACCGTCTAAAGCAAGTTTGTCAAGGAAATCACTGAACTGGAGAATATTGAGCTAAGTCACACCTATAAACTTGAAATCTGGTGTTTTTATCCATTGTTGGAAAACTGCTCACGCCGTGCAGCCATAATAGCCAACTGCACAATGCAGGGCTAGGGAACAAAACTACTATGAGCGGCCGATATTTACCAAATTCAGCAGTTAAAACTGAATGTTTTAAGTGATATGACAGCCATGCACCTCATTAAGATCATATTGGCATACTTTCCCAAAAAAAGAAAGAGCAGGCTCCATTGAAGACGAGAGTAAGGTACAACAAGCTCATTTCTGTCCATTGCCCTTCTCATGGAGCCGTACGTGAACGTTACCTTAGATATGTGTGAAAATGGAATCACAAGTTTGCTTATTACATGAGCTGTTACTTTAAATTAGACATTAGATATGTTCAATGAAAGAACTACAAGATTACTTAATACATTAAGTGCCACTTATAATGATTACGGATTTAAATGGAACCAATTTGACTTGTCATTGGAAATGGCCAATCATTAAATATTTTATATTGCTGCAAAACCAAAATGGTGTGCGATTAAAATTGAGAGTGCTTCTACTTAAGTTCCTAGTAGATATAAGACTTGCATACTTTGGCTTGACATTCTCGGAAAACTTTGAAATGACGGCTCAAGGAGAATTAACCATACAGTCTGAACTGATCGAGACCGGAACTGGAGAAAGAGATAGGAATGCAACATGTCCCAGCAAACTGTAAACTCAAAATTCAAAAGGCAACATGGTAAAATGATCAGTTATTAACAGTTTTGGACAATTATATAGGTTTATTTTCATAATTTTTTTATAAATAAGATGTTATAATTTGTCACGATCCAAATTTTTCCTCCGAAGGATGTCGTGATGGCACCTAGTCTCTACGACTAGGTAAGACTAACAAATAATGATAACCGAACAGATATAAATTAACAAGTTACTGAAAACAACCGAATAATAGATAAAAATCTTCCGAAAACAGAATCTCACAGTACACACCCCAAAATTGGTGAAACTGAATCATAAGCTCTACAAAATACACTAGAGTACTACTACATCACTGTCTGAAAGAAAATGCAACAGGAAGTAAAATAGGGAGGGTGACTCCGAGGCCTGCGGACGTGGAGCAGGTATACAACAATCCTCTAACGACTGGCACGAGCAGACATACCTGGATCTGCACAAAAAGATATGCAGAAGCGTAGTATAAGTACACCATAACGGTACCCAGTAAGTATCGAGTCTAACCTCGGTAGAGCAGTGACGAGGCCAGGTCAAGACACCTACTAGGATATAAGATAGACAATATGAAATTATAATACGGATGTGTAATGAAAAGTGAAGAAATAACTAATACGGAAAGATAATAGCACGAGCTGGTACCGGAAACCAACAATAGAAATAACACAAAAGAAACAACTAAAGTGCCACAATAATCATGTACGGATAACAACTGCTAGAACAAATAGCAAGAATTACAACGATGTACCGCCTCGTGTATAATCAAATCAAAACCGAGGTACCGCCTCTTATAATCAAGAATCACAAACGAGGTACCGCCTCGTATTCACTTTTCTCAATTTCAATCACAATCTTTCCGTATGCCGCCGCGTGAGCCTTACATTTGAAAATAGGTTTTGAAAACAGTTTTTCCGAAATAGCTACACGCATTTTAGCCCACCTTATGACATCGTGTGGCTTCACGTAGTTCCCTTACAAGCAACACGCACATAAGTCCCACCTTATACCGCCGGAACTAGGAAAATGGCAACAAATATTCTTCAGTTTGCTTCAAAGCTTGCGCTAGGAATACCCAAAATGTCATTAAAACTATTTATTTGTCAGTTTATTCTATAAGTTTGCTTAAGCAAAATTATTTTTCTGTTTGTAAAAATAGAAGTAAGAAAAAGAGTACAAATTACAAAGGATAGAAAATTTCTGACGTGGCACTGACATGGTGCATGACCTGGCGCGTATGAAAAATACCACATATTGTGAGACTGGTATTCGTGTTTCAGGTGGTGAAATAATTCATTCCAAATATGTTTAGGGAGGTAAAAGAACACTTATTTAGTTTAAGTGTTCAAACCTATTTTTTAGACACGTTTAATGGGGTCTTTATGTATTTTACCAAACAAAAGCTTTCACATTGTTTTTTCTTCCAATTGCTTTCGGTTTATAAATACATGGATCCGCTTTTGAATAAAAAGATCCCTTTAACTATTCCTCACGTTTAGCTGACTTGTTTTACATCTCTTTCACCATATGTTCATCATTCACGATATTGAAGTATACTAGTCTTAGGGTATACGTTTTGCACGTGTACCTATATTAATGAATACACAAATTTTAAAAATTACATACATATTATTAGATAATTTGTTTGAGTTATAAAATATAATGTAAGTTTTTTTTAAAATAATAAATATTTTTCTCATTTAATTAGCTTAACAAATGAAGGAATTTTATTTAGATGCCTTATCGTTATTTTTTCCGGACTTATATCGAAACTTATGATAGCTTTGAAGGGAGAGTTGAGCGGAACCAGGTATAAGGAGCAACAATCACTATTGATAGTTTTCGGACAAAAATTGGGGGGAAGGACAAAGAAAAGAGCGATGGAAAACCTATCTTTCTACTCTTTCTTTCTCGTCTGAAGGACTCTTTTTTGCTTAGGCCAAACACTTTTCTCTGACCCGAATTCTCCATTTTGGTACATGCTAAAGCGTTCCATTTCGGTGGATTGAAAGAGCCATCAATCACTATGATCGATCTCTTGGTCTTTTAAAAATTTGTGAATGAAAAAAAAATGGCATTATACCTTCTAAAAATTTGATAGTGACAATATAAAGTTTAAGAATGACTAATACAACAACAACAATAACAACTCAGTATAATTCCACTAATGGGGTCTGCGGAGGGTAGTGTGTACGCAGACCTTACCCCTACTCTGGGGTAGAGAGACTTTTTCCAATAGACCCTCGGCTCCCTCCCTCCAAGAACTCACCACCTTACTCTTGGGGTGAAACTCACAACCTCTTGGTTGGAGAATGACTAATATTGAACTAATATTTTACAAGAAAAAATTTAGTATAAAAATTATAGCGAGACGTTTTCATTTTTTGGACCGAATGCAAGAAAAAAACAAATGACAACTCATTTTTAATCTAGTTGCCTTCTATAATTTTACCTTATTGCTTAAAATTTATTTTTTCACCGATTTGAATCTTCATTTTTTATTATAATTAATTTTGCTATATTTTATGATTTCTTTCACTGACGATACTCTTATTACAAAAATAAAATTTATATACTTTAAGTGTTTTGTCAATTTAACAAATAATTTTTCTTATATGATAAATTTGTAAAATAATTGAATTGGATTCATTTGCTAATTAGTTAATTCAATGACTTAATTATTTGTTCTCAACATTAAAAGAAATAACTCAATTTTTATTAATTCAAATTTTGAATATTTTGCTCATTATAATTTTTAAATATTTTAGAATAATTATAATTTTTCCAATAAGAATTCGATTTTCAAATAGTAAGAAAAATCATATGTTTTGAATATTTATGTTTTCATAATTCGTTGTGTGTTTGACTCCTACATAATTTTGCTAACTCAGGTTTTAAATAATAAAGAATCTTATAGGAATAGTTCAATACAACTCTAATATTAATTAATGGGCTAAATAAGGAAAATTTTAGTTGAGTTGAGATCTGCTCCAGTTATAAAAGCTCTAGTATTTATCAATAGAAGTCCAGATTGGAACCACGTGCTCCTATTAAACTTTGAAGGCTTAGATCTCTTCTCCTCCACTTCTCCTAAAACTCCATTTTCTTCCAAATGAAAGGTAAATACATAGCTCCATCAACTGAGTGACGAAAAGTTCATATGACAATTTTTTCTTACTCCAAATTCGAAACTCAAACTTATTGAAAAATGACCAATCCACGCTCTATTTGAGCTCTGCAGTTTTTGAAATGTGTAAAGACAGCTTTACGAAAGCAAAATCGAAAGACATTTCAATTATGGGCAGTGTAGTAAATAGGAACAGATCTTGTCTTCTTCTCTGTAATCGACTGCTCCATAGGCCATAGCAGTATGAAACCTTCATGTTTTGACAAAAATTACATGGGTCTCTCCATGATTTAAAAACTTCTATCCGGGGGCGGATCCACCCCTTTACAATACGTGGCATGGCATCCGCTAAGATGATAAAAAATTTATATACTGTTAGGATCGGAAATTCGGATAGTGCGGAATATAGCCAAACAACGGTATAATGGCAATAACAAAGACAATGGAAGTTGATAACAACGACAATTAAAGTAGATAAAGAAGACACAAATTTAACGTGGTTCGGTCAAAGTGACCAACGTTCACAAGCGGAGAGTAGCAATTTACTATAACAATAAGAGTACAAAAGAGAGTACAAAATTAGAGTAAATACTCTAATTAATCCCAAATACCCTAAAGGAATAACCTCACAAGATCACTACAAAGAAATGGTTCACACAAGTGTTTCCCAACACTAACTCTCATACAAAACACACTTAATAAAGGAAGAAAGGAAGAAACAAGAATTGAAGACAAGTCTTGTTGGTGTGTCTAAAATGAACTAATGGTCTTCCCTTTTATAGGCAAAAAAGTCTTGACATCTTAGGTGTAAAAGAAGAGATACAACTTGTGCAAATAATGTCCAACACACAATGCAATATTTTTGGGTCCCAACAAATATTGCCAACAAACTCTACACTTTTCAAAGATGCTTATGCTTATGTGAGATGGACTCCATTTGACAAAATAATGGTCATATTACAAATCACCACCTTGGCCTAATTTTGGATGATATAGTAAATTTGCTCCACCTCTCCGCAAAAGCCCCAATGAGCATATGTCAAAATTTAATTCCATCAAAATCAGATAAATTGTCTGATACCGAAACTGTAGTAGGGCCTATAACAGTGGATCCCAATAAAGTATACAACGAACCAGATCTGTGTGCTTTCATGATCAAACGAGCACCTTGAAAATTTTTCAGAACTCCACCTTCACCAGTGAATTTGCACCCAAGGGATTCTAAAGTGCCCAAAGATATGAGATTTTTCTTCAACTCATGAACATGTCTAATATCGGTGAGAGTTCTCACCACATCATCATGCATTCTGACCCGAATTGTACCTTTGCCAATAACGTTACAAGTAACATTGTTACCCAATTGGACAACTCCACCTGCAACTGAATCATATGTAGAAAATAAGTCCCTTCTAGGACACATATGATATGAACAACCGGAATCTAAAATTCACTCATTGTCTAATCTGAAACTAGTTTCAGTTGCTAAAAATATAGTTTCCTCAATCTCATCAGTTGCTACACTAGCTTCGGCGGTGTCAGTATTTTTGTGCACATTTTTTCTTTCCTTATGCTTTTCTTTATTTTTCAGCTTATAGCATTCGGAGATAATGTGACCTTTCTTATGACAATAGCGACACTGTAAATTATTGTATCTGGATATGGAGTCGGAGTTGCCCCTAACAAACAAGCCAACTTTCGCTTGAGTTCCACTAGCTTCCCCAGTAATATTACTATTTATCTGTTCCTTTGATTTTAAGATAGATTTAATATCCTTATAAGAGATATTATCCTTTGCATAAAGCATAGTATCTCTTATATGCTTAAAAGATGGGGGTAGAGAACAAAGCAGTAATACGGCTTGATCATCATCTTTAATTTCAACATCTATATTACTTAAATCCATAAGAATGGAATCAAATGTGTCAAGATGAGAGAGAATAGAGATACCTTCACCCATACGAATTGTATAAAGCTTCTTCTTCAGGTAAAGTCTATTTTCCACCGTCCTCTTCATATATAAGGTTTTCAATTTTTCCCACATACCTTTAATTGTGGTTTCTACAGAAACTTCACGTAAAACCTCATTTGAGAGATTTAAAATGATACCTACTTTTACTTTTTTGTCTATGATGGCAAACTCCTCGTCCGTCATTTTATCCGGTTTCTTCTCATTTCCTTGCAACGCCAAGTCTAAGCCATCCTGAATTAGGATAGCTTCCATCTTTAACTGCCACATTCCGAAGTTTGCACTTCATTTAAATTTCTCATCATAGGTCTTTGTTAGAGTCATTTTTGGCTATTGAAACTAACTCTGTTAGATAAGGCTCTCATACCAATTTGTTAGAATCGAAAACCCGGGTAGTGCGAAATATAGCCAAACAATGGTATAATGGCAATAACAAAGACAATGAAAGTTGATAACAACGATAATTAAAGTAGATAAAGAAGACACAAATTTAACGTGGTTCGGTCAAAGTGACATACGTCCACAAGCGGAGAGGAGCAATTTACTATAACAATAAGAGTACAAAATAGAGTACAAAATTAGAATAAATACTCTAATTAATCCCAAATACCCTAAGGGAATAACCTCACAAGATCACTCCAAAGAAAGGGTTCACACAAGTATTTCCCAACACTAACTCTCATACAAAACACTCTTAATAAAGGAAGAAAGGAAGAAACAAAAATTGAAGACAAGTCTTGTTGGTATGTCTAAAATGAACTAATGGCCTTCCCTTTTATAGGCAAAAAAGTCTTGACCTCTTAGGTGTAAAAGAAGAGATATAACTTGTGCAAATGATGTCCAACGCACAATGCAATATTTTTGGGTCCCAAAGAACATTGCCAACAAACTCTATACTTTGCAAAGATACTTATGCTTATGTGAGATGGACTCCATTTGACAAAATAATGGCCATATTACATATACCTATGTTGAAAATTTCTTAAATTAGGTTAAATATCTGATCCTACCACCCGCAGCCGTAATTTAGACAAAGGTGTCATGGCTGGTAGATCTTTTTGAAAACTTTTCTTGTGTGTAAAATTCAAGTTATAAATTATCTTGAACCTTGTCCGACTTTCCCTTTTCATGTGCTTTTTATTTCTTTTTGTCCCAGTCATTTTCCTTTTCGGCTACCTCCTAATTTTCTATTTATCGTTTCTTTATTTTTTGTATTTTTTTTTATTCTATTATTTATATGCGATCTCTAACAAAAACACTCAAAAAGAGACTCCAAAACTATAAAATTGTATAAAATAAGCATTCCTCTTAATCTAAAATTTATGAGTTTTCTTCTTTCATATCCAAAAAGTTTTAGTCTTAATGGGAATTTTCGATTGAGATCAAATTTTTTTCATCTTTTTTTTTTTATTATATCATAAAAATTTATGTTATTATATGGTTATTAAGTATTATTTAAATCACTTTACTATCAAAATTATGACAAAAATTTTGTAAGCATTGCTTAAAAAATATGAGATTTATGATTTTGATTTTTGAGAACTTGTAGTTTATTTAATTCTATACTTGTGGGGTATAATTTATCTATTGAAGATATTTTTAAAAAAAATCTTATTTTGATTGATTTAATTCCCTTATTGAAGATGTTATATTACTTGTGTAAATCTATTTTTAATATACAAAAAAAAAAGATGTGATTTCCAAGTAAAAATGTTGATTTTACTTGTGTTGTTATAATAAAAGTATGATACCTTATTTAAAATACTAATTATGTTTATTTTTTAATATCTGAAATGTAATTTTTGTATTTGCAAATTAAAAATACCTATCAAGTTGACCCGAATAAACTCAAAAAAATCGAATAAACATTCCTAACAAATTTCATATTAGTCATTACTAGGTATACATTAAAAAATATTATGGCACCCGCCACCTTCAAATCCTAGATCTGCATCTGCTTCTATGCTATGATAGAATTGGATACAAGGAGGAGAAGAATGCTATTGTATAATTCAAAAAATGCTCCTTGAATGTCACGAACTCAAATTCCCTCTGTAGGATGTCATGATGACACCTAGTCTCTAAGACTAGGTAAGCCTATCAATACGGAATAATAATAAATATCTGAAATAAATAAACTATAATCCAAACAATTTCAACTCCAAAAACCTGGTAGAAATAAGTCACAAGCTTCTAAGAATTTATTCTCTATGTCTCTATACATCAAAATCTAAAACAAATAAGGAAAACAATATAGTAAGATAGAAGGGGACTCCGGAGTCTGCGGTCGCTAGCAGATATACCTTGAAGTCTCCTCGTACAGCTAGTTTACTGATAAACACCTAGTCTTTACGACTAGGTAAGCCTAATATTGCGAAAAATATAAAGAAACACAACATTTTAAAGATAAACAACATATTATAAATAGCCAAGAATAGTACCACTTGGCATATACAAAATAATTTTCCAAGACCCGGATTATCACTAAGTCACAAGCTGCTATAATCTATGTAGCTCTATACAAAAGTCTGAAGATAATAAAGAAAGTATCTAGGCGAGGGAGTAGAAGGGGACTCCGAAGTTCTGCGGACGCAAGCAGAAGTACCTTGAAGTCTCCTAGAATCAGCAGCACGTACTAACCCCGAGGCTGATAGCTTGCACCTGGATCTGCACACGAAAACATGTGCAGGGAAGGGCAGAATACACCACAATGGTACCCAGTAAGTGTCAAGCCTAACCTCGGTCGAGTAGTGACGAGGTCAGGTCAAGGCCCTACCGGAGTAAATATAATAAATTAAACAATAAAAGTTATAAGTAAAATTTACAGTAACATAGTTAAAGAAATTCTCAAAAATTTAATAGTTAAGGGGAGCCCTCGGCTCAAAACAAGGTAAACACAGTGGAAAAATCTCTCGGGATATCGTCCCGTAGTTTCAAATGAATATGCAGTACAGGAGGATCTCCCGGAATACGTCTGTAGTCCCAAAGTAAATATGCAGTACAGGGGATCTCCCGGAATACGTCTGTAGTCCCAAAATAAATATGCAGTATAGGAGGATCTCCCGCAATACGTCTGTAGTCCCAAAGTAAATATGCAGTACAGGGGGATCTCCAGGAATACGTCTGTAGTCCCAAAGTAAATATACAACGCAAGATGAAATGACAAGTATGACATCGAGTTATACAGTTTATACTGGACACAGATAAGGCAAATAAGGACTTAGCTAAACATATGCACAGAATATCAATTAGGCAGTTAAAACACGTAAACATGTTTTTCTAGTCTAAACTACACAATTAAACATATTAGTATGACTTAATAAGAGAAGCAATTTATGATTTAAAAAGGTTAAACATGATTTTTGAATTAATAGTCCGTGTACGTACTCGTCACCTCACGTACACGGTGCCCACACACCAAATAATATCAAGATATCCTAAGGGAGAAGTCCCCAACACAAGGTTAGGCAAGTCACTTACCTTGAACCGCTCAAATCACCTCGATAACACGTTTTTGTCATGAGTATCCGACTCCAAATGGCCCGAATCTATTCAAATAATTTCATAATGTAAATATAACTACGAGTAACTAATTTAGCTAATTAATTCGAAGTTAAAGCGTGAAATTAGGGAAAACGCCTAAAAAGTCACCCTGGGCCCATGCCTCGGAATCGGGTAAAAGTCGCAAAATACGAACACCCATTCACTCACGAGTTTACTCGTACCAAAATTCGACCTAAGAATCTTTCTCAATTTTTCACCCCAAATCCGAAATTAAATGATGAAATCAACCATAGATTAGTGGAATATAACCATAAAGGAGTTAGGAATCATTACTCAAAAACTTCCTCCGAAAATCTCTCCAAATTTTGCCTTCTACCGAGCTCTCAATCAAATTTTTGTGTTATGAACTCAACCCTCGTTTTTGAACCTTAAATTCTGCCCAGGTGCATTCTTCTTCGCGAACGCGACATCACAATCGCGAACGCGATGAACAATCTTCCACTGGCCCAAAATCCCTCATTCGCGAACGCGAGGGGATCCCGCAAACGCGTACCTTTCACTGACGTACCCTTCGCGAACGCAGGAACCTCTTCGCGAACGCGTAGGCTTAATGCCTGAAGCTTCTTCTGCCCCGCTCCTCTACGCGAACGCGAGGACCATATCGTGAACGCATAGGCTTAAGGTCCCACACCTTCGCGAACGCGGGAACAACATCGCAAATGCGAAGAACAACTTCACTGCCTTTCCCAGATGCACTACGCGATCGCGAGGCACCTCTCGCGAATGCGATGAAGGATTTTTCTGCAATAAAACACCAGAAATCTGCCAATTCTCTAAGTCCAAAGATGACTCGTTGAGCATCCGAAACACACCCGAGGCCCCCGGGACCTCGACCAAATATATCAACCAATCCTAAAATACCATACGAACTTAGTCGAACTCTCAAATCACATCAAACAGCGCTAAAATCACGAATCACCCTCCAATTCAAACTTAAAGAACTTGAAACTTTAAAATTCTACAACCGATGCCGAAACCTATCAAATCACGTCCGATTGACCTCAAATTTTGCGCACAAATCATAATCAACGTTACGGACCTACTCCAACTTCTGGAATCGAAAAACGACCCCGATATCAAAAATTCCACTACCGGCCCAAAACTCCAAAAATTCGACTTTCGCCATTTCAAGCCTAAATGAGCTACGAACCTCCAAAACACAATCTGAACACGCTCCTAAACCCAAAATCACCTATCGGAGCTAACAGAACCAACGGAATTCCATTCCGGAGTCGTCTTCATACAATTTTGACTACAGTCCAAATCCTAAGGTTTAAGCTCTCATTTAGGGACTAAGTGTCCCAAAACACTCCGAAACTCAAAACCAATCATTTCGGCAAGTCACAGTAGCAGAAAAAGATTTGGGGAAAGCAGTTAATAAGGGATCGGGGCTATTACTCTCAAAATGACCAGCCGAGTCGTTATAATAAGTGTCAAGCCTAATCTCGGTAGAGTAGTAACGAGGTCATGTCAAGCCCTAGTGGAGTTTAAATAATGACATGGTAAAATATTTAAACAATATAATAATATAAAATGACAATGAAAATGAATCAAGTAGTATGTCACATTTAATTACACCAAATAATGTCGATTAATATCTCGTGGAAACAAAATAAATTTCCTTTCAACTTCAAGAAAATCACAACAAATAATCAAAGGCAATGGCGACCATAAATCAATATCAACAATGGCACTCCCGAGGTACTGCTTCGTAGTCTCAAACCATAAATAAATTCACAATATCTCATTTTCTTATCTCACCGCAGGAGCCTTCACAATTTATTTGAAAGAAAACATTTTTTTCGATATAGCATCCCGTGTTTTAGCCATCCTTATCATACCGCATGACTTCTAGTAGTTCCCCCTACTAGCCACACGTATCAAGCCACCCTTATCTCACTGCATGTGTTTCAATACCCAAGACCTTATACCACCGCATGCGTATCAATATCACAATATATCACAATTTGCACCTCAAGTGCTCAAATAATTCAACTTGCCAAAATAATTCAACAACAATATTTTTCACAATAAAGAGCTCACGACTCATGCCAAAATAAATCATCAATAATATTTTTCCACAAATAAGAGCTCACGGCTCCATCACAATGAGTACGAAAATCTTACAAAAATATTCAGGAATAAATAATTCGGTAAAATAATATTTCAAAATCTTTAATACGTTGCTTCAATACCAAATTTAAAATGTCAAATACTTCATATTAGTAATATTTATTTTAAATAAAATCAACCTTCAAATAATGCACAGAATAAAAGAAACCAAGTTACAACTAAACAAGTAAAATAATTAGCAGAAAAAAGTCAAGCAACTTTAAAAAATAAACATTAAATCAATGATGAAGAATATATCAGAATAAAATAGTTTAATTAATGCGCAACAGTGATCTACACAATTTAAAAACATAATTTTTTACATTTATCCCGTGTACACGCTCGTCACATCGTGTACACGACTTTCAACATATTATAATTTATCACTTCAATACCAATCCTAAGGGAAATTTCCCCCACACAAGGTTAGACAAGTCACTTACCTCTACTTGCTCCAATTTAACCAAGTAGTATACTTTTTTCTCGATTTTTCGACTCCGATCGACTCATATCTAGTCATAATTAATTCGATACAGTCAACAAAAATTATAGGAATCAATTTCATAAGAAAATACTATATTTTTTCAATAAAATCTGAAATTAGCTCAAAAATTGTCCGTGGGCCCCACGTCTCGGAATTCGGCGAAACTTACAAAATCCGATAACCCATTCAATTACGAGTTCAACCATACCGGTTTCACTCCAATCCGACTCCGAATCGACACCGAAATCTCAAAATTTTATTTTTATGAGATTTCTAAAATTTTCCCAAATTTCCATCTCAATACACTAATTAAATGGTGAAAACAATGATAAATTCGTGTATATTAACCAAATTCGAGTTAGAATCACTTACCCCAATATTTTTCCTTGAAAATATATCTAAATCGTCTCTCCTCAAGCTCCAATTCGTCAAAAATTGCAAATGGGATGAAGTCCCATGTTTTTATAACTTACAGATCTATGAGGGAGTCCGATTTTGAAAGGGAGTCCAATTTTGACAGGCAGCCCGATTTTGACAGCATCTCCAGCAGAAAAATTGCAGCAACTTTTGCAGTACCTAAGTCCACTTTTGATCCGTTAACCATCTGAAACTCATTCGAGGCCCTCGGGACCTCAACCCAATACACCAACAAGTCCTAAAATATCATACGAACTTATTTGAAACCTCAAATTAAATCAAACAACGCTAAAATCACAAATCACACCCCAATTCAAGTTTAATGAAAATCAAGATTTTCCAACTTCTACATTCGATGTCGAAACCTATCTCCGATTGACCTCAAATTTTGCACACAAGTCATAAATGACATAACGGAGCTGTAAAAATTATCAGAACTAGATTCTGACCACGATATCAAAAAGTCAACCACCCGGTCAAACTTCCAAATTGAAATTCCTATTTTAGTCATTTCAAGTCAAATTTTACTATGGACTTCCAAATAAAATTCCGATCATACTACTAAGTCTAAAATTACCATACGGAGCTGTTGGAATCATCAAAATTCTATTCCGGGGTCGTTTGCACATAATTCAATATCCGGTCACTATTTGAACTTAAACTTTTAATTTTTCATCAAAATTTCGTATTTCGGACTAGGGACCTCAAAATTTGATTATGGGAATACGCCCAAGTCCCAAATCACGATACGGACCTACCGGAACTGTCAAAACACCGATCCGAGTCCGTTTGCTCAAAATGTTGACCAAAGTCAACTCAGTTGAGTTTTAAAGTTCTAATTCACATTTTAATCTATTTTTCACCTGAAAACTTTTCGAAAAATTTTACGGACTGCGCACGCAAGTTGAGGAATGATAAATAGCACTTTTCGAAGTTTTAGAATACAAAATTAATTATTAAATTTAAAGATGACATTTTTGGTCATCACATGAAAAAAACCAAAAAAGAAAAAAAAATTAAGTTGTCGTTGCAAGATAAAAAGGCAAGAGCAGCTACATAGTTGTATGATGAGTAGAAAGAATGTGAGTATACTCGAGCTCTGTATTTATCTTTATTCTTTCATTTGGAAGAAAAGGGAATTTTAGGAGATGTGGAGGAGAAGAGATCACAGCCTATAAAATTTTATAGGAGCACGTGGCTCCAATCCGGACCTGTATTGATAAATACTCGAGCATTTATAACGGGTGCATATCCGGACTCATTTTAGTTGATTTTAAAGTCCTAAAATTAGAAAAATAATTAAATGACTATTTTATCTAGTATAAAATCTATTTTTAAATGACAAAATAGGCGAATGATATTTCGCTAAGGACTTTTATGCTTTTAATATAGTATAAATAGATATAAATTTTAATGCTCTAATGAGATGTACAATTGCTCCAACTACACCGAATATGTTTATGATATTTTGGGACGGTTCTAATTAAATATGTCAAAATGTTAACATAACATTTCAATAAACGGAGAGAGAAGAAACCAAAATTCAAAAGAACAATTTGTTAAAAAACTTATTTTGCCTGTTTTTTCGCTTTTGGTTACCAAATTAGCCGATAAGTCTAACAGAAATAGACTAAAAAGGTGTAAAACTTATGTATAATTTGAATTTGGCCAACGATGAAATTTTATTATATTTAACTATTTAAGTTCAAGCATAATTTATATTATTTATAACAAAACAAAAAGGGCAAAGACTTGAAAAATAAATATGCCTGACGGGAATTTGGACAAAGATAGAATTTTATTATATTTAACTATCTGAGTTTGATACTAAATATGATTAAATGTTGATTAAATTATTTTTTATTTATCTATATCTATATTATTATAAAAGCACGAATAATTTATACTAAATGTTGAATAATAAATATATCCCTAAAATATTAATAGACTTTTATGCCCTCAATATTGCAGATTTCTCAAAAAGAAATCATTTCATATTTGATAGAATTGTAATAACTAGAATTTATATGCGATGCACACTTGGATTCATATTCTTCAACGAATTTATTTACTAATAGGATTCATATTATTCACATGCTTATAAGACGTTTTTAATATCATATCAAAAAACTCGTATTAGATTATTTATGGGGTTAGCAAGAAAAAAGTGTGGGAGTTAAATTTAAGGAAGAACAGAAAATGAGTACCAAGGAGTTATTTAAGTTTCGGTAATATTTTTACTTTCAGCATATTCCAGTGCTTCCTTCTCTATTTACGGTTGTGTTAAACCTGTGTCACTACATATTATACGTTGGCAATACTCTCGTGCTTCTATCTCTGTTGAAGGTGGGTTGGGCTGATTTGTTCTAAATTTTATGTATAAATATATATATTGGGTGTATGTGAACATTGACATGTACGTAAGTATATTATTTTTTGTAAGTTTTATGTGTAGAACTTTGAAAGAGACGAATGTTCGTGATATATTGAAAGACAACGCACAGATAAATTAATATGAGAAAACATAGGGTTTTGCGTTCATGCTCTTATCTACTATTGTTATCAAGTTAGTCATCTTTTTACCAATTTTAATATAATAATTTGAAATATATCTACTTGCAACTAATTTTATCCTTTTATTATGATAAAACTTTATTAATAAGTTGGTTTCAATTATATATTAATATTCTTTTATGTCACGACCCAAAATTTAACCAGTCGTGATGGCGCCTATCTCAATACTAGGCAACTCGAAATCTCAATGAACCACAACTTCTTTCAAGTCTGAAAATATAATATTTAAATAACATCCACAAATCTTACAATTACCGATACAACCACTCCCAAAACCTGGTGTCACTGAGTACATGCGCATCTAATTATGAATACAAGTCTGAAAAATACGATTCGTAACAGTCTGAGACCAAATACAGTAAATAAGGAGATAGGGAAGGAGAGACAAGGTCTGCGTAACACGGCAACTACCTCAGAATCTCCGGAAAATTAACTGTGTAAAAGAATCACCGCCGCTATGTACGGGAATACCTGGATCTGCACACGAAGTGCAGGGTATAGTATGAGTACAACCAACTCAGCAAGTAACAATAATAAATAAGGAACTGAATATAGTAACGAGCTACACAGTTATGGTTCATTTCTAGTAATTCCAGCAAAGAATAGACATGCTATCAAATCTGGCAGTTTAATATCAAATCAATTTTTATACAGTTCATGTAATCCATATATCAAAATCTTTCAGATATTTCACAACAATGTCAGATAGAAACTAAGTGCAACAACAAATGGAAATCAAGTACAACCTCTTAGGACAACAATCACTCACTGGGCTCCCATCCCTCATCACTCCTTAGGCTCCCAGCCCTCATCACTCACTCTCAATGGGTACCCGCGCTCACTAGTGGTGTACAGACTCCGGAGGGGCTCCTACAATCTAAGCGCTATAATCTGCACGGATAACTCACATGCCATAATATAAATATTTGGATCCGCACGACTAACTCACGTGTTGCACGGCCAACTCACGTGCTATAGTATAATATAAGGATCTACACGGCCAACTCACGTGCTACACGGACAACTCACGTGCTATAGTATCAATATCTCACAATCAGGCCCTCGGCCTCACTCAGTCATAAATCTCTCCAGTCTCTCGGGCTCTCAATAATCATGAAATCAGCCCAAACAACAATGATATGATGTATCAATAATAATAACAGAGACTGAGATAAAATGTGCAAGTAAAAACTGAGACTGAGTACATATAGAATTTAGCAGGCAATTCAACAAGTACGCGGCCTATGTGGGTCCCAATAGTACTATCACATAGCCTAAGCATGATTTCTAATATGATTTACAATTAAATTTTATCAACACATAAAGAGCATATAGCTAACAACAAATTATTCAACTTTACAATTTCACGGGATGGACCAAGTCACAATCCTTTTAATGCATGCCCACATGCCCTTCACCTAGCATGTGCGTCACCTCCAAAATAATCACATGATACCAAAATCCGGGGTTTAATACCCTCAGGACCAGATTTAAAATCGTTACTTACCTCAGAACGTGAAATTCTTTACTCTGCTATGCCTTTGCCTCGCAAATCGGCCTTCGAATGCCTCGAATCTAGTCAAAAATAATTCGTTTTAGTCAATAAAATTTATTAGAATTAATTCCATAAGAAAATGCTAATTTTCCGTAAAAATCCGAATTTTAGCTCAAAAATATTCCGTGGGGCTCACATATCGGAACTCGACAAAAGTTATAAAATCCAAAATCTCATTCAACCACGAGTCTACCCATACCAATTTTACCAAATTCTGACCTCAACTCGACCCTATTCTACAAATTTTATTTTCAAATTTTTATATTCCAATCTCCGATTTACACCTCAAAATCATGTAATCTAGTCGGATTATTCGATGATAATTCAATATTATGGAGTAGAAATGATCACAAGGAACTTACTTCAAGTTTTCCTTGAAAATATATCAAAAATTGCCTCTCCTCAAGCTCCAATTTGTCAAAAATGGCGAATGGGACGAAGTCCCTGTTTTTATAATTCTGCCCAGACAACCTCGGTTCTGCCTCGATCTTGGCCTTCGATCGAGGTCCTCGATCCTAAGCCTCGATCCTGGCCCTCGATCCTAGGCCTCGATCCTAGCCCACGATCCTGGGCCTCGATCGTGGCTTCGATCTTGATCCTCGATCATGGCCCTTGACCCTGGCCTTGGATCATGTCTTCGACCCTGCCTTCGACCGTGGCCCTTAACCCTAGGTTAGATCATGGCTTCGATCGTGGCCCTTGACCCTGGGCTCGATTCTGGCAGGTTCTGGGCTCGATTCGGAGAGATTTCTGGGCTCGAATCTGGCAGAAGAAATTTCTAGTAGAAGGAAATTGTAGCAGCTGTTGTAGTTCAATTTTTGATTCGTTAACTATCTGAAACTCACCCGAGGCCCTCTGGACCTCAACCAAATATACCAACAAGTACTAAAACATCATACGAACTTAGTCGAATCCTCAAATCACCCCAAACAACGCTAAAATCATGAATTACTCCCCAATTCAAGTCTATTGAACTTTAAAATTTCTAATTTCTACAAATAACGCCGAAACCTATCAAATCACGTCCGATTGACCTCAAATTTTGCACATAAGTCATAAATGACATAACATACCTATTAAAATTTTCAGAATCAGATTTCGACCCCGATATCAAAAAGTCAACCCCTCGGTCAAACTTTCCAAAAATTCAACTTTCGGCATTTCAAGTCTAATTCCTCTACGGACCTCCAAATATTCATCCGGACACGCTCCTAAGTACGAAATCACCATACAGAGCTATTGGAATTATCAGAATTTGAATTCGAGGTCATTTACACATAAGTCCATATCCGGTCCACTTTTCTAACTTAATTTTTTTCAATTATGAGACTAAGTGTCTCATTTCACTCCGAATTCCTTTCGGACCCGAACCAACTAACCCGATAAGTCATAAATCAATAGCAAGGCATAAATTGAGCAGTAAATGGGGGAATTGGGTTATAATATTCAAAATGACCGGCGGGTCGTTACATTCTCCCCCTTTTAAACACACGTTTGTCCTCGAACGGGTTTAGAATAATACCTGGAGTCTCAAATAAGTGTGGATATTTGTTCTGCATCTCCTGCTCCATCTCCCAAGTAGCTTTTCTGACTGGCTGGACTCTCCATAGCACCTTCACTGATGATATGTTCTTTGACCTCAGCTTTCGAACATGCCGGTCTAAAATAGCCATCGGCTCCACATCATAAGTCAAATTACCGTCTAGCTATACTGTACTGAAATCCAAAATGTGAGACGGATCCCCGACATACTTTCGGAGCATGGATACATAGAACACTAGATGAACACCTGATAGACTAGGTGGCAAAGCAAGTTCATAAGCCACCTCCCCAATTTTCTTAAGTATCTCAAAAGGCCCAATATACCGAGGGCTCAACTTGCCCTTTTTCCCGAACCTCAACACAACCTTCATGGGTGAAATCTTGAGCAGAACCTTCTCCCCAACCATGTGAACAACATCACGAACCTTCCTGTCGGCATAACTCTTCTGTCTAGACTAAGTCGTGCGAAGCCGTTCCTGAATTACTTTGACCTTCTCTAAAGCATCCTGAACCAAGTCAGTACCCAATAGTCTAACCTTACCAGGATCAAACCAACCCACCAGAGACCAACACCGTCTCCCATATAAAGCTTCATACGGAGACATCTGAATGCTTGACTAGTAGCTATTATTGTAAGCAAACTCTGCTAGTGGCAGAAATTGATCCTATAACAGCAACAACAACAACAACAACCCAGTATAATCCTAGTAGTGGGGTCTGGGGAGGGTAGTGTGTACGCAGACCTTACCCCTACCATGAGGTAGATAGGCTGTTTCCAATAGACTCTCGGTATCCTTCCCTCCAAGAACTCCCCACTTTGCTCTTGGGGTAACTCGAACTCACAACCTCTTGGTTGGAAGTGGAGGTTGCTTACCATCAGAAATTGATCCCATGAACCCCCAAAATCAATGACACAAGCACATAGCATATCCTCCAATATCTGAATAGTGCGCTCAGATTGTCCGTCCGTCTGAGGGTGAAATGTTGTACTCAACTAAACCTGTGTGCCCAATTCTCACTGCACTGCCCTCCAAAACTACGAGGTAAACTGCGTACCCTGATCTGAAATAATGGACACCGGCACTCCGTGTTGGCGAACAATCTCGCCAATATAAATCCCAGCGAACCGCTCCAAAGAATAATTAGTACCGACTGGAATAAAATGCGCAGATTTGGTCAACCGATCTACTATCACCCAAACAACATCAAACTTTCTCAAAGTCGTGGGAGTCCAACTACAAAGTCCATGGTAATACGCTCCCACTTCCACTCCGGAATTTCAAGTCTCTATCGTAATTCGCCCGGTCTCTGATGCTCGTAATTTACCTGTTGACAATTTAAACACTGAGATACAAACCCAACTATATCTTTCTTCATCTGACTCCACTAATAGTGCTGTCTTAAATCCTTATACATCTTCGCAATGCCTGGATGAATAGAGTACCACAAACTGTGAGCTTCCTAGAGAATCAGCTCACGCAAACCATCTACATTAGGTACACATAGCCTAGCCAGCATCCGTAATACACTGTCATCTTCAGTAGTGGCTTCCTTGGCATCACCGTGCTGAACCGTGTCCTTAAGGACAAGCAGATATGGATCATCATACTGGCGCTCTCTGATGCGATCATATAAAGAAGACCGAGAAACCACACAGGCCAAAACTCGATTCGGCTCGGAAACATCCAATCTAACAAACTGATTAGCCAAGGCCTGAACCTCCAAGGTTAAAGGTCTCTCTGTTACCGGTAAGTATGCTAAGCTGCCCAAACTCGCCTTATGACTCAAGGCACCAGCCACCACATTGGCCTTTCCAGGATGATAGAGAATGGTGATATCATAATTCTTAAGCAACTCCAACCACCTTCGCTGCCACAAGTTAAGATTTCTGTTTAAACAAATGTTGTAGACTCCGATGATCGGTATATACCTCACACTAGACACCGTACAAGTAATGCCGCCAAATTTTCAAGGCATGAACAATAGCTGTTAACGCAAGATCATGGACTGGATAATTCATGTACCTTTAACTGTCTGGACATATAGGCAATCACCCTACCGTCTTGCATAAGTACTGCACCGAGACCAATCAGCGACGCGTCACAAAACACAGTATAAAACTCTGAACCTGTAGGCAACACCAATACTGGAGTTGTAGTCAAAGTTGTCTTGAGCTTCTGAAAGCTCTCTTCACATTCATCCGACCACCTGAACGGAGCACCTTTCTGGGTCAATTTAGTCATAGACGATGCAATAGATGAGAAACCCTCCACGAAACGACGATAATAACCGGCCAAGTCGAGAAAACTCTGAATCAGAGTAACTGAGGATGGTCTGGGCCAATTCTGAACTGCCTCTATTTTCT
The DNA here is from genome assembly GCF_000715075.1 of Nicotiana tabacum. Taxonomy (NCBI): domain Eukaryota; kingdom Viridiplantae; phylum Streptophyta; class Magnoliopsida; order Solanales; family Solanaceae; genus Nicotiana; species Nicotiana tabacum. The sequence continues at coordinate 120,300,088 of NC_134098.1, forward strand.
TCGGATCCACCTTAATACCTTCACTGGACACTATATGTACTAAGAATGCCACCCAACTAAGCCAGAACTCACACTTAGAGAATTTGGCATAAAGTTTCTCCTATCTCATCCTCTGTAATACAATACCCAAGTGTTATGCATGCTCCCCTGGCTACATGAGTACACCAGAATATTATTAATGAATACCACGACAAATAAATTAAGATATGGCTGAAATACATTATTCATCAAATGCATAAATGTTGTTGGGGCATTGGTTATCCCAAAAGACATCACAAGAAATTCATAGTGGCCATAACGAGTCCTGAATGTCGTCTTTAGAATATCCGAATCCTGAATTTTTAATTGCTGATACCCAGACCTCAAATCAATTTTGGAGAACACCCTCGCTCCCTGAAGCTGGTCAAATAAATCATAAATACGTGGCAATGGATTTTTATTCTTTATTGTAACTTTGTTCAACTGCCTATAATCAATGCACACCCGCATAGTACCATCTTTCTTTTTCACAAACAGAACCGGTGCACCACAAGGCGACACACAAGGCCTAATAAACCCTTTTTCAAGGAGTTCCTGAAGTTGCTCTTTCAATTCTTTTAACTCAACTGGTGCCAACGATAAGGAGGAATAGAAATGGGTTGATTGCCCTGTACCAAGTCAATACCAAAATCAATATCCTTATCGGGTGGCATACCCGGCAGGTCTGCAGGAAATATATCCGGAAAGTCTTGCACGAGCGGTACTGAATCACTAATAGGAGTATCTGCATCAACATCTCTCACAAAGGCCAAATATGACAGGCATCCCTTTCCAACCATACGTTGGGCCTTCAAATAAGAAATTACCCTGCTAGGAACAAGATCTAGAGAACCCTTCCATTCGACCTTTGGCAACCCCGGCATTGTCAACATCACGATTTTCGTATGACAGTCCAGAATAGCATGACATGGAGATAACCAATCCATACCCAGGATTACATCGAAATCAACCATATCGAGTAACAAGAGATCGACTCTAGTCTCCAGTTCCCTAATAGTAACTACACATGACCGATACACACGATCCACAGTAATAATATCACCACCGGTGTAGATACACAAACATGTGAAACTAAGGACTCACAGGTCATATCCAGATAATGAGCAAAATACGATGATACATATGAATAAGTGGAACCAGGGTCAAATAATATAGAAGCCTCCATGTGGCATACTGAAACAATACTTGTGATCACTGCGTCAGAGGTAATAGCATCTGGCATAGCAGGAAAAGCATAGAATCGAGCCTGCCCGCCACCTGATCGGCCTCCCCCTCTTGGGCGACCCCTAGCTGCCTAACCCCCACCCCGAGATGGCAGGGTGGGTGGTGTAACTGCTGGTGCTGGTGCCGTCAGTCGAGAACTCTGCTGTGAAGCCCCACTCAATAGCCTAGGACACTCTCTCTTGAAATGACCAAATTCTTCGCACTCGAAATAACCCCTCATCTGACGGAACTGATGTTCCTGATAACCTGAGGAATGACCTGCAGAAGCCTGTGCGGATGAGGCATGATGAGAACTCCGCGCTGGTAGTGCACTGAGTGAAGACTGGCCTGAGTGAGCACTGTAAGAACCATGGCTAGCTGATGCACCACGATGAGCTGGACGACCCGTCTGAGCGTGTCTGTAAGAACGACCCCTACCTCGGTAAAACTGACCCCTTGAAGGAACACCGTTGTAATCACCCGGACTATGAGGCCTCTTAGCCTCTCTCTATCCACGTTCCTGGCTACGAACTATCTCTATCTACCGAGCAATGTCCACTACCTCATCAAAAGTAGCACCAGATACTCTCTCTCTCTCTAGTCATAAGTAGTCGCAGCTGATATGTGAGGCCATCAATGAATCTCCTAATCCTCTCCCTATCAGTGGGAACCAACCAGACTGCCTAACGAGCCAATTTATAAAATCTCATCTCGTACCGTGTCACAGACATATCACCCTGGCAAAGCTACCCAAACTGTTTGCGTAGCTCTTTTCTACGAGACTGAGGTATGAACCTCTCCAAAAAGACCACGAAGAACTGATTCCAAGTAAGGGGTGTTGCGCCAACAGGCCTACGCCTCTCGTAAGTCTCCCACCATCTGAGTGCAGCCCCAGAAAACTAAAAAGTAGTGAATGAGACCTCATTGGTCTCCATAATACCTGTTGTCCAAAGCATCCGTTGGCACCTATCCAAAAAATCCTGAGCATCCTCTGACTCAGTACCGCTTAATGGTGGAGGTTGAAGCCTCTCAAATCTCTCAAGTCTCCTCTGCTCATCATATGCCATAATAGGAACTACCGAGGCCTGAGTAGCTACAATCGACTAGGCTGGTAGCGCTCCCGGTATCTGAAGTCCATGTACTACCTGGTCTGGAGTACGGGCAACTGGGGTATGAGTACCTCCCCCAGCCTGAGAAGTGGCAGGTGCGTCCTGAGCCAAAACCACCTGAGCAAGACCAGTGCAGGCTGCAAATATCTGGGCCAAAGTTTCCTGAATGTATGTAATCTCAATGGGCACAGCTGGTGCCTGAGCTGATCCTGTCGGCTCAACTATATCTGGAATCTGCTCCTAAGCTGGAATAACTGGTGGTACTACGGGTGCTGTTCCAACTGTGGTGCGAGCTACACCTCAACCTCTACCTCGGCCCCGGCCTCTATCACAGCCTCGGCCTCTCGCGGCCCTAACTGGTGGCTGACCATTCGATCTAGTAGTACGTGTCCTCACCATCTGTGAGAGAATAGAATTGCAGAAATTTAGTTTCCAGAATCAACAAATTCGCATGACAGAATACAAGAAAGTGAAATTTTCCTAAGGGTTCTGCAGCCTCTCGAAGATAAGTACAGACGTCTTCGTACCGATCCGCAAGACTCTACTAAACCTGCTCATGACTCGTGAGACCTACGTAACCTAGGCTCTGATACCAACTTGTCACGACCCAAAATTTTAACCAGTCGTGATGGCGCATATCTCAATATTAGGCAAGCCGAAATCTCAATGAACCACAACTTCTTTCAAGTCTGAAAATATAATATTTAAATAACATCCATAAATCTTACAATTACCGATACAACCACTCCCAAAACCTGGTGTCACTAAGTACATAAGCATCTAATTATGAATACAAGTCTGAAAAATACGGTCTGTAACAGTCTGAGACCAAATATAGTAAATAAGGAGATAGGGAAGGAGAGGCAAGGTCTGAGAAACCCGACACCTACCTCAGAATCTCCAAAAATTCAACTGTGAAAGAATCAACACCCGCTATGTCCGGGAACACCTGGATCTGCACATGAAGTGCAGGGTGTAATATGATTACAATCAACTCAGCAAGTAACAATAATAAATAAGGAACTGAAGATAGTAACGAACTACACAGTTATGGTTCATTTCCAGTAATTCTAGCAAAGAATAGACATGCTATCAAATCTGGCAGTGTAATGTCAAATCAATTTTTATACAGTTCCTGTTCATGTAATTCGTATATCAAAATCATTCAGAGATTTCACAACAATGCCAGATAACAACTAAGTGCAATAACAAATGAAAAGCAAGTACAATCTCTTAGGACAACAATCACTCACTCGGCTCCCAGCCCAAGCTTTATAATCTGCACGGACAACTCATGTGCCATAATATAAATATCTGGATCTGCACGGCCAAATCACGTGCTATAGTATAATATAATGATCTGCACGGCCAACTCACGTGATATAGTATAATATAAGGATCTGCACGACCAACTCACGTGCTATGATATCAATATCTCACAATCAGGCCCTCAGCCTCTCTCAACCATAAATCTCTCCAGTCTCTCGAGCTCTCATTAATCATGAAATCAGCCCAAACAATAATGATATGATGTATCAATAATAATAACAGAGACTGAAATAAAATGTGCAAGTAAATACTGAGACTCAGTACATATAGCATTTAGCATGCAATTCAAAAAATACGCGACCTCTGTGGGTCCCAACAGTACTATCACATAGCCTAAGCATGATTTCTAACATGATTTATAGTCAAATTTTATCAACACATAGAGAGCATATAGTTAACAACAAATTATTCAACTTTACACTTTTCCGGGACGGACCAAGTCACAATCCTCTTAATGCACGCCCACATGCCCTTCACCTAGCAGGTGCGTCACCTCCAAAATAATCACATGATACCAAAATCTGGGGTTTAATACCCTTAGGACCAGATTTAAAACTGTTACTTACCTCAGAACGTGAAATTCTTTACTCTGCTATGCCTTTGCCTCGCAAATCGGCCTTCGAATGCCTCGAATCTAGTCAAAAATAATTCGTTTTAGTCAATAAAATTTATTAGAATTAATTCCATAAGAAAATGCTAATTTTCCGTAAAAATCCGAATTTTAGCTCAAAAATATTCCGTGGGACCCACATATCGGAACTGGACAAAAGTTATAAAATCCAAAATCTCATTCAACCACGAGTCTACCCATACCAATTTTACAAAATTCTGACCTCAACTCGACCCTATTCTACAAATTTTATTTTCAAATTTCTATGTTCCAATCTCCGATTTACACCTCAAAATCATGTAATCTAGTCGGATTATTCGATGATAATTCAATATTATGGAGTAGAAATGATCACAAGGGACTTACCTCAAGTTTTCCTTGAAAATATATCAAAAATCGTCTCTCTTCAAGCTCCAATTTGTCAAAAATGGCGAATGGGACGAAGTCCCTGTTTTTATAATTCTACCCAGACAACCTCGGTTCTGCCTCGATCTTGGCCTTCGATCGAGGTCCTCGATCCTAAGCCTCGATCCTGGGCCTCGATCCTGGCCCTCGATCCTAGGCATCGATCCTGGTCCTCGATCCTGGTCCTCGATCGTGGCTTCGATCCTAATCCTCGATCATGGCCCTCGACTTCGATTATGTCTTCGACCCTGCCTTCGACCGTGGCCCTTGACCCTGGGCTCGATCATGGATTCGATCGTTGCCCTTGATCCTGGGCTCTATTCTGGCATGTTCTGGGCTCGATTCTGAGAGATTTCTCGGCTCGAATCTGGCAGAAGAAATTTCCAACAAAAGAAAATGCAGCAGTTGTTGTAGTTCACTTTTTGATCCGTTAACTATCCGAAACTCACTCGAGGACCTCGGGACCTCAACCAAATATACCAACAAGTCCTAAAATATCATACGAACTTAGTTGAATCACTCAAATCACCTCAAACAACGCTAAAACCATGAATTACGCCCCAATTCAAGCCTATTGAACTTTGAAATTTCTAATTTCCACAAATAACGTCTAAACCTATCAAATCACGTCCGATTGACCTCAAATTTTGCACACAAGTCATAAATGACATAACATACCTATTAAAATTTTTAGAATCAGATTTTGACCCCGATATCAAAAAGTCAATCCCTCGGTCAAACTTTTCAAAAATTTAACTTTCGGCATTTCAAGTCTAATTCATCTACGGACCTCCAAAAATTCTTCCAAATCACCATACGGTGCTATTGGAATTATCAGAATTCAAATCTGAGGTCGTTTACACATAGGTCCATATCCGGTCCACTTTTCGAACTTAATTTCTTTTCAATTATGAGACTAAGTGTCTCATTTCACTCTGAATTCCTTCCGGACCCGAACCAACTAACCCGATAAGTCATAAATCAATAGCAAGGCATAAATTGAGCAGTAAATGGGGGAATGGGGTTATATTATTCAATACGACCAGCCGGGCCATTACATTTTATTTCAAGGAACTAATTATTACTGAACTTCATATATTAATAACAAGTAGTTTACGCAATTAAAAGTGTATTACTTTTGGCACATGTTTAATATTTAGCACAAGATATATCGTGCATCGCACGAACATAGAGACTAGTACGATATTAAAAACACGAAGACCCTTAGCGAAATGTTGTTCGCCTTTTTTACCCTTTAAAATAGAGTTTACATGTCACGGCCCAAAAATCCCACCACATGCGTCGTGATGGCACTTAGTCTCTAAGACTAGGTAAACCGATTACAATTACATTTCAAGCCATTATTTTTTTTATTCAATACAAGTGTCAATACTAACAACAGAAATATTCAACAAACAACCTCCCAAGACTGGTAATACTGAGTCACGAACTATAATTGAATACATGAAATGATCTCAAGGATCGAATACTCAATACTGTTTGATTAATAATTAATAGTACAATAAAATGAAAAGACTTCAAGGGACTGCGACGACCAAGCAGCTCTACCTTGAATCCTTGCAATCATACTTTAACTTTGTCCGAGTCTGATAGCTCCAATACCCGGATCTGCACAAAAATGTGCAGATGTGTAGTATGAGTACACCACGATCGGTACCCAATAAGTATCAAGACTAACCTCAGTGGAGTAGTGACGAGATACAGTCGAGACACTCACTAGTCTAATAACCTGTGCAATATAGTATACAAAAATAATAGAAAACAAATAACAATAAGGGCAACACAAATCAATGAGTGATACGCACAGAAGGGCAACAAGAACACCATTAATATTGCTCAATAAATAATAAATACAAGTACAACCAATTAAATCAAGTCCTTCAAATATAAATCTTTTGTCGGTGTGCTTCTCAAATAATACTCTTCAGGATATAATACTTTTCAATAAATATATTTCGAATATACTCCCTTCAAATAAATATCTTTCAAATATAATTCTTTCAAATAAATCTCTTTCAAATATAATTTCCTCAAATAAGTATCTTTCAAATATAATTCTTTCAATAAATCTCTTTCAAATATAATATTTTGAATATAATTCTTTCAATTAAAAGTCACTATGTGACACCCCACTTCATAATCATAAAAATACGGGTCTCAGACCTTTTTTATATTTTTCTTAAACACGGGTCTCAGCCCACTTTTATATTTTCAGGGCACTTCGTGCCCATAATTAAATCATCATATTTTTCCGGCACCTCGTGCCAACTTTTCATATCACAGCTGCACGGACAGTTCACGTGCCAATAATAAAATCATCATATTTTTTCCGGCATCTCGTGCCTACGTTTCATATTCATTGCATCGTGCAACCCGATCCCATATAGCATTACCTGCCCGGCAATGGCCACAGGTTCACAATTTCAACATAAATCAGGCTATTATCAAGTTTACCGAAACAACAAGACAAGTTGCACAAGATATAAAAATAAACACAAGGAATACCCAAACATCACATAAAAATTACCAACACAATAACTCCACATCATCACATATCATCCCTGATAATAGCCACCCTTATCTCTCATATAGCCACCCTTATCACTCCAATAATAGCCTCAATTATCCCTCCGCCCAGACAATATCAATAGCCACCCTTATCGCTCCTATAGCCACCCTTATCACTCCGTCCAGACAATATCCCAACACACATAATAAAAGAGAAATGCCTCCCTTATGCCCACATAATATCAACAGTGGAATGACACCCTTATATCCTCAAAATAATAACTCACACAACACAACAATTTACACGAAATATTATCACGGCAACATAACAAAAATCAATTCGTATCACAATTTGCCCAATGACCACAACCAATTCCAAATATATAACAAATCAATTAATTTCACAACAAATATCCGAAGGCTCCACACAATGCATATAAAACCTTAAAACAATCAACAGAGACACAATGCATATAAAACCTTAAAACAATCAACAGAGACACAATGCATATAAAACCTTAAAACAATCAACAGAGATAGAAAATAATCAGCATAGGACAACGCCTTCATTAATCCAAATTTTGATAATTATATTAACACTTATTCTTAAGCTCGTTTAATTAATTATTTGCATAGGGAAAATCCATAATGAAATTAAATTCCAGAAATATCAAACCATCAAACTCACAGAATTCACATAAATATACATGTAACATTCACATCAAATCGTCATATAAAAACATATTCAATAAATGCGAATTGAGGCATGGAAAACAGATGATTAAATAAATGCTAATAATTATCCAATTTACTACACAATATGCCCAAGACTTTAACTCAATAAATTTTGCATATATAACCCGAGTACGTACTCGTCACCTCGCATACACGGCTTTTCACATTTCACAAATGGCATATAAAACTCGATACCTAAGGGATAATTCCCCCACTCAAGGTTAGGCAAGACACTGATGTCGCCCAAACTCACATCACTAATTGGGATTGTGAGGCGGTCGATGCAATTATAATTACCCAACGCGAGTCGGGGTCGATTCCACAGAGAGTTTTATGTTGGATTAGGTATATACCTAGTCTAAGTATATGACGTGCCCAAGATTGTACTTCCACATATTCGGTTGTTTCTTTTCTACTCCTAAATGTTATGCTAATGCTGTAATTGTAAAGCTAAGAGACAATATTTTTGGTATTGTTATTTTTCAGGTTATAAAAGATCTAGGGTTGTAACTTCCACCTAGTTGGTTACCTAACGGATTGAGATCTTTAGGGCATGTTTGGTTGGTCGGGATACAATATAGCAATCACACGCGATTACTCACTCTATACCTCTCGGTAGTTTGAGTGATTTTGCCCAATTTGACTTTCTCAAGTCCAAATGGGTATTTCACAAAACAAGTGATAGATGCTCAAGTCAGGTCTTACTATCTCTAGATTTGACCCTTTAATTAGGGCTATCAATTTCTTGAGTTCACCCCAATTTATTGTTAGCCAAGTTTTCCTAAAATTAGTCTCTCTTTCTCAAGTAGAGACTAAGTCAAGGCATGAATCAATGTTTGCAACCATTAATTCTCAAATTCAAGCAAGAACTAGGCTAAATATCATATACCCAATCATAAATAAGTCCTAAATCAATCACCCATTAAGTACCCATACTAGGGTTGGGTCACAACCCTAGCTAAGGTTTTAGCTACTCATAGAAAATTAAAAAATTAAAAAAGAAACTAAGATAAAAATCATAATAGATGATTAAGGGAAGAAAATCTAATGTTAAAATGATAAACTATTACAAAGTTACCCAAAACAGTAAAGAAAAACGGCTATCTATTCAGGTGTTCTCTCCTTAACCTAAATTTGATAAAAAAGAGCTATTTATACCCAGCTAAAATTATAAGACAAAATTGCCCCTGCGGAGATTCTGCAGCCGCACAATTATGTGTGCGGTCCGCACTTTGACATTAGCTTGACAAGATGGACTTCTACGGACGCACAATTCTGGGTTGCAGCAGCACTTCTTCAAATTTCGCGGTCCGCACATTTCTGAGTGCGGCCGCACTTTTGAATTTTAGCTTTGACATGCAAGACTTCTGTGGACCGCACATTTCTGAGTGCAGTCGCACTTTTAATTCTGCGGCCGCACAATAATGGTGCGGTCCGCACTTCTTCATGACCCTATAATCCATCTCTCTGAACCTCATCTTCTGCGGCCATACAATAATTGTGCGGTCCGAACTTTGCATAGAAATTTTGTCAGAGGCTTCCTCATGTTCTGCGGCTGCACTCAATATTGTGCGGTCCGCATTTTGCCCTTTTAGCTTTTGTTTTTGTCCTTGTCCAAAATTACTCCTTCTTGAGTTGATTTTCATCTCTTTGACTCATATTCCAACACTCCTGCAAGAAAGCACATTTCATCAGTTTTAGGGAATACCTTTAAGCAATTTTGAGCTAAAACGAAAGTAAAACAGTACAAATAAGTAGTCAAAATCCCTACTTATCAACTCCTCCAAACTTAAGCTTTTGCTTGTCCTCAAGCAATTAAGGTAATTATCACCTCCACAAGAAAAGAGCTATTTCAGATGGCCTAAGGTGAATCAAACACACATCAATTGGGACCAACAATTACCCACAATAATTATGAATTATCAACAATGCAATGATTTAACTTTTTAAGTATAATAGTTCTAATGTGACACTAGAGCATCAAGAGTTGACTTTATTCATCAAGGAAGCTCGCTCTTTCATGTAGGTCATTGTGGATCCCAAACTCCTCCTCCTCTACTCTCCGTTAGCATATCTTACTTTAGAATGTAACACTCAATTCAAGGATTGTGAAAAGTTTGCCCATCTCTCTCAAATGAATATCACAAGTACGGCTCTAAGTACCATATGCTTGCCCCTCATGTAAATCACCACTAATGTAAGCTCACTCGACTTGAAATAATGTAGGACTTTTTCGAGATGTAATGAAGGCTTTTGGACTAAGGTAGGATTTGTTGGAATATCATCTTTTCTTAAGCACTCCATTTTCTTTTTTTGGCTCATACTTTGTCGACTTTTTGAGTCGTTTTCTTTTTCCTCGGGGGAACTAGAGAGACTTAACGTCACTCTTTCTTGGTCATGATATTCATTTTCTCCTTCTTTGTTTACTCCATGCCTTTCATCCTTGTCTTTCTTTGAATCCCTTCAACTCTTTACTTTATTCACTTTCTTTTTGGCATTTTTCATTTTGTTCTTTCTTTCTTTTCTTTGCCTTCCCTTTTCTTCATTTCTTTCCTCTTCTTTGTACCTTTATATCACTTTTAAACTCCTCGTCTCTCCCCCAAACTTATGTTTTAGCCAATTATTTTTTAAGAATACCAAGGAAAAATTGGATGCCAAAAGAGGGTCATTACAAATGGGTACAGGCTTGTAATGTGGTTATTAAATAAAAAAGGGCTTAGGCTCAAATGGGTTGACTAGGGGCATCACATTGGTAGGCTATGGAAGATTTCAAATTGGATCAAGGAGAGCCTACAATCATTTATCAAGCCAAGCCAAACTTAGAATTTCGCCTAGAAAAACATTCGGGGCAAGTTCTAGACTATTAGCACGTGTACTTTGGACTTGCAACTAAATATCTCACCTCTCACGATGCTGGATTGCTAAAGAGAACGAAATCAAGGGCCCACAACAACCCTATTTAATATTGAAAATCACAAATGGCTCGACTGAACCACTCGATGAATGCTTAAGTTAACACAAGAGTCAAAAGGTCACAACTAGAGATATTTTCTATCAAAAACTTGTTTTTAACAATAAGGCCGCAGGTAAATGTGTTGGTACCAAGTGAAGCATGCTTGAGACCCTTTTATTCATTACTACTGTTTTTACCTAAACATAAAAAAAAATGGACTCAATCCCTTAAGAAGGTTGTCACGCCATCCATCGTTGGGAAGAGCCACACGGTTCACACAAAACCCACCTTTGGAAAGAACCGTGATATTAAGAAAACCAAAGGCTTATTGCTCACTTAAATATAACAAGAAGCTACCTAATCAAAAAGAAACTATTAAAGTAAATAAGAAGTTATACTACTAAGAAAAATAAACTACAAAAGCTATAAAATAAACTACTGAAAGTAAGACAAATGAATATACAAACCGAGGGAAAATGAATATATACATCAAGGGAAAGGGAGGAATATATACATAATAAAAGAGAGAATAAGTATAAAAGAAAAGGAGTATTAAAGTTATTACATGCCAATGTTGATGTCATAATAAACTATCCAAAATAGACCACCCCCCGAAAAGAAATAAGCCTTGTCCTCAATGCTTAACAAAAATAAGGATAGAGAGTGAAGAGAACTCTCTATGTGGTCTCAGTGTAAATGGCATCATCAGCACCCTCTGGATCCTCCAACTGGATTTCATCGTCCTCCGGTCGGGGAATAATGGGGTGGCTGAACATTTGGAGCATCTCCTCAGCAGTGTGGGCAGCAAGGTTCGGCTCCTCATACTAGCCAGCTTCTGTCTCTAATGCCTGAGGTACTGGTGGAATTGCTGGTGCTGCTAGTGCTGTCTCCATCAGAAGGTCAAAGGGAATATCCCCAGCTGATGCAAGCTTGCCCACCTCGGTGCTCAATCTTTCCACTGATTTCTTTTATGCCTGAGATTTTCGCATCTTCTTCACTTGTTTTCCCAACTCCTCAATAGCTCTCCCGTGCACCACCACTGTATCCATGATAGTCTTCTGATTTTCCAGGATCTTCTTCAAAGTTTCCTCCACTGACGGAGGTACCTGAGGTGCTGCTGGGGTAGAGGATTGTGCTGCAACAACACTGGATATGTCAGACAGCTTTGAAGTAGCTATCTGTATCCAGTTGTTGAGACTCTCCAATGTCTGGGAGACTCGATGACTGAGAGATATCCCTACTTTACGCAACCTCATTATTGCGAACGTCTTCAGCCTTGACGTACATTTCCAACATTCTTATCACAAGAAATTCCCAGTATTCATCCGGAGTTCACAAAAAATCTCTCAGAGTTTCATTGTCTGTACCTAATTTAGGCATGAAATGGCAAAAGTTGAGTTTCGGGAAGTTTGATCGGGAGGCTGACTTTTTGATATCAGGGTCGGATTCCGATTCTGGAAGTTGGAATAGGTCTGTAATGTTGAATATGACTTGTGTGCAAAATTTGAGGCCAATCGAACGTGGTTTGGTAGGTTTCGGCGTCGTTTGTGGAATTTAAAAGTTTAGAAGTTCTTTAGGCTTGAATACGGGTGTAATTGGAGTTTTGATGTTGTTCTGAGTGATTTGAAGGTTTGGCTAAGCTCGCATGGGGTTATATGACTTATTGGTATGTTTGGTTGAGGTCCCGGGGGTATTTCGGATGCGAAGAGGAGGACGCATCGGAAGCGAAGAGGAGGACGTAGATTCGGGCAAGGTTGGGTTGGACTGGAAGCGCAGTTGCAAGATTAGGAGCATATCTGTGAAATCGTAGATGTGGAAGGGGAGGCGCAGATGTAGAAAAAATCCTGAGTGGGAAGGATAGAAGAAGCGAGCAGGGCCCGCAAATACGAATGGGTGACCGCACATGCGGAGTCTGGGAACTTAAGTGGGATCCGCACCTGCGATGGAATTTCCGCAGGTGCGGAAGAACTGGGCAGAAAATGGAACTTCGAGGGTCTGATTCCCATTTCAATTTTGGGACATTGATAGCTCGGTGTGAGGCGATCTTTCAAGGTTTCTTCAAGAAGATAGTTGGGGTAAGTGATTCTAACTCATATTGGACTATATTTCATGAATCTATTGCTATTTTCATCATCTAATTAGGGATTTGAGTTGTAAATTTGGGGGGAAATGGTAGAAACTTCATAGGCTAAAATTTCAAGTTTTGAAAGGTGATTTGAGGTTGGATTCGAGTAATTCTTGTATGGTTGGACTCATGAGCGGATGAGTGTTCATATTTTGTGACTTTTGTCGGATTTCGAGACATGGGCCCGGGGGCTGGTTTGAGCCTATTTCAGATTTTGACTTATAATTTCGTGTTTCTCTTGTGGGATTGATTCTTTTAGCCTACATTAATTATATCATACTGTTTGTGGCTAGATTCGGGGCGTTTGGAGATTGATTCGAGGGGTAAGGGCATTGTGGAGTAGGATTTCTGGAAATAGAGATTCTGTAGTAGAAATGGGAGCGGATCACTATGGATTTCGTTGTTGGGCTTCCACGGACTCAGCGGAAGTTTGATGCAGTTTGGGTGATTGTGGACCGGCTAACCAAGTCAGCTCATTTCATTCTTGTGATGACTACCTATTCTTCCAAGCAGCTGGCTCGAGTGTATATTTGCGAGATCGTCAGGCTTCATGGCGTACCGGTATCTATCATTTCTGACCAGGGTACGCAGTTTACATCACGGTTCAGGAGGGCCATACATCATGAGTTGGGTTCTCGAGTGGAGTTGAGCACAACATTTCACCCTCAGACGGACAGACAGTCCGAGCGCACTATGCAGATATTAAAGGATATGCTTCGTGTGTATGTGATGGAGTTTGGGGGTTCATGGGATCAGTTCTAGCCTCTAGCAGAGTTTGCTTACAATAATAGTTACCAGTCGAGCATCCAGATGGCCCCGTATGAGGCTCTGTATGGTAGGCGGTGTAGATCTCCAGTGGGTTGGTTCGAGTTGGGCGAGGCTAGATTATTGGGTACAAACTTGGTTCAAGATGCTCTGGAGAAGGTTAGGGTAATTCAGGATAGACTACGCACAACCTAGTTTAGACAGAAGAGTTATGCGGATTTGAAAGTTCGCGATGCTGCATTCATGGTTGGAGAGCGGGTCTTTCTCCGGGTGTCACCCATGAAGGGTGTTATAAGGTTCGGAAAGAAAGGGCAAGCTGAGCCCGAGATTTATTGGTCCATTTGAGGTATTGCGATGTGTTGGGGAGGTTGCTTACGAGCTTGCCTTGCCTCCCAGTCTAGCAGGAGTTCATCTAGTATTCCATGTTTCTATGCTCCGAAAGTATCACAGTGATTCGTCTCACGTGTTGGATTTCAGCTCAGTCCAGTTGGATAAGGATTTATCTTATGTTGAGGAGCTGGTGGCGATCTTAGATATGCAGGTTCGAAAGCTGAGGTCGAAGAGTATTGCTTCTGTGAAGGTTTAGTGGAGGGGTCAGCCGGTCGAGCAGGCGACTTGGGAGACCGAACATGATATGCGCAACCGTTATCCTCATCTTTTCACCACTTCAGATATGTCTCTATGCTCATTCGAGAACAAACGGTTATTTTAAGAGGGGGAGGATGTAACGACCCGGTCGGTCGTTTTGAGTGTATTAGCCCTGATCCCCTATTTACTATTTTCCACGCATCTGTTTCTACTTATGTGACTTACCGGGAGGTCTTGTTTTTGGTTTTAGAGTGTTTTGGGACACTTAGTCCCTAAAACGGAAGCTAAGTCTTAGGATTTTTGACCGTAGTCGAAATTGTGTGAAGACGACTCCGGAATAGAGTTTTGTCGGTTCCGTTAGCTCTGTTGGGTGCTTTTGGACATTGGAGCGTGTCCAGATTGTGAATTTGAGGTCTGTAGCTAATTTAGGCTTGAAATGGCGAAAGTCGAGTTTTGAGAAGTTTGACCGGGGGGTTTACTTTTTGATATTGGGGTCGGATTCCGATTCCGAAAGTTATAATATGTCCTTAATGTTGAATATGACTTGTGTGCAAAATTTATGGCCAATCGGGCATGGTTTGGTAAGTTTCGGCGTTGTTTGTGGAATTTGAAAAATTAGAAGTTCTTTAGGCTTGAATCTGGGTGTAATTGGTGTTTTGATGTTGTTTTGAGTGATTCAAAGGTTCGGCTAAGTTCGCATGGGGTTATATGACTTGTTGGTATGTTTGGTTGAGGTCCCGGAGCTGTTTCGGATGCCCATCGAAAGGAAATTTGGACTTAGGCATTGTTGGGTTTTTTTCTAGTGTTCTGGTGTTTCGCACCTGCGGTGGGAGCCCGCAGGTGTAGCCTCCCAGAAGAGAAGAGAAGGATGTAGATGCGGGCAAGGCTTGGTTGGACTAGAAGCGCAGGTGCGAGGTTAAGAGCGCATCTGCGAAACCGCAGATGCGGAAGGGGAGGCGCAGATGCGGAAGAAGGCCTGAGTGGGAAGGATCACATAAGCGGGCAGGGCCCGCAGGTGAGAATGAGTGCCCACAGATGCGGAGTCTAGTAACTTAAGTGGGATCCACACCTGCGATGGAATTTCCGTAGGTGCGGAAGAACTGGGCAGAAAATGGAACTTCGAGGGTTTGATTCCCATTTCGATTTTGGGACTTTGAGAGCTCGGTGTGAGGCGATTTTTTGAGGTTTCTTCAAGAAAATTGTTTGGGTAAGTGATTCTAACTCGGATTGGACTATATTTCATGAATCTATTGCTATTTGCATCAACTAATTAGGGATTTGAGTTGTAAATTTGGGGGGAAATGATAGAAACTTCATAGGCTAAAATTTCGAGTTTTGGAAGGTGATGTGAGGTTGGATTCGAGTAATTCTTGTATGGTTGGACTCGTGAGTAGATGGGTGTTCATATTTTGTGACTTTTGTCTTATTTCGAGACGTGGGGCCGGGGGCCGGTTTGAGCCTATTTCGGATTTTGACTTATAATTTCATGTTTCTCTTGTGGAATTGATTCTTTTAGCCTACATTAATTATATCGTACTGCTTGTGGCTAGATTTGGGGATTTTGGAGATTGATTCAAGGGACAAGGGCATTGCAAAGTAGGATTTCTACGCGGTTGAGGTAAGTAACAGTCTTAAATCTGGTTTTGAGGGTATGAAACCCCGAGAATTGGTATGATATGAGTGTTTGGAGGTGAAGCACATGCTAAGTGACGGGCGTGTGAGCGTGTACCACGAGGGATTGTGACTTGGTCCGTCTCGTGAGACTGTATAGTCGAATAGCCATTGTTATTACTTATTTTTCCTTGTCTTTGAGCAATTGACTGTCTTTCATGTTAGAAACCATGCTTAGGCCATATGATATCACTGTTGGGACCCGCATCGGTCGTATACTTGTTTAATTAACTGCTAATTGTTGTCTTGTACTCAGTCACAGTCTTACTTGTGTGTTATATCTCTGTTCCCTCTCAATTATTGTTGATACTTGTTGTATTCTCCGTTTGGGATGATTATTATGATATTCTATGTGCCCGAGGGGTTGGAGAGGTTAGTGACTGATATATGGCCTTAGTGCCGAGCTGTGAGCTATGTGAGGTTATATGGATCGGGTTTCACACCGCAACTAGCCTTATGGCTACTTATATGATTGGGTCGGGTTGCACGCCGCAGCGATATAGCTCTTGGGCTGAAAGGAGCCCCTCTGGAGTCTGCACACCCCCAGTGAGCGCAGGTACCTATTGAGAGTGTGTATTGAGGGCTGAGAGTATGAACTGTTGAGATCAGTTGAGTGACTAAGGCCTTGAGAGGTTGTACTTGCTTTTATTTATTGTTGCACTTAGTTGTTATCTGTTGTTGTGAAATTTCTGGAAGATTCATATATGATTTACTTGACCTCGAACTGATTTGACTTATACCACTGGATTTGAAAGCATGTTCACCCTTCACTTAAAACTTTTGAAATGATCTGTATTTTTTTTATAGCTCGTCACTGCTTCTCAGTTTCTTATTTAATTCTGTTACTTGCTGAGTTGGTTGCACTCATGCTACACCCTGCACTTCATGTGTAGATCCAGGTGTGTACGGTTCTGACGGTCGCTGAGTTCGTACGAGAGCTGATTATCGGAGACTTACGAGGTAGTTGCAGGTGTCCGCAGTCCTTGTTTCTCCTTTCTTATTATCCGTTCTCTCTTGTATTGGCATTTGGCACAGACTGTAGTAGACTATGTTTCTAGATTGGTTGTTAGATGCTCATGACTTAGTGACACCCCGATGTTGAGCTATCATTCCGCACTGGTATTTTGGGTTTTTACCCCGTTATTATGTAAATCTTCAGTTATTTTAATTGCTTCAACTCTCTTCTGTTATATATTGAAAGCATATTGAGAATGTCGGCTTGCCTAATTCCACGATAGGCTCCATCACGACTGGTTAGGTATTTGGGTCGTGACAAGGTTCAAGGTCAACAAGTGCAAAACCGTGTGGAACAATTTGTGCAAGATGATAGTGGGTTTGAACAAGACGAATCATACAATGATCAAGAGGAAGAAGTGCAATATGTGAATAACTACCAAGGGAAAAGGAACAACTCTCAAGGCCTGAATCAACAACAATGGCGATCTGAAGGAAAACAAGGAAATTGGAACAATCAAAACCACCAAGGCAATTGGAGTGGTGGTACCAACAATCAAGGTAATTGGAACAATAATAATAATCAAGGCAATTGGAACAATCAAGGCAACCAAGGAAATTGGGGTGGCAACAATCAAGGATATTGGGGAGGCAACGACCAAGGGAATCGGGGGTCGGGCTTTCAAAGGCCCCCGATGTATCAATAACCAAACAACCTGCCTCCTTATCCGTCTCAAGGTTCTAGTTCTTCCACCAATGAGATGGGACCGATTGAAAATATGTTCAAACAAATGATGGATAAAAATGTCGACTCCGATGCTCAATTAGCCTCTCACAACACTTCAATCCGCAATTTGGAAGTTTAATTGGGGAAAATTTCGCAAGCTTTAAACACTCGTCCTAAGGGGACACTACCTAGTGATACGGTAGTGAACCCGAAAGGTGGGAACAACACGGGACATGCCATGGCCGTAACAACAAGGAGTGGAAGAGGTGGAGATGCAACCACCTCAAATCAAAGAAGAATTGTGGATGATGATGTAGTGGTTCAAGAAGATGAGATTCCAAGCAATGTGGTTCAAGCTATTTAAGAAGTGAGAATTGATATTGATGAGAGTGTGGAGAAGACCGAAGAAGAAGTGAACCCGTTTAGGAACACGAGATTGACATACCGGAACCGGTAGTGCCAAAGGACAAGGCACCAATGCCAAGGCCTCCTCCTTCATACCCTCAAAGGCTCACCAAGCAAAATAGTGAGAACCAATTCAAGAAGTTTATTGACATGATGAAGAGCTTATACATTAATGTGCCATTGGTTGAGGCATTGGAACAAATGCCCGGTTATACAAAGTTCATGAAGGATTTGGTGACAAAGAAAAGATCAATGAATTGTGAGACTATCAAGATGACACATCAAGTAAGTGTTATTGTGCACACAATGGCTCCGAAATTGTAAGATCACGGCGCTTTCACAATCCCTTCCACTATTGGAAGCGCCGACTTTGCCGAAGCTCTATGTGATCTAGGGGCGAGTATTAACTTGATGCCCTATTCGGTGTTCAAAACTTTGGGAATTGGGCAACCAAGACCCACATCTACGAGGTTACAAATAGCGAATCGTACTATAAAGTGACCATTGGGTATTATTGATGATGTGTTGGTTCGTGTTGATAAGTTCATCCTCCCGGCGGACTTTGTGATTCTTGATTGCGAAGTGGACTATGAGGTGACTATTATATTAGGTAGACCTTTCCTTGCTACGGGGAAGGCTCTTGTTGATGTGGAAGCCGGTGAGCTCACCTTCTGGGTGGGTGATGAAATGATGGTTTTCCATGTGTGCAAAGCTATGAGGCAATCGAATAGCAATGAAGTTTGTTCATTTGTGGACTTAGTGAGTGAGGTGATTATTGATGATGCTAGTGCCATGATGAATGTTGATGAAACTTTGGAAAACGTATTGCTTAATCATGATGATGATGAGAAGGAAGGCTTTGTGGAATGTGTAAATGCATTACAAGGAATAGGGTCATATATTTATGAACCACGAAAATTCTCCTTAGACCTTGAAAATCGAAAGACTCCTCCAACAAAGCCCTCAATCGAGGAGCCTCCCACTTTGGAGTTAAAGCCATTGCCTTCACATCTCAAGTATGAGTTTCTTGGCCCATATTCTACGTTACTTGTTATTCTTTCCTCTTGCTTGACTAACATGCAGGTAGATTCTACTTTGGTGGTGCTTCAAAAGAGGAAGAAAGGTATAGGATGGACACTGGCAGATATTTGGGGTATAAGCCCCGCCTTTTGCATACACAAGATTATTTTGGAGGAGGATGCCAAACCCTCCATTGAACATCAAAGAAGATTAAATGAAGTAATGCAAGAGGTGGTGAAGAAGGAGATCATATAATGGTTGGATGTTGGGGTTGTTTACCCTATTTTCGATAGCTCGTGGACCGCTTCGGTGCAATGTATCCCAAAAAAAGGGGGCATGACTATGGTAACAAATGACAAGAACGAGTTGATCCCCACAAGAACGGTCACCTGGTGGAGAGTTTGCATGGACTATAGGAAGCTCAACAAAGTCACTCCGAAATATCATTTTCTGCTTCCATTGCTTGATCAAATGCTTGATAGGTTGGCCGGACGAGCTTTTTATTATTTCCTTGATGGATATTCCGACCACAATCAAATTCTTATTGCTCTTGAGGACCAAGAGAAGACTACTTTCACTTGTCCCTATGGTACTTTCTCATTCTCGCGGATTCCATTTGGGTTATGCAATGCACCGACGACTTTTCAACGGTGTATGATGGCCATCTTCACCGACGCGGTGGAGGATTTTCTTGAGGTCTTTATGGATGATTTATTTGTGGTTGGGAATTCCTTCAATGATTGCTTGAAAAACTTGGATAATATCTTGGCAAGATGTGAGGACACAAACTTGGTTTTGAATTGGGAGAAATGTCACTTCATAGTCGAAGAAGGCATAGTCCTCGGCCACAAAATTTCAAAGCATGGTATTGAGGTCGACAAGGCCAACATTGAAATGATCTCCAAACTCTCTCCCCTATATCCGTGAAGGGAGTGAGGATCTTCTTGGGTCAGGCGAGATTCTATCACCGATTCACCAAGGACTTTTCTAAGGTGGTAAACCCCATGTGTAAACGTTTTGGAGAAGGATGCCAAGTTCCATTTCAACGAGGATTGTATGAAGGCATTCCTTTTGAGCTTGCCTTTTGAGCTCATGTGTGCTTGCCTATTATCACCACACCGGATTTGTGCTTGCCTTTTGAGCTCATGTGTGACTTAAGTGATATGGCGGTCGAAGCAGTTTTGGGGCAACGTATCAACAAAATCTTCCATCCGGTTTACTATGATAGTAAGACCATGAATGATGCCCAAGTCAACTACATAGTGACCGAAAAAGAGCTCCTTGCTATTGTCTTTGCTATGGAGAAGTTTCGCCCGTATTTGATGGGTACAAAGGTGATTGTACACACCGACCATGCGGCGCTTCGATATTTGATGAGCAAGAAAGATTCTAAAGCAAGATTAATGTAGTGGGTGCTTCTATTGCAAGAGTTTTATCTAGAGATTCAAGATCGCAAAGGTAGTGAAAGCCAAGTGGCGGACCACTTGTCTCGTTTGGAGGAGAAGGGGAGGCCACATGACGGGCTTGAGATAAATGATTCCTTCCCCGACGAGCAACTTTTAGCCATTTCAATGACCGGGATAACATTGTTCGCCGACTTAGACAATTATCATGTAAGTGGTATTGTGCCAAATGAGTTCTCTTCAAACTAAAGAAAGAAGCTGAAACGGGATTGCCTTGACTATTATTGGGATGAGCCGTATCTCTTCTGGATTTGTACCAATGGTGTGATTCGACGATGTGTGCCGGAGGAGGAATAAAGGGAAATTCTTGAGGCTTGCCACTCTTCATAATATGGTGGTCACCATGGTGGAGCTAGAACGACAACAAAAGTGTTGAGTTGTGGATTCTATTGGCCTACTCTTTACAAAGATGCTAGCAATCTCGTCAAGCGTTGTGATGAATGTCAAAGGGCTTGTGAGATTTCTAAGAAGAATAAGATGCCCCTCACCATCATCTTGGAGATTGACATTTTTGATGTGTGGGGCATTGATTTCATGGGTCCGTTCGTGAGCTCTTGTGGGAACACTTACATATTGGTAGCTGTGGATTATGTGTCAAAGTAGGTTGAAGTCGTGGCTTTACCCAACAATGAAGCTTGAAGTGTGGTGGCATTTTTGAAAAAGAACATCTTCACGAGATTTGGTACTCCAAGGGCCATTATTAGTGATTGGGGATCACACTTTTGTAATAAAGCTTTTGATACCTTACTCACAAAGTATGGTGTCACTCACAAAGTGTCGACTCCCTATCATCCTTAAGCAAGTGGGCAAGTCGACAACCGGGAGATCAAGAGTATTTTGTCAAAGACTATGAATGCCAATCGTATGGATTGGTCAAAGAAACTTGATGATGCTCTTTGGGCTTATAAGACGGCTTACAAAACACTGATTGGTATGTCTCCGTATCGGTTAGTTTTCAAGAAATCTTGTCATCTACCGGTGGAACTTGAGCACAAGGCTATGTGGGCATTGAAGAAGCTTAATCTTGAATGGGATGTCGCCGCCAACTTAAGGGTGGCACAATTGAATGAGCTTGATGAATTCCGGTACCATGCATATTCAAGTTCGTCCTTATACAAGGACAAGATGAAGTACCTCCATGACAAGTACATCCGGAATAAGGAGTTTAAATAAGGTGATCCTGTGTTATTGTTCATTCCCGGTTACGGATGTTTTCGGGCAAGTTGAAGTCTAAATGGAGTGGCCCATTTGAAGTGGTGAATGTAACCCCCTTTGGTGCTTTGGACTTGAAGAATAAAAATGATGAGGTGCTTTGATTCAATGGGCACCGGGTAAAACACTATCTTGGCAAGGTTGATGATGGCCACATCGTGGTGGTTCTTCATTTCAAATAATTGGTAATTTGCGTCGTGCTGCGACGTTAAATCAGGCACTTCTTGGGAGGCAACCCATGTGTCTTTTTCTTTTTCTTTTTATTTTTCATTAGATAGGCTTTGTTTTGTGCTAACTAGTTTTGAAGTGTATGCAGGAATGGATGTGCAATGCAGGGACTGTGTCATAATTGGCTAAGTGTTGAAAAAAGTGCGAACCGCACAATTCTAAAGGCAGCAGCAGAAATCACTCTATGGCTACACAATTCTGTGTGCGTTCGCACAACTGGAAGACCAAAATTGCAAGTTCTCTGAAGTTGGCCTGTCAAAAATCATAGCCAATCTGCGTCCGCACATAAAATTATGCGGTCCGCACAAATTTTGTGGTTGCACTCGCTTTTGTGCGGACCACAGAGTTGCATCAAGGTCCAGGTAAAAAGTGCGGTCCGCACTCAAAATTGTGCGGCCGCACTCACCTTAGGTTTGGGGTGACTTGATCAACCTATAAATAGAACCTCAATGCACTATTCATAATTTTACGTACTCTGAGTTCTTGAACCCTAAGCAAACATAATGCACGTTCAATTAGTTCACAATCTTCCTTCATTTCATTAGTGTAGATTCTTACCTGCATCCTTCATAACTGGTATGTTCATTACTTCTTTAGAATTTTTAATTTTTTTTAGTTTTTGTTCTTTTGTGATAGAGTTATTTTTAGAACTAAAATATCAATTGTTAGTCAAGTGTGTTTAAAATCATGTGGGTAATATCATATATGTTCATTGGGGCCTAGGTAGATCATTAATCATGTTTAATTGCAAATACCATGTCTAAATTGTGCAAAACTTGCAAAACACAGAGTCAGTGCTGCGTAATTTCAAATTGTGCGGCCGCACACAAATTTGTGAGATCCGCAGATCTTAAACTTAAGGCTAAAATGTTGCATAAAAAGTGCGGACCGCACTCAAAATTGTGCGGTCCGCAGAATAATTGTGCGGCCACAGAAAAATGTGTGCGACAGCACTTTGGAACTTCAGAGAACCAGTGTTCTGGAATTAGGATTGTGTGGCCGCACTCAAAATGTTGCGGTCCGCAGAAAAATTGTCCGGCCACAGAAAAATGTGTGCGACCGCACTTTGGAAGTTCAGAGAACTAGTGTTCTGGAATTAGGATTGTGCATCCGCACTCGAAATTGTGTGGTTCGCACTTCAGGATGTGCGACTGCACTTCAAAATTGTGAGGTTCGCACATGGCAGTCTGCTGCCGCACTCAAAATTGTGCGGTCCGCACTGCCTCTTCTGCAATCTATTTTCCTGCAACTATTATGCATCTCTGTACACTATTTTGAGCTTTAACTAACTTATGTACCTCATATTGGAGACAATGGTTCATTCACGAGGTAGAGGAAATACATCTAAAGGGAGAGGTGAACCCTCCCGATGCTGGGGCAAAGGCATTCAACCTTTGGGGGTGCAAAAGAAAACTTTGACAAAAAAGCAAACCCCGGGGAGAGGCAAGGCCACAGAGCCTTCTGAATCAAGCTCATATGTCCCGTCTAGGGAAGCCTCCGAAGGCCACTCAATGGAAGAACAACCTGAGGCCCAGTCCCAACCATCACACTTCACAAGTGCAAAAAAGAACACGTATATAGGACCAAATGGATATTGGTGATACCGTTTATGCGCGTAAATGTGGCATATGCTCGCAAACAGGACACGACTGTCGTAAATGTCCTTCAGCTAGTTTGGGTAGTGGTAGTAATTCAGCTCCCGATGGAAGTTCATGCAATGTGCCCAATTATCAAGGATACCCATAGTGTTGTATTTCAATAATTTGTTGTAATAAGTATATGCACATGTTCATCTTGCAGAATGTATGAAATAAAATTATGTTTCCATTGGTGTTAAGTCTTATTGATATTTATCATTAATACTTCAGTACAACAATTTAACATACACCCCAAGAAAAAAAACAATTGTCATTCGTCATTATCGTCGCTGTCTTGCACTATTTTATTGTCATTGTCTTCATCTTCTCCGTCAACATCGTGTACGTACCCTTCGGGACCGAGGGCATCGTAATCTAGACCCCAGTTGACACACATTTCTCGCATTTTATCGCTATCATTAAGAAGACCACTTGCTTGATTTCTACAACAATATGGGACTCCTACGTCCAATGTCTGTGGTAGAAACTTAGGTAGTCCCTCCCACTCGACAACTGTTGGGAAAACAGGATAATCATTGTCTCTATGCATTTTATCATTTTCTAATAAATCCCAGTACTAAGCCTCTGTTCCTCCCAAGAAGTTAAGATCATCCATTGCATGATGAACATCTAGTGCCTTTTCCATCTCTAGAATCTTCTTCATCAAATGTCGAATCACTTCTGGTTCATCTTTGTGTGTGTTTGTTTGGAAGGTTGCAGACTGTGATTGTGGCGCAACAAGCCCATACCAGCGACATAGTACTTCGTAATCACACCGTTTTGAGTAAAGGGGAACCCATTGTAGTTTTTCGCCCCAAATTTGCATACCTTCAGGCTTTGTAGAATGCGTTTTGCCCTCAATAATGTGCCCTGCAACTTTGAGATCAGTGTGTATATTGATAGGCTTATTTTCCAAGGTACGCAGAACACCATACCACTTGTCATCAACCAAGTCAGTGTAGCAACCTAGCATATTTTTTTCAAGGTAGGGATCGATAGTGTTAAGATATGTTTCGTGGGGATCTGTTGAACTACCTTCACCCTTTTGCCTCTTTTTGAACCACTTGTTAAATGTTTTGCTATGCGATCGCATGGGCAAGTCCGCGATTGCATAGGTTTGGCAAGCTGTGCTATGCGAACACGTGGCTAAGACCGCGTTCGCAAAGAGGCAACGAGGCAGAAGCTGGTCCACGCGCTTAACCCTTCGCGATCGCTTGGACGAGTCCGCAATCGTGTAGGTCTGGGAATGCTGTGTTTCGCGATCGCGTAGAGTTATCCGCGATCGCAGTGTCAATTTTGGCTAGTGGAGATTTGATCTTCGCGATCGCGTTACTTCATCCGCGATTGCATAAGCTTAATTCTGGGCAACCTTATTTTGTTCTTCGTGATTGCGTGCCTTTGGCCACGATCGCATAGAAGAAAAAGCATGGGCAGAAAGTTTAAGTTCTGAAAATGGGACTTCGTCCCATTTTTTATTTTTGACAAATTAGAGCTCGGTAAGAGGCGATTTTCGGGAGAGTTTCAAGAAAAATATCGGGGTAAGTGTTCTTAACTCAATTTTGGTTAGATTACCCGAATCCATCACTGTTTTTATCATTTAATGAGTGAATTAAGTTAGAAAAGTTTGAAAACCCTATTGGATAAATTTGAGAATTTGAGGGCCGAATTGTAATAAGTATATGTACATGTTCATCTTGCAGAATGTATGAAATAAAATTATGTTTTCATTGGTGTTAAGTCTTGTTGATATTTAGCATTAATACTTCAGTGCAACAATTTAACATACACCCCAAGAAAAAAAAACAATTGTCATTCGCCATTATCGTTGTTGTCTGGCACTATTTCATTGTCATTGTCTTCATCTTCTCCGTCAACATCGTGTACGTACCCTTCGGGACCGAGGGCATCGTAATTTAGGCCCCAGTTGACACACATTTCTCGCATTTCATCGCTATCATCAAAAAGACTACTTGCTTGATTTCTACAATAATATGGGACTCCTACGTCCAACGTCTGTGGTAGAAACTTATGTAGTCCCTCCCACTCGACAACTGTTGGGAAAACAGGATAATCATTATCTCTATGCATTTTATCATTTTCTAATGAATCCGAGTACTGAGCCTCTGTTCCTCCCAAGAAGTTAAGATCATCCATTGCATGATGAACATCTAGTGCCTTTTCCTCATTTTGAGTTGTGGGTCATAAGGCGGGCAGCTTTATCTGATCAAGGGCCGGGGCACAAGGGTCCTGGTACTATCCAGGTGCGAAGAACCCCGGAGGTGACTGCAATGAGCAGAAATCTCACTCACGGGCCTAAACGACGAGCAAACACTCGAACGTGAGAGCAAGGGATCACCCAACGAATGGACGAGCTCAAATCTCTAGAATCTCCTTCATCAAATATCGAATCACTTATGGTTCATCTTTTGTGTGTGTTTGTTTGGAAGGTTGCAGACAGTGCTTGTGGCACAACAAACCCATACCAGCGACATAGTACTTCGTAATCACACCGTTTTGAGTAAAGGGGAACCCATTGTAGTTTTTCGCCCCAAATTCGCATACCTTCAGGCTTTATAGAATGCGCTTCGCCCTCAATAATGTGCCCTATAACTTTGAGATCAATGTGTATATTGATAGGCTTATTTTTCAAGGTACGCAGAACACCATACCACTTGTCATCAACCAAGTTAGTGTAGTAACCTAGCATATTTTTTTCAAGGTAGGGATCGATAGTGTTAAGATATATTTCATGGGGATCTGTTGAACTACCTTCACTATTTTGCCTCTTTTTGAATCACTTGTAATGTTTATTTAAAAGGTCTTTGAAATATAGATGACTTGGTTCGGTTTAAGAAGCCGTTTTATACCTGAAATAATCATTATCACGTGAAACATAGCGCGGTGAAATACCACGTTATGTGTATTGTCTTGTCGACGTGAAAAAGTTGAAGGGGAAGTGACGATTATTTATGTAAGTATAGCGCCTTAGGTAAGGGCGTTATACTATGGCGCCTTAAGTGAGGACGCTATACCTTCCCGCCCGTTTGAGTTCAAATATAACGCCTTAAAAAAGGGCGCTATACTTAACTGGGCAAACGGCCGTTAAGATATAGCGCCTTATAAAAGGACGTTATATATATTATGATCATCAATTTTTTTGATCAATCATTTTTTTTCCACACATTTTAATTCTTTGACATTTTGGTTCCGGACTGATAACAAGTCTTTGTCTAAAAAATCTAAATGGCGCCGTAGCCAGCCGGCGAACGTTAGCCCTGACCCATTCTTTAAACTCTTTCGATAAATTGTATGCTATCTGCTTGGCCGAAAAAACAAAACAAATAAGAAAATCACTATCTGCTAAAACAACGACCCTTATCCTATACTCTCTCTTCTTCCTCCAAACCCACCTTCCACCCCCTCTCATTACCCCCACATCATCTTTTTTGAAGAGTGTGCCAATTATAATCTTTATCTTTATATTTGAATTCTAATATTTTTCGAGATTATCAAAACATATATACAACTCAGCATACGGTAAAAATCCGGAAAAAGAAAAAGTATATATTACTATAGTACATTGAACTGGGTAATTTCCAAAGGAAGAGAAAAGAAAGAAAACTTTATTGAGAAAAGAACGAGTGTTTTTCCAATGGAATCATCGGCAGAGCGACGTCTGAAAGCTATTCAAAGCCATCTTGTTCCGGTCATCGATGACCGGTCACTCTCATTCATCCGGTCAAACCCAACCGCCGGCGAATTTGTTCAAGGTAATTCACTACTTCCTGATTACCCAATGATCTATTCTTTTACTTCTGTGTAGATATAAAAAATATATGTGATATGTGGAGTTGTTATGTGGTGGGAAAGAATCTAAAGTTTGAAGCTTTTTGAGTGTACGAAGTATTTTGATACCCAAATCGGAATAGTGGTGTTAGGGGTTTTGTTTATGCTTTGTGGTTTCCTGGGACCCTCTATTGGATTGTGATATGTATCTACTTACTGGTGGAAAGTGTTGTTATCTTTTAAGACCACTGACTTGGCTCAAGTCTTTATTTTTATTGCTTTTTATTCCTCATTCTAAAGTACTATTAGAAAGGTTATTTTTAAAAGTTTAGAACGTGCTAGGGCTTTAGTTTTTTGAACATTTGATTCCTGAGGATCTTGAGGTTTAGCTATCAGTGGAACAGTGATCTCTCATTTGGTTTCTGGGTCTTTTTTTTGTTACTAATAAGCATGTGTACCCTGTGTTGGGAACTCCTTTTTTTTTTTTTGTGACAAAAGGAGGAGTCACACACACACACACATATTTAAAAATCAACATTGTATTCTTGTTTCCTTACCTTTTCTCCTTTTGACAGCTGATGGAATAATCAAGCTTTAATTTTGGGGTCTTGCTATTCATGTAATGTTGCATACAACTATTTCACAGTAGCACTCTTTATAGTAAGATCAGAAAATCTTAGACTATGAAAGCTAAAGCACAGAAAATAGTATTTACGGGTGGTGGAAAGGAAAATTTAATCCATATTAATATATAATAACCTTCCTTAAGTCTCTCTGTAACTTCAGAATGCCTATCCTCTTTCTTTGCTTTCTGCGCTTGCACTTTGTTTTGGGAGTGGGTGGGAGAGGGGAAGAAATATGGGAGTCAGAGACAGGACTCTCTTTGCTTGGTTAAAAAATCTGTGTTTGACTGCGAAATCTGTGATTTTTTGAGAATATGGTTGGAAGAATTTTTTCTTGGCAGGCAATTTGCTACTAGGTGTTTCTGTTGGCCTGTAAGAAATTGTGTGAAATCACGCTGGTGTCCCATGCTAGTCCTGTGCAGCAGACTGAAAAATGCTAGTTTTTGTGAACGGCACCGCAGGGAAACAGTAAATTTGTATAAGCTTTTATAACATTCGGAAACAAATCTGTTATGAATAATAATGCTGACAAGGATGCCACAAGGGATGAGCACATGGTGCCGTAAGGGCTCTAGAAGGATCATTCCTCCAAAAAGACTTGAGGACTACGTATGGCAAGGAGGAAGCTCGTGTGATTAATAGGCAGAGTTAGTTAGCCAAAAAGGGTATAAAGCAGAGCGTCGTGGGCAGAGCAAAGGAGGAAAAAGTTGTTATGAGTATTGTCAATGTTCTCTTCCCCTTCTTCTAGTTCCTCACCCCTTCTGTTAGCCTATCCTATTTTAGTTTCCTGTTTTTTGTATTTCCATTGCTAGCTGCAATTTGAGCGTGGTTCCTACAATTTGGTTATTGTAATTGAGTTCAAGTTCTATTAATACTATTGAGATTTCGCTACTGCTACATTGGTGCTTGATGACCAAAAACTCAAGTCTCTCGTGGATGAATCTGTTAAGGTGGCAACAAGCTCTTTTACTAAGGATCTGGAAGACATTCGATTGATGTTAATGGAGGTGGTGGGACGGTGAGCTGACCTCTCTAATGAGCATGGTACGACTGCTCCTACTCTTCGTCATAAGCCGGCGTCGGTGGAGATAGGTCGTTTCCATGGTGAGAATCCTGAGGCTTGGATATTTCAGGCGGAGAGGTATTTTGATTTTTACAAAATAGCAGAAAATCAACGATTATCAATTGCATCGTTCTACCTCGATGGTGACGCGTTGGAGATTTACTGGTGGCTGTTTCGCAACAAGCAACTCGTGGATTGAGAGCACTTTGCTGGGAAGGTGCGAACCCACTACTATCGGAAAATATTGGAGTCTGCAGAGGGTCGCCTTGCTAAGTTCCGGCAAACGACCACTGTCTATGATTTTCAAGCGAGGTTTGAGACACTTGCTAACGAGACCGATGACATGGCTAATAGCAGAATGGTACGTCTCTTTATTTCTGGGCTTCGTGAGGATATTAAGAATTCAGTTTTGGTCCATAAGCCCAAAAGTTATGAAGAAACTCTTGACCTGGCCCATATCCACGAACGACGGATCCAGGCTGAAAAGGGACCGATCCGACCCGCTTTTGCTAAAACCCCACCCCTGTTGCCAACACCTAATTTAGCTCCTCTGCACCAGAATCCATCTTCATCGACAAATCCTAACACCACCTCTCATCATACCTCGACTCGTCCGCCTCTCAAACGATCGACCCATGTAGAGATCCAAAGTCGCCGAGAGCGTGGTTTGTGTTTTTACTGCGAAGAAAATTTTATCCCAGGACACAAATGTAAATCCCCCCACAGCTTCTCTTGCTCACTGATGATTCCGATATTGAACCTCATATGTCGGAACCCTTCGTTTCTGACGAATTCCTTGCTGAGGAGATGCAGTGCCTAGAATTGCAGGAGCATTCCACGATTTCGTATCATGCATTGACCGGCGGAATTTCTCCATCCACTCTGCGATTTACTGGCCAGGTGAGTGGAGCTCCAGTACAAATTTTGGTTGACGGGGGAAGTACACATAATTTTGTCCAACCAAGAGCCGCTAAGCATCTTCAACTAGTTATTGAGTCGGTCCCAAAATTTGCAGTTATGGTAGGGTGTGGCCAGCAACTACCATGTGAAGCAGTATCTCGACAAGTCACTTTGCTAATTCAAGGAAGTACCCTGGTGGAGGATTTGTACATTTTGCCATTTCATGGGGCAAATATCGTTCTCGGGGTTGCGTGGTTGGCTACTCTAGGGCCCATACTCACTGATTATGCGACCCGAGTGTTTGAATTTACATTGAACGGGTCTCGGGTGTCGTGGCAAGGGGATTGTCCCACTGATGCTCAACCAATTCAATTGCATAGCTTAAGGCGATTGGCCGCTACTGATGCTATTGCCTCTTTCTTTTGTTTGGAAATGGTTACTTACTAAAGCCCTGCAGGTATCCTTATTTTCAGAAACAAATTATGGAGCAACTTGTGACTGATATGCTTAAGGAGGGAGTGATCAGACCTAGCACTAGTCCCTTCTCCTCGCCGGTGTTATTAGTGCGAAAGAAGGACAGCACGTGGAGATTTTGTGTTGACTACCGTGCACTCAATGCCATCACTATTAGGGATCGTTTCCCGATTCCTACCATTGATGAATTGTTTGATGAACTCGTTCCGAACTCATGATGGACATTACGAGTTCCTCGCAATGCCGTTTGGCTTGACCAACGCTCCTTCCTTCCACCTTTCAGGCCACAATGAATGAAGTTTTCAGGCCAGTTTTACGTTGCTTTGTGTTGGTTTTCTTCGATGATATACTAGTGTATAGTCCAACTTGGAGCGAGCACTTGAATCACTTGGTTGCAGTTTTGCAATTGTTGCGCCATCACAAATTAGTTGCTAGGTAGTCCAAATGTTTATTTGGGCAGCTTTCGGTTGCTTACCTGGGACATATAATTTCAGCACAAGGCCTTGCGGTGGATCCTAACAAGATTATCGCCATCCAACAATGGCCTCCACCCCATTCAGTGAAGGAAGTTCGGAGTTTTCTTGAGTTAGTTGGCTACTACCGACGCTTCATACATCACTATGCTGCTATAGCTGGTCCTCTCTCTGATTTGTTGCGCAAGGATTCCTATAAATGGTCAGAGGTTGAACAATGTGCCTTTGATGCTTTGAAGGCGACGTTGGGATGCACCCCAGTCTTAGCATTGCCGAATTTTAGCCAAGAATTTCAAGTAGAAACTGATGCATCGGGGTTGGGCATTGGCGCAATACTCTCACAACGGGGCCATCCCATTGCTTATTTCAGCCAGAAATTAAGCCCACGGATGCAGAGGGCTTCGACTTACCATAGGGAAATGTTTGCCATCACTCAAGCTGTGAGTCGATGGCGGCAATATTTGTTGGGGAGGCAATTCACGATATTCACTGACCAACAATCATTGAGAAATTTAACCACGCAGAATATTCAAACCCCAGAGCAACAAAAATGGCTCACCAAGTTAGTGGGCTATGACTTCCGCATTGTTTACAGACCTGGTAAGCATAATCGGGCAGCAGACGCACTCTCGCGTACTCCATGGGCAGTTCTTATGGCCATTTCAGCCCATTCTTTTGCTCTGGAACATGAGTTGAAGCACTCGAACCTTTCCCACCCAGAACTCTTAAAAGTGCAGCAAGGGTTGAGTGAAGGGGATGGAGCTTATGATGATTATCAGTTCAAGGAAGGTCTTTTGTTTTATAAGGGAAGGTTGGTGATACCCTCAGATTCTCCTCTACACCAAAAACTGATGTACGAATTTCATGACACGGCCATAGGGGGCCATGCTGGAATCGCACGGACTTACCATCGTTTGGCTTCCAATTTTTTTTGGAAACAGATGCGTAAGGATATTCAAACTTATATTGCTGCATGTCAAACATGCCAACAAATGAAGGACTCTAATTTACACCCTGCTGGGTTATTACAACCCTTACCCATTCCGGACCAAGTGTTTGAAGATATTGCTATGGACTTTATCACCTGCCTACCTAGTTCCAAGGGAAAGACTGTGATTATGACAATGGTCGATCGTCTCACCAAATACGGTCACTTTATAGCTTTGCTTTCCACTTTTTCCTCATACACAGTAGCAGAAGCTTTTGTGGTTGGAATAATCAGACTTCATGATCCTCCGCGAACCATTGTAACTGATAGAGACCCGAGATTCATTCATTCTTTTTGGCAGGAAATTAATCGCTTGCAAGGATCCACTTTGGCGATGAGCACTGCCTATCATCCCCAAAGTGACGGGCAATTAGAGGCTCTCAACAAATGTGTGGAGCAATATTTATGGTGCTTTGTGGCTGAAGTACCCATCTAACTGGGTAGCTATGTTGCCTTGGGCGGAGTACTGGTATAACACCTCCTACCAATCTTCTGCGGGCATGACGCCTTTTCAGGCCTTATATGGAAGAGCACCTCCTACCATAGCTCGCTATATCTTGGGAAGTACTGCAAGCAACTTAGTCGAGTCCTATTTACTGCAGCGAGACGAAGTTCTACAGATTCTCAAAACCAATTTATTGAAGGCACAACATCGCATGAAGGTGCTGGCAGATCGATCTCGAACTGACATTGCATTCGAGGTGGGGGATTGGGTGTTTGTTAAGTTAAAGCCTTACAGGCAGTCTTCTGTCCGTCTCCAACATGATCACAAGCTAGGGAGGAGATACTTTGGACCTTATAGAGTGCTGAAACGTATTGGGGAGGTTGCCTATCGATTGGAGTTACCTGAAGCTGCCAAAGTTCATTCTGTCTTTCACGTTTCGATGTTGAAGCGCTGCGTGGGTAATCCTGAACATCAAGTGACGCCGTTGCAACTAACTGATGCACCAGCTCTTGAAGTGCCGAATTCCTCCAACCTTGAGGACAAGGTTGTTTTTCAGGAAGGGGGTATTGTTATAAATAATAATGCTGACAAGGATGCCACAAGGGATGAGCACATGGTGCCATGTAAGGGCTCTAGAAGGATCATTCCTCCAAAACGACTTGAGGACTACGTATGGCAAGGAGGAAGCTCACGTGATTAATAGGCAGAGTTAGTTAGCCAAAAAGGGTATAAAGCAGAGCGTCGTGGGCAGAGCAAAGGAGGAAAAAGTTGTTACGAGTATTGTCAATGTTCTCTTCCCCTTCTTCTAGTTCCTCACCCCTTCTGTTAGCCTATCCTATTTTAGTTTCCTGTTTTCTGTATTTCCATTGCTAGCTGCAATTTGAGAGTGGTTCCTACAATTTGGTTATTGTAATTGAGTTCAAGTTCTATTAATACTGTTGAGATTTCGCTACTGCTGCAAAATCCTATTGAATTGCATAATAGATGATTCTTTGACTACCTCAATCTCCACAGAGTGATATTATCATCATGTCCTGCTGTTCGCCTTCTTTCGCGGAAACTTTAGATATTTCGATTGTAATCTTCCTCCATAGTAAATTGCCATTTTATATCAATCATTATAGGACGACTTGGCTGTATTCTCACTCAGGTGATATACTCTAGTGGAGATACTCGAGGTAAATATAGCTAGGTTTGACATTGCTTTATGAGGCATAATCTTCAAACATATTGGTATAATTTAGTAGTCCCCAGTTTGAGTAGGGTGAGCGGCTTTTGGCGTTCCATTACTGTATCTCCTTTAACAGGCATGCTTCTTTGCACTTATTTGGAGACATCGAGCAGAAATAGTTTTCTAAGACTCGAATACATTTCTCAGTGAGAGCTCAGAGTTATGGAGAAAAAACTATTTTTCAGTATTCATTAAGCTAAGAAAGCGAATCATGTATTTGCTTACCTAATCAAGCTTTTTAAGATAATGTTACTCATGAAAAGCACCCCTGAGATGGAAAAGAAAACGAAGACATGGGTGGTATTTGTACTTTCTTCCATTTTAGAAGCATATTTGTCTATTAGTTTGGAAAAAAATTGAAGTCGTCTTGTGTACTTAGACCTTCATGTTCGGTATATGTCCAAAGTTATTCAGTTGTCTGGAACAACAAGCGTTCTCTCGTAGTTTTCTATTCGAATACTGATTATGTACTGGAATATAATTACATAAACAGTAATGTGATTTCTAATGATCTCCAGTTGAACGTGTGTGGTCCTTATTCTGTGCAAGGAGTATCCTTAAAATGCAAATTTAAATATGTACGAACAAACTGTTTAAGATGTATAGATAGATACATAGACATATTCATGGTGCTGTGTAAACTTGTGAACTTCTGCTTCGAGATTGCATATTTTATCTTAATATCTTGTGCACTCCTTTGAACACGCCTATGCTTCTATGTACAAAAAAAATTTAAGTTACAAGTTTGTCTGGTGTTCTGTATCTGACATGCTAAGCTATGCATAGACTGTAGCACGTCCTGCTGCCTTTTACATAGTGGTTTCTGCTTTTTGCTTTTGTTCATTCATTCATGTGTTTACTCTTTTTCATTGTTTACTTAATCACACGTTAACTATAATCAGGTCAGGGTTTCAGCGTAGTTCTTCCTGAAAAATTGCAGACAGGAAAATGGAATGTGTACAGGTGCGTGTATTTTCTACTTGAGTCGCGAGATACGCATGATTGTTTCTTAATTACGTGTTCACAGGTGTGCCATACATATAATGCACACATTCACTCACTCACACACACACACACACACACATGTACATACACACACATACATATATATCATAATAATGTATTATATATGTATAATTATAACTTTAGGAATCATATGAGGAACTAAGTGATGATTATTGCAGATCTGCACGATCTCCTCTGAAGCTTGTTACTAGATTTCCTGATCATCCTGAAATTGCTACACTACATGATAACTTTGAGTAAGAATCTCATCTTCAGCTTTTTACTTTTAACGCTTTTAAATATAGAGAAGAGTTAGGCCTGCACCTTGTATTCTGCTAATAGATAATTTGGCTTGCTGTGACATTTACTTGCACAGTTTTGTTTTCTCTTTTCCTTTTGAATTCTTGGTCTGCTGTAGAGTCCACTATTACTGCGACAATATTATATACACTCTTATTTAAATTGTTCATAAAGGAGATATGTTGCTTATTTTTTAATATTGTCTGCATACTTTGGTCATACATCTCCTGTTTCATCTGATAATATTTTGTGTTCAGACATGCAGTTCAAACCTATCAGGATTACAAATACTTGGGCACACGTATTCGGGTAGATGGAACTATTGGAGAGTAAGCATTTCTACTGATTGACAATGCTTGGTTGGATGAGATGAGTGTGAGAAGTTTTCTGATTGCATATTTATTTCTTCCGTTTCTTTGATGTAGCTACAAATGGATGACATATGGAGAGGCAGGGACTGCGCGGACTGCAATTGGTTCTGGACTTCACTATTATGGATTACAACCGGTATACCAAATGTGGATCAGTGCATATTCTTAAACTACGTACACTCTTTTACTAATATGTGAGAAAGTACGGGAGAAAATATATTATTGATATTAGGTACTCAATATAATATAAGAGGTCCTATTTATAGTTATAGTCTACAAAGTACATATTACTCCTATTCCAATGTGGGACTACACATAACTAACACTCCCCCTCAAGCTGGTGCATACACATCATATGTACCGAGCTTGTTACACATGTAATTAATACGAGAATCAGTAAGAGAGTTAGTGAAAATATCTGCTAGTTGATCATTCGACTTTACAAACTTTGTAACAATATCTCCTGAAATTATTTTTTATCCGACAAAGTGACAGTCGATCTCAATGTGTTTAGTCCTCTCATGAAACACCGGATTTGACGCAATATGAAGAGCAACTTGGTTATCACACACCAGTTCCATCTTGTCGATTTTTCCGAACTTTAACTCCTTGAGCAGCTGCTTGACCAAACTAACTCACACGTTGCCATTGCCATGGCCCGATATTCGGCTTCGGTGCTAGATCGAGCAGCTACATTCTGTTTCTTGCTCTTCCACGAGACCAAATTACCTCCTACTAGAACACAATATCCAGACGTAGAACGTCTATCAAAAGGTGATTCTTCCCTATCAGCATCTGTGTACCCAACAATCTGCTCATGGCCTCGATCCTCGAATAGTAATAAATCTCTCACAATTGCTCTGATACCATGTGAGAAGGCACGGGAGAAAATATGTTATTGATATATATTGAATGAATGAATAATACAACACAAGAGCCTTATTTATAGCTATACTATACAAGGACATAATACTCCTCTACCAATGTGGGACACTATGTACATGCTGTAACTTAACACTCCCCCTCAAGCCGGTGCATACAAATCATATGTACCGAGCTTGTTACATATATAACTAATACGAGGACCAGTGAGAGACTTGGTAAAAATATCTGCAAGTTGATCATTTGACCTCACAAACTTTGTAGCAATCTCTCCTGAAAGTATCTTTTCTCTGACGAAGTGACAATCAATCTCAATGTGTTTAGTTCTCTCATGGAACACCGGATTTGATGCAATATGAAGGGCAGCTTGATTATCGCACACAAGTTCCATCCGACTGATTTCACCAAATTTCAACTCCTTGAGCAATTGTTTGGTCCAAACTAGTTCACATGTTGCCATAGCTATTGCTCGATATTCTGCTTCTGCACTAGACCGAGCAACTACATTCTGTTTCTTGCTCTTCCAGGACACCAAATTTCCTCCTACTAAAACACAATATCCAGACGTAGAACGTCTATCAGAAGGTGATCCTGCCCAATCAGCATCTGAGTATCCAATGATCTGCTCATGACCTCGATCCTCAAAGAGTAACCCTTTGCCTGGAGCCGATTTTATATATCGAATAATGCGGACAACTGCATCCCAATGACTATCACAGGGAGAACTCATAAACTGACTTACAACACTCACAGGATAGGAAATGTCCGGTCTAGTTACTGTGAGATAATTTAATTTTCCAACCAGCCGCCTATAGCTTGCAGGATCGCTAAGCGGCTCCCCCTGTCCTGGCATAAGTTTAGAATTCGGATCCATCGGAGTGTCAACAGGTCTGCAACCTATCATCCCCGTCTCCTCAAGAATATCTAAAGCATATTTTCTTTGAGAAATAACAATACCTGAGCTAGACTGGGCAACCTCAATACCCAGAAAGTACTTCAATCTGCCTAGATCCTTAGTTTGGAAGTGCTGGAAGAGATGCTGCTTCAGATTGGTAATACCATCCTGATCATTGCCAGTAATAACAATATCATCAACATAGACTACCAGATAAATACAGAGACTTGAAGCAGAGTGCCGATAAAACACAGAGTGATCAGCTTCACTACGAATCATGCCAAACTCCTGGATAACCGCGCTGAACTTACCAAACCAGGCTCGAGGAGACTGCTTTAGACCATAAAGTGACCGACGCAAGCGACATACAAGGCCACGAGACTCCCCTGAGCAACAAAACCGGTGGTTGCTCCATATAAACCTCATCCTCAAGATCACCGTGAAGAAAGGCATTTTTAATGTCCAGCTGATAGAGAGGCCAATGACGAACCGCAACCATGGATAGAAAAATGCGGACTGAAGCCACTTTAGCCACGGGAGAGAAGGTATCACTGTAATCGAGCCCAAATATCTGAGTATATCCTTTGGCAACAAGACGGGCCTTAAGTCGATCAATCTGTCCATCGGGACCAACTTTGACTGCATAAACCCAACGACAACCAACAGTAGATTTACCTGAGGGAAGAGGAATAAGCTCCCAAGTACCACTTGTATGTAAAGCAGACATCTCGTCACTCATAGCCTGTCGCCATCCTGGATGAGACAACGCTTCACCTGTAGACTTAGGGATGGAAACCGAGGACAAAGAAGATATAAAAGCATAATGGGGAGATGACAGGCGATGATAGCTCAAACCGACATAATGAGGATTAGGGTTAAGTGTGGTCCGTATACCTTTCCGAAGTGCAATCGGTGTACTAGGAGCAGGATCCGCAGCAGGAGCAGGGTCAGGTGCAGGACGAGAACCAGTTGGGCCTGATGGAGGACGCAAACGACGATGATAAGTCAAGAGTGGTGTTCCTGTGGCCGGGGAACTAGGGGGAACAACACTAGACTCCTCTGTGGTCGAAGGTGGAGGAGGAGCTATAGTGAACTCCTCAAAGGTCGGTATAGGTAAGACCTCAGATATATCATGGTGGTCAGCAGAGGTAAAGAAAGGTTTAGACTCAAAAAATGTGACGTCAGCTGACATAAGGTACCTACGAAGATCTGGAGAATAACAACGATATCCCTTCTGAACACGAGAATAACCAAAGAAGACACACTTGAGAGCACGGGGAGCTAACTTATCTTTCCCAGGGGCTAAGTTATGAACAAAACACGTGCTTCCAAAAACACGAGGTGGAAGAGAGTACAAGGGTGACTGGGGAAACAATACTGAATGCGGAATCTGATTCTTGATAGGAGATGAAGGCATCCGATTAATCAAATAACAAGCTGTGAGAACTGCATCGCCCCAAAAACGCAACGGAACACGAGATTCAATTAGAAGTGTGCGAGCAGTCTCAATAAGGTGCCTATTCTTTCTCTCAGCAATCCCATTTTGTTGAGGGGTATAAGGACAAGATGTCTGATGAATAATTCCCTGAGAAGTCATAAACTGCTGAAATTGAGAAGATAAATATTCTAAGGCATTATCACTGCGAAAAATGCGAATAGAAACACCAAATTGGTTTTTGATTTCAGCACAGAAACTCTGGAATATAGAAAATAACTCAGAACGATCTTTCATTAAGAAAAGCCAAGTACATCTTGAATAATCATCAATGAAACTGACAAAGTAGCGAAACCCCAAGGATGAACTGACTCTACTAGGACCCCATATATCAGAATGAACTGACTCTACTAGGACCCCATATATCAGAATGAACTAAGGAAAAGATAGACTCTGCATGACTCTCAACACTACATGAAAAGGAGGCTCGAGTATGTTTCCCAAGTTGACACGACTCACAATCTAATGTAGACAAACTAGATAAACTAGGCACCATCTTCTGAAGTTTGGATAAACTCGGATGTCCTAAACGTCTGTGGATTAGATCTGGAGGATCTGTAACAAGACATGTTGTGGAAGGACTGAGTGAGTTAAGGTAGTAAAGGCCTTCTGATTCACGTCCGGTACCAATTGTCTGTCCCGTACTGCGGTCCTGCATAATAAAAGAATCGTCAATAAAATATATACCACAATGGAGGGCACGAGTCAAACGACTAACAGATGCAAGACTAAAAGGACAGCCAGGGACATAAAGAACGGAATCTAGGGTGATAGAAGACAAGGGATTAGCTTGTCCAACTCCTTTTGCCTTAGTTTGACATCCATTGGCTAAAGTAACAGTGGGAAGAGACTGTGAATATACAATATTTGACAAAAGTGATATATTACCAGAGATGTGATCAGAAGCGCCGGAGTCCATGACCCATGGGCCAAGAGTGCTAGACTGGGAAACACAAGCAAAAGAATTACCAGAAAAGGAAGTATCAGTCTGAGCAACTGAGGCTACTTGTGGAGATGTCTGCTTACTTGCTCGATACTGAAGGAGCTCATTATATTCTTCTTTAGATAAAGAAAATCCTTGGTTACCTGGAGTCTCGGTCTGAGCAATGTAAGCATTTTTGGGTGGACGACCATGTAAGGAATAACACATTTCACGAGTGTGTCCGAGTTTGTGACAATAAGAACACTTGGGTCTAGATCTTCCAAAACGACCTCCTCCTCGTCTATGCTCCATAGTTTGAGATGCCCGAACATCCATTGTCTGGGATGCAAGAACAGAGGAATCAAGTATCTGTGATGAGATCACTGGTGGACTTGGTGCTGCAGCAAGGCGGAGTAATCGAGAGAATAATTCATCAACTGTCGGGACAGACGGACTAGCCAAAATCTGGTCGCGTACTGAATCAAGATCATTAGGAAGTCCAGCGAGGGTAAGAACGAGAAACATCTTCTGTCGCTGCTCTTGTTGTTTTTCCACACTAGCCGAAACTGGCATCAACTTCTCAAATTCCTCCATGACTGCCTGTACTTGACCCAAGTAAGTAGACATATCCAATTCCTGCTTCTTTAAGTTTGTCATCCGTGAAATCACATCATAGAAGCGAGATATGTCATTAGTGTATAAGGTGCGTGCCTTTGCCCAAACCAAATAACATGTCTGGAATGGACGAAACAAGGGCATCAACTTGGAATCAATAGATCGCCACAAGATGCTACATAACTGAGCATCGATTTTTTGCCCAAAGTGCTATTGCCTTTTCATCTCCATCGCTAGACTGTTTGATTAGATGATCTTGAACACCTTGACCTCTACACCATAACTCGACAGATGAAGCCCAAGCTAAGTAGTTTGAACCTCCCATTAGAGGTTCTGAGGTAATAATAGCACTAGAGTTTCCAGAATTCATGTTTCTAGACCCAAA
Source organism: Nicotiana tabacum (assembly GCF_000715075.1). Taxonomy (NCBI): domain Eukaryota; kingdom Viridiplantae; phylum Streptophyta; class Magnoliopsida; order Solanales; family Solanaceae; genus Nicotiana; species Nicotiana tabacum. Next base: position 120,340,648 of record NC_134098.1, read on the forward strand.
AGCATCAAATCCCAAAGACATTGTTGCAAATTATTACCAAATAGGAGAAAGAATCAACTGTAATCTGCTGAAACAGTGTACGAAAACACAGAAACAGAATACTGAACTGTAGCTGCCGGAATAGTACTGTAGCTGCCGGAAAAAACTCAAAGTTATCGGAATGAAATGAAAACAGTAGGGGTAGGATCGGAATTACCAGGCGACCCAACTGTTCTGAAGGAAGATTTTCAAAAAATGGCCGGAAGTGGTCGTACACGCCGGCGCGTGAGCTCACGCGCGTGAGCTTCTGGTGGCGCGTGGAGGCGCGTGAGGCTGCTTCTGCCGGAGTTGTTCACTGGGGTTTGGTCGCCGGACAGTGACGACTCTTGTGGTAGTGTTGGATTTTGCACAACACTGACTGAGATAAAACAGACGCAAACAGCCTTAAAAAGTCGCCGGAAAAAGACTTCCGGTGACTAATTTCTCTTCCCGGAATCGCTGGAATTTATGCACAGCGATAAATCTCTCACAATTGCTCTGATACCATGTGAGAAGGCACGGGAGAAAATATGTTATTGATATATATTGAATGAATGAATAATACAACACGAGCCTTATTTATAGCTATACTATACAAGGACATACTACTCCTCTACCAATGTGGGACACTATGTACATGCTGTAACTTAACAATACCAAAGAATGCGAACAACTGCATCCCCGTGACTATCACATGGAGAATCCATATACTGACTTACAACACTCACCGGAAAAGAAATGCCAGGTCTAGTCACTGTGAAGTAATTCAATTTGCCAACCAACCTCTTATATCTCGTAGGGTCTCTAAGAGGCTACCCCTGTCCAAGTAGAAGCTTAGCATTCGGATCCATATGAGTCAATAGGTCTGCAACCCATCATTCCAGTCTCCTCAAGAATGTTTAAGGCATACTTCCGCTGTGAAATAACAATACCTTAGCTAGACCGAGCGACCTCAATACCTAGAAAATACTTCAATCTGCCCAGATCCTTAGTCTGGAAGTGCTGAAAGGAAGTGCCGAAAGAGATGCTGCTTCAGATTAGTAATACCATCCTGATCATTGCCAGTAATAACAATATCAACAACATAAACCACTAGATAAATACACAGATTATGAGCAGAATGCCGATAAAACACAGAGTGATCTGTCTCACTACGAGTCATGTCGAACTCCTGAATAATTGTGCTGAACTTACCAAACCAAGCTGTTTCAAACCATATAGTGACCTGCGCAATCTGCACACACAACCATTAAAATCCTCTTAGCAACAAAATCAAGTGGTTGCTCCATATAAACTTCTTCATCAAGTTCACCGTGGAGAAAAGCATTCTTAATGTCTAACTGATAAAGAGGCCAATGACGTACAACGGCCATGGACAAAAAGAGACGAACAGATGCTACTTTAGCCACGGGAGAGAAAGTATCACTATAATCAAGCCCAAAAATCTGAGTATATCCTTTTGCAACAAGACGAGTCTTAAGCCGATCAACCTGGCCATCCGGGCCGATTTTGACTGCATAAACCCAACGACAACCAACAGTAGACTTACCTGCAGGAAGAGGAACAAGCTCCCAAGTGTCACTCGCATATAAAGCAGACATCTCGTTAATCATAGCATGTCGCCATCCTGGATGAGATAGTGCCTCACCTGTAGACTTAGGGATAGAAACAGTGGACAAAGAAGATATAAAAGCATAATGAGGGGACGGCAGACGATGATAACTTAAGACGACATAGTTGGGATTAGGATTAAGTGTGGATCATACACATTTGTGGAGTGCAATTGGTTGACTAAGAGGAGACAAGTCCGCAGTAGCTGCAGAATCTGATGCAGGGCGTGAATCACCTGGGCCTGATGCTGGATGTGAACGATGATGATAAGTCGAGTGGTGGAGCTGCAGAAGGTTGAACTGGATTATGTGGAGGAACTGGAGCTATAGGTGGTGGAGTTACAACTGGAGCTGTAGGTGGTGGAGCTACAACTGGAGCTGTAGAGGAAGATGAATGGGAGATAGTGACTGGATCTCCAAAAGATGAAACTGGTAGTACCTCAGAAATATCTAAGTAATGACCTGAACCTGTGAAGTATGATTGGGTTTCAAAGAAGGTAACATCAGCGGACATAAGATACCGTTGGAGGTCAGGAGAGTAGCATCGATACCCCTTTTGTGTTCTCGAGTAACCCAGAAATACGCACGTAAGAGCACGTAGAGCTAACTTATCTGTTCTTGGAGTAAGGTTATGGACAAAACAAATGCTTCCAAAGATACGAGGTGGAAGAGAGAACAAAGATAAATGGGAAAACATGACAAAGAATGGAACTTGGTTCTGGATAGTTGAAGATGGCATACGATTAATAAGATAGCAAGATGTAAGAACTACATCCCCAAAAATGCAACGGAGCATGAGATTGTATGAGTAGGGTACGAGCAGTTTCAATAAGATGTCTATTCTTTCTTTCAGCTACCTCATTTTGTTGAGATGTGTACGGACAAGATGTTTGATGAGTAATCCCATGAGATTTCATAAACTGCTGAAATGGGGAAGACAAATACTCTCGGGCATTATCACTACGGAATGTGCGAATAGAAACCCCAAATTGATTTTGAATTTCAGCATGGAAGGTCTGGAAAATAGAAAACAGTTCAAATCGATTTTTTTATCAAAAATATCCAAGTGTACCTGGAATAATCATCAATGAAACTGACAAAGTAGCGAAATCCCAAGGTGGAACTGACCCGACTAGGACCCCAAACATCTGAATAGACTAAAATAAAAAGGTGACTCTGCTCGATTATAAGACGCCGAGGGAAATGGGAGCGAGTATGCTTACCGAGCTGACATGACTCACACTCTAGAGCTGACAAGTGAGATAAACCAGATACCATTTTCTGAAGTTTTGACAAATTGGGATGTCCTAATTGTTTATGTAATAAATCTGGTGAATAGTAACTGGACAAGTTGTTGAAGGAAGAGAAGATGTGAGTGCATGTGATTTAGCAAGGATAAGGTAGTAAAGTCCGTTTGATTCACGCCCGGTACCAATGATCCGCCCCGTACTGCGTTCCTGTATAAAAACATGGTCATCAAGAAATAAAACAACGCATTTAAGTGATTTGGTTAAGCGACTAATAACTATGAGTTTAAAAGGACTATTGGGAACATAAAGGACTGAATCTAAAGGTAAGGAAGGAAGTGGGCTTGCTTGACCTATTGCAGTTACCATGGTTTGAGACCCATTGGCCATTGTGACTCTTGGAAGAGATTGAGAATACGAAACAGTAGTGAAAAGAGATTTGTTACCAGAAATATGATCTGATGCACCTGAATCAATGACCCAAAACTCAGAGGATGAAGATTGGGAGAAACAAGTCACGCTATTACCTGTTTGAACAACAAAAGTTATCTCAGAAGATGTCTGCTTACATGCTTTGTACTGAAGTAACTCAATATAATCTGCCAAAGAAACCATCCGACTATTCAAAGTATCGGTTCCCATGTCGCTACAATTTGTAGTAGTAGGGTTAACTTGAAATAGTGGAAATAAGTAACTCCTGTGGGAATACCGAAGAAATAGCTGGGAAAACACTGTTTACAGCAGAAAACAGAAGACTATTTTTGCGTCAGAAACACTGTTCACACTGGAAAACACTGTAGCTCGCCGAAAATTGGAAAGTTGTCGAAATTTGTTGTAACCAGGATGGATAGATTCGGAATTCCCTTGCGAGCAAGCTGTCCTGAAGAAATGTTTCCAAACAAAAAATGGCCGGAAAGGTCACTGTTCACGCCGGAAAAATATAAAAGTGGTCGTAATTTGATTTGAATTAGATGGGTAGGCTCGAAATTGTGAGGAGAGCAGACTGTCTGTCCTGAAGAAGGTTCGCGAAAAAATGGCCGGAACCCTCGCCAGAAAAGTTGTTGTTGCCGGCATGTGGAGGCGCGTGGCAGCTTTTCTGCCAGATAAATTTTCAGGGGTTGGTTGTCGGAGGGTGATCTACCTCGTGTTGGTGTTGGTTTTAGCACAACACCGACAGAAAGTGACTTTCACGTAGACAGGCCTTAAGGTCACGGGAAAAATTGCACGATGACTAAGTTCTTTCTTCCCGATTAACGCTGGAATGACGCACAACGATCTTTTCTCACTAATGCTCTGATTCCATGTGAGAAAGTACGGGAGAAAATATATTATTGATATTAGGTACTCAATATAATACAAGAGGTCCTATTTATACTTATAGTCTACAAAGTACATATCACTCCCATTCTAATGTGGGACTACACACAACTAACATAACATAAGAAAGAAATTTCCACACAAAGTTTTCCCAAACTTCCTTGTTCTTTTTCAAACACTAACTAGAATTTATTGGGGTATGTTAGTGTGATAAACTCAGTATCATGTTTGATTTCTGGACTCTTAACTTTTTCAGTGGGTCAGTTTACTTTTTTTGTCGGTGATTCTATATGACTCATATCTGTGTGCCTCAATGACTATATAATCATTGACCTTTTCCAACTTCAATGCACCAGGGTGCTCGCGTGGGACTTTATTTCATAAATAGGCCTGAGTGGCTGATTGTAGACCATGCCTGCTCAGCGTATTCATATACTTCCGTCCCACTATATGACACTCTAGGTATGTAGGTGGCCTTTCATTAAAGTTTTCTTTGGCTGGTAAGATATATTAAACTTGTTATATTGTTGTCTGTAGGTCCTGATGCTGTTAAATATATTGTCAATCATGCTGATGTACAGGCCATTTTTTGTGTGCCTGGTACCTTGAACACGGTGAGCGAAACTCCTCCCCCTAAGCCGAGTATACTCCTTTAACATAGTTCTGAGAAATGTCAGTATGAGGCGTTAATGTTAACATTATTTTGATCAACTTGAGTTCTTAGACACTTCAGCAGCATGAATAGAACTGTGGAGGACTCTGTTACGTTACCCATAGTCTACTAATGTTAGTTTGAGAAAAAAACTCCATAATACATTCTCAGTGGCCTGTGCTAATTTTTAACTAAATGAAATGTTTAACAATCAAAGAAGCCCCCATTTATTATTGAGTGCTAAGCTTTAACAGTCGATGAAACTCCTCGAGTAGGGTTAATGACCTTTTAGGACAGTGATACTGATAGATGACTCAGTTTAACACTTCATTCTAGTCCTTAGTTCTAGTTCATTTATGTTATTTAGCTACCTTGACTTCTTCATCCTGTCTGATGATATTGTTATGTTTCTCCATTCCTCTGAATGCTGTTTCAAAAACAAAATGCTAGTTCCGTCCTTTTCAAAAGAGAGAGATAGAGAGAGAGAATAAAGAAAATCCTTGTTCCTTGTTGTTAAAGTTTCACATCCTTTTACCTGTGCTCTTCTCCCAATCTTAGCTAGGTTTCATCTATAAAGAGATCCTTATAAACTATTTGAGAAGGCTAGTTTAATGCTGGTACTTTATACTAAGTAAGCTTGCTTTCTTTTGAGACTACAATCTTTTATAGTAGATAAATCTAATATAAAATTTTTATTTTCTGTAATCCTTCTGCGTTAATGGTGAAAGTTGTTGAAGTTCTCGCTAATGACATTTCTTTCACGGAATTTCAGTTGTTGACCTTTTTATCAGAGATTCCTTCTGTACGTTTGATTGTGGTAAGAGCTACTGCTTTTCCTGTTTTTGGTTTGGTCATATAATATGTGATAGCAGCTTGTTATATCTTTTGTTAATTTGCTTACACTGTCTTTGATGGTGTAGGTAGTGGGTGGGATAGATGAACATCTCCCATCTCTTCCATCTACAACGGGAATGAAGCTCTTATCATATACAAGGCTGCTGAGTCAGGTACTTTAAATGATACATAAATATATTACTTGGACTATTGCTGTTCTGAATTTGGTGCATCGACCTGAATTCAGAGGGATAAATTTGGTAGATGTACCTCCCTCCTAGTCTGTGTCTTATGTTGAGTAGCTAAGAGCATCATTAGTAGAGGGAGAGACTAATAAGATGCCATTGAGGTTGTAGATCTTCTCCCTTTTCCTTTTTTATGGCTAGCAAATTGATTTGCTTCGACTCTACTTTGTGTCACCTAGGATTCCTTCTTTCTTTTATATACGTGTTTATGAAGGACCGGAAAGAGGGGGGGAGGGGAAGGGACGGGGGAAGGTAGAGACAGGTCTATAATGTTTTGAATCTGTTAAAGTAAAACTTTGTGACCTGGGGATTACTTCTAAGTTGTAACAAAGTTGTAATCAGAGTTTATCTAACCTGTCTAATAAGTTGTATTTTCTCTCTAATGTCATGTTATATTATGGACATTCTTGCACATCATTAGCTCTCTTTCCTACAACTTAACTATACTGCTGTAGAAACTGTACAATGACTGATCTACATGTTTTCCAATAGGGCCGCAGCAGTATGCAACCCTTTTGCCCTCCCAAGCCTGAAGATATTGCTACCATATGCTATACAAGTGGTACTACGGGTACACCAAAGGTATCACTTATACTTCTTCAACTTCAACTGCTAAATAGACCAGTATCTCTAGGGGTTATTTCTCTTGTTAACAAGATTTTATCTGGCCCTCAGTTTCTTATTTTCCTTTTTCTTTGCCCCTCTTGAAAGGGTGTCGTACTATCCCATGCGAACCTGATAGCAAGTGTTGCGGGCATGACCCTTTCCATCAAGTTTTATCCTTCTGACATGTGAGTTTGGCCTAAAATTTTGTGCTATGTTATGTGTATTTGATTTGTTCCTGATTTAGTGCTTATGTGAATATTCTTACAGATACATATCCTATCTGCCTCTCGCGCATATCTATGAACGTGCCAACCAAATTACATCGGTATATTATGGTGTTGCTGTTGGCTTCTACCAGGGGGTATGCCAGTTAATTGGATATTATGTACTTATTTAGTCTTAGCTTCTTGGTGTGACCTTGTTTCTTAGACCTCTGGTCCTGGATTCATGATCAGCTAGCAAATTGGGTTTATTAAAAGTGGCTTATTTCAATTCACATGTAGCACTTTTTCAAACACTTTGTAGAGATAAAATGTGGTGCTTTTGGAATCTTTGTTTAGCCCTACACTAATTCAGTTTATGAATTATTAACATTAAAAGGGTTTAAAAAAAAAAAAAAACTAAAAGGGCTTATTACAGACAGCATCTGTTTTACAAAGCATTACTTACTATTACCATTTCTACTCTGCAGGACAATCTGAAATTGATGGATGATTTGGCGACACTTAGACCTACAATATTTAGCAGTGTTCCTCGTCTTTACAACAGGATATATGCTGGGTAATGTTTATGTGATGTGCTAAATAGTATATATCTTTGTAGGCGGGGGTCTTAGATTTTGCCGATCTGCTCATTGTAGGATCACAAATGCTGTACAAACTTCTGGCGTACTGAAGCAGAGACTTTTCAATGCTGCCTACAACTCCAAGAAGCAAGCTGTCATGAATGGTAAGTTGTGTCAAACTTTTTGTCATGCTCCTGAGGTTGCTTTAGATGATTGCAACGGTCACTCATCTAGAAAAGATAATTGTACAATACCCATCTGGGATTTGCAAAAAATACTTTTGCTTGCTTTTGTGGCTCATCTTCATGAACTTCGGTCTCTTTTATATTCAAATCTCATATTTTCAGGTAGAAAGCCATCACCAATGTGGGATAGATTGGTATTCAACAAAATAAAGGACAAACTGGGGGGGCGAGTTCGTCTTATGACCTCAGGTGCTTCACCATTGTCGCCTGACGTGATGGAGTTCTTGAGAGTGTAAGTTGACCATTATTGCTACTCTAAAGTACTGGAAGATTTTATTCATCATATTGTTGACTCTTGTTGGTGCTGAGGACTATCAGTAATTGGCTATGCTCTGAACAAATTCCTTCTTGCAGATGTTTTGGCTGTCTAGTAATGGAAGGGTATGGCATGACTGAAACTTCGTGTGTCATAAGCTCAATGGACGATAGTGATATCTTAACTGGTCATGTTGGTTCACCAAATCCTGCATGTGGTAAGGTTTTAATTAGTGATGGCAGATAAACATCTCTTGATTTGCTCTTCCTTCCATATTATTCCCTTGAGCTAAATTTTAGGACTGTTTGAGGCATAGAAAAGGTTTTTGAGGTTAACGGTTTTCCCCTTCCTCTATTACTTTTTACAGCCCTAGAGTTAATCTAAAGGTTGCTAAAGAAATTTTTTAAATGACTTCAACTTTTCTATGACTGCTATTTTCAGAGATAAAGCTCGTGGATGTTCCGGAAATGAGTTACACATCAGAAGATCAGCCTCATCCTCGTGGAGAGATTTGTGTTAGAGGTCCTATTATTTTTGAAGGCTATTACAAAGATGAAGTGCAGACGTACATAACTTTTGCACATTGATATTTCATTATTCTTTTTGTGATTGCAACAAGTTTCTCCGAGATAATTTGCCTGACATAAGTAGTTAACAGGAGGGAGGTAATTGATGAAGACGGGTGGCTGCATACTGGTGATATTGGATTATGGTTACCTGGAGGCCGCTTGAAGATTATTGACAGGTAGAATCTATTTGATATGATTAGGACGGACAAATTCATTTTGAGATACAAAACAACACTTCTCCACCAGGGCCCCATATTTGTGGGCGACTAGGTGGCCGGAAGGAGCTTTCGTCAACCCATCCATTCCATCAATTAAATCTTTATAATAGGTTACATGGTTTTCAACATTCGTATGCCTCTTGTGATATAAGAAACATCTATCATACTGAGCCTTGCTTGTCACCAATGGTAGTCTGATCTTTGAATGCTCATTATGAATAGGAAGAAGAATATCTTCAAGTTGGCACAAGGTGAATACATAGCTCCTGAGAAAATTGAGAATGCTTATGCCAAATGCAAATTTGTTGCACAGTGTTTTGTCTATGGTAAGCAGATAATGAACTTTTCTCTTACGGAATCATTAAATGGTGTCTCCTTTGCTCACTGCTGCAACATTGCAGGTGATAGCTTTAATTCCTCTTTAGTAGCAGTAGTTTGTGTAGAGCCAGATGTCTTTAAGGAATGGGCATCATCTGAGGGAATCAAGGTAGCTTTTAATCTTCAACATTTAGCCAATGCATTTACATTTTGTCAAATGCTTCACTTAAAGCAACTTTGTGTGGAGGTCATCATTTAGATTTCATGTTGCATTGCATTAATCATCATATTTTGCATGTCTTATCATTAACTCTGCACAGAGCACATGAGCTGTGCTTATATTCACACAGGTAGAAAATTACAACTTGCTTCTAGAGCTTCCCATAAAATATACTAGTAATTAAATGTTTGGTCAACATTTTTATTCTGATGATGGCTTATTTTGATATATTCCTGAATGATTTTCTCTTGCTCAAGTGAATCCAGGAAATTGACAGTTAGCTTGCTAAGCACAATAAATATCTAGTCACCTTATCACATAAAACCATCTAAAGCAAGTTTGTCAAGGAAATCACTGGACTGGAGAATATTGAGCTAAGCCACACCTATAAACTTGAAACTGGTGTTTTTATCCATTGTTGGAAAACTGCTCACGCCGTGCAGCCATAATAGCCAACTGCACAATGCAGGGCTAGGGAACAAAACTACTATGAGCGGCCGATATTTACCAAATTCAGCAGTTAAAACTGAATGTTTTAAGTGATATGACAGCCATGCACCTCATTAAGATCATATTGGCATACTTTCCCAAAATAAATAGAGCAGACCCCATTAAAGACGAGAGTGAGGTACAACTCGGCCATTTCTGTCCACTGCCCTTCTCACAGAGCTGTACGTGGACGTTACCTTAGAAATGAAATCACAAGCTCACTTATTGCATTAACTGTTACTTTAAATTAGACATTAGACATGTTCAATGAAAGAACTACAAGATTACTTAATACATTACGTGCCACTTATAATGATTACGGATTTTAGATGGAACCAATTTGACTTGTCACTGAAAATGGCCAATCACTAAATATTTCATATTGCTGCAAAACCAAATGGTGTGCGATTAAAATTGAAAGTGCTTCTACTTAAGTTCCTAGTAGATACAAGACTTGCATACTTTGGCTTGACATTCTCGGAAAACTTTGAAATGACGGCTCAAGGAGAATTAGCCATACGGTCTGAACTGATCGAGACCGGAACTGGAGAAAGAGATAGGAATGCAACATGTCCCAGCAAACTGTAAACTCAAAATTCAAAAGGCAACATGGTAAAATGATCAGTTATTAACAGTTTTGGACAATCATATAGGTTTATTTTCATATATTTTTTTAAATAAGATGTTACTATACTTTAAAGACATAAAAATTCTTAAATATGAACTAGTAAGACATTTTCAGCATTTAGTTTTATATCATTCGTTTAAGGAGATAACTAAAATGCAACCTAATGTATTCACTAATTGAAGAAGCTGGCTGATTATTTCCCTTGGTTTTAATGTGCCGTCTCCAGTATGAAAGTTTGGGACAACTGTGTAATGATCCAAGAGCGAAGGCTGCAGTTCTTGCTGAGATGGATGCTGTTGGAAGGGAAGCTCAGGTAATGTGTTTGACTTTGGCTTTCTGTTAATTCCTTAGTTTTAGTTTCTTAAGATGAGAAGTGTAACTTTCAATTGGACTGAAAGTTGATGCTCTCCTTGTACTCTGACACAGTTGAGAGGTTTCGAATTTGCAAAAGCTGTAACATTGGTTATCGAGCCTTTCACGATCGAAAACGGTCTGCTCACTCCCACATTCAAGGTAATTTCCCTTGCCTGTCTCAATGTTTTTAAAATCTGAATGATAAAAAGCTGTTCTTTTGGTCCATAATGGTGTATTCTTACAATCACAAATGTCTTTATTAATATACTTTTCTTGTTCTGTTCCAATTTTCCAGGTCAAGAGACCGCAGGCAAAGGCTTATTTCGCCAAAGCAATATCTGATATGTATAATGAGCTTTCTACATCAGATCCAGCATCCCAGAAATCACTATGACCAAAGGTAGACGAGAAAGCTTCAGCTGTTCCCTACACTTTCCCTTACTCCAAAATAAATACCAAACAAAATGATTATTGTAGAATAGAAAGCTCATAGAGGATTTTTTTAAAACTCAGTTATTAATAGATTTCTTGTTGTAATATGTACAATGTTCAAATAATTTATATGCGACTGTTATATATTAGATAATTTTTCTGAGACATAAATAAGTTTAACCTTGGACAAAAGTATGGGATGGAATTCTTTCCTCCGATTCGTCCTAGCCTTGGTGGCGGAAATAGCAAGAATGATCTCTTACCCTAAACGGTGAAGGGCCTCTGGCGACCGGTAGGAGTCATGCTAATTTTCTTTGTATCATTCCAATCTTATCTGCTGTCCCTAAGGAAGGACTACATGATTGTATTTGACTCGAGAGGAGAGCACCCTCCCTCCAAAGAAATGGACATTTTTTTTTACTAAGTAGTTGTTAGTGCTAGATACGTTGTGGACATTTTTCCTCATAGTTTCTCTGATTATGGATTCATGTGTAGTATGGTCGCATTTGACTCTGCCATTCTCACACCAAACTATATATATATAGTGGCTGTGGGTTGAGCTTCTGAATGTCTCACATCAAGTCGATGAGATATCGAATTCGAACAGGCAATCAAGCTTGGACTCGGAAATACATTACAGATAATAAGCTTGGTTGAAGATGGGCTAATAACAAAAGTTGTTGGAAGTGGACTCTGCATTTTTGCACTAGGTTGTAATGGCAAAGTACCTTGTAAAAGGGAACTATTATGTGTTGAAAACAGGAGAGTGCAGATCGTGGGATGTCTTATATTTCTTCCAGCATTAGAACATGATTGCCTCATTAATCATTTCATCAGAGATGAGCCACTGAACCTGAAGGCTAAATATGTAATCTATAATCATAAATGGAAAGAAGAGCAAAACTTTAAATCTGCAAAGTAGATAGGCATTCAGTAATGTATGATGGATGAACAGCTTCTTGAAAATATATTGACACTATAACCTAAACTGAAAAAACATATTTCAAAATCAAACTCAGTGTGTACAAGTAGATAAAGGAAAAATCAATAAGGTGTAGTTTATATTTTAGCTAGAGACGACAAAAGAATATAAAGATCAGACTGAAGAGAGCAACAGAAATGGGAGAAACATGAAAGAACACGAGATTGACAATGAGACCTTATTCTAACACAAACAGTACGTGTTAATTAATGGAGGTTTGAAAAGGTCGATAACATTGTTCAAAATAGGAATGTAGTAATTGATATGGCTGACCGGCCTCTGCCGGATATATCTTTCTCGTAGTTACCAACCCAATCCTTTAACTTTAGCATATGGCAATTACTAATTGTGCCTTGAGCCGTAAGACCAATAATGTTTCAATAAGCAATTCAACATTCTTTCTGTGAAATATATATAATGTACTTTGACTGCTTAAGTAGAAACAAAAAATACCCTTTATAAAAAGGACTTGTTTAGCAGCATATATGATGTAGAACTTGTAAATTCTCTCTCGTCCATATATATAAAAGTGTAGAAGTGGAGATGGCCGACAAGGGAAGTAATAGGAGCCGTGGAAGCTACAGAACGGCGGGGGTGCCAGTGCCGTCGCTTCTGACCTTGTTTGCACATTTGTTGTTCATAGCAATCACAACCCTACTCTTGGTCTGGCTGCTTCACTTCAGAGATGGACTTTCTTTCACTTCAACCAACAACCTCAAACTTTTCAATGTAAAGTTTCTCCTATAAATTATTACTATATTCCTTCATTTTACCGCTATATTTTACTTCATACAGAACATAAGATTATAAAGGAAAAAAACTTTCGTGATCCTTTGAACTTGTTGGTTAAACAAGCCATAACATTTTTGTTCAATTATCATGAATCAGCTACTTAAATGTACCCTCCTTTGGTCGTTTTCTTGTTTTCTTTTTACTAATGATGTCTATGATCCTCATGCATGCAGCTTCATCCATTCTTTATGATCATTGGATTTGTCCTAATTTCCGGAGAAGGTACAAATTTCTGAAACAATGATGAAAAAAATAAAAGAGAAATGTCAAGAATGCCTCGATTTCATAATGTGCTTTAATATTTGTTTCAGCTATAATGGCATTTACCACAATCCCAGCAACAAGGAGGACAAGGAAATACTTCCACATGTTTCTGCATCTCATTGGTCTTGGTTCTAGCATTGTTGGTCTCTTTGCAATTTTCAAGTTTCAACATGATACTGGAAAATCTAACCTCCTTACCTTGCATTCCTGGATTGGCATTTCCACCGTTAGCTTATACGCCTTGCTGGTAAGAACAAATAAATAACTGGCTCAAATATAATACTACTATCACTGATATTCATTCATTTAGAAAAATCTAATTTTAATTTTGTGCAGTATATTGTTTCTTTCTTGGTATTCTTCTTCCCTGGGGCGCAAAACTGGAGAAGGGCAAGATTAGTTCCATGGCATGTTCTATACGGAATTGCCGTCTTCTTCATGGGAATAGTAAGTGCAGAAACTGGCTTAATTCAGAAATTCATAGCCTTAGGACTTCAAAAGGGACAAGAAGCACTCATTGTTAATTTCACTGGCTTATTACTTCTTCTCTTTGGAATCTCCGTTGGCCTAGTTGTTCTTCTTCCTGTTTCATATTATTAGTCAAATATTCTTCCTTTTTTTGTGTTGTAATAAGCTAGTTATCAATGAGAAGAGTCTTACTTGTTGGATTAGTTGCATTTACTTCTTCCTAGTTGGATCCTTTTTTTGCTTTATATTAAGAGGAACCTAAATGTGACTCTAGTGCATTATTCTCTATCCGTATCCAAATTCAATTTAGTTCTCCCAATTTTATGTGCCATATTTGACTGAATATGAAATTTAAGGTGTTAATCTGATTTATGTTGTATTATAAAAGCAATAGTGTAAAAACCGCACATTTGTACGCTACGTTGTAATTCTGCTCCTGAAAGTAAAAAGGACACTAAATTATGGGTTGAAAACAGAAGAGTGCAGATTGGTATTACCCTATACTTCTTATATCTAAAAGGACTGTTTGATGTGACCTAATATTTACATTTAAAGCACGTCGGTTTGGCAATTCTGGGTTATTCGATGATTTACCATGTCACCGTCTAAGGGGGAAAAGAACTTACCATGTCACAGCAATCTGGTTTGTTATATAGTAATCTTTTTTAGCTAAAGTTGAGAGTGAAGCTGGATTTCACTGCTTTCTGGCGTAACAAATAGTAACTTCTAAGATTACTGTTCGGAATATCATATACTTGCCAGTCATTATAGCTGAGATGAGCCACAAGGCTAAACCTTTAAGTCGAATAATCATATTGTACATTTACAGAGGTCCTTCACCATCCTTAATAATGCTAATCAGTTCACAATGCAAGTGGCGCATGGTTAGAAACTCGGTGGATAATGGGCCAGAACCTCTACCCTTCTCCACTTAAATACCGAACTTTTGTCTGTTCGAATCCGTGATGTACGCTTAACCCACACATCACGTCATGCGCTTTTACCACTAAGATCAAAGCCCTGGGGCCTTATATTGTACTACAAAGTTCATTTACCTGTCTATAGAGTATATGAGTAGCTGTAACTCTTAATTATCAAATTATTTATCTCCTATGTACAACAAATGGTCAAGGATGGAACTGCGTAGTATTGACAGTATCTACACATGAATTACAGCTTCGTAAGAGGCCGTGTGTTGTTCCAAAGCCATTGACGTGCAGAACCATCCAGCAGTGGTGAAACCTGAAGATGATTTCCAGTCAAATAGCAGTCTTAAACATGAAAAAACCAACCACAAATTTTTGTGTGTGTGGGGGGGGGGGGGGGAAGAAAACGGCCCCCTTTTGCGACAGAGTAGAAAGCTTAGCTTTCCCTTGCATAGCTCCATTCAGAAAGAACACAAAAAGGAGAAGTTTCTTAACTTTGAAAAGGAGCAGTTTCTCAACCTAGGTCAAAAGACAGCACAATAACAGCATATAAGGAATCATATGCCAGCAGCACAGCTAACCTACTACAATGCAACATATTCTCTTCGTGTGGATTGTAATCCCCAGTTGGTAGTCAAGTAAGGTTCTTGTTCATTCTACACAGAACATATTAAACATCATGCAAACAGAAAGAAGAAGAAAAGAAATAGTTGGGGATGCTTACCTTCTCCCAAACTTGTAAATGGTAACTATTGAGCCACTCTACGTCCGCAACAGAGAGCAAAGATATGTCCACTAACTTAGTCTGGATGATAAGAAGCAAAAAGTAGTCATATCACTAGAAATTATGGCAGTAGCGTGATGGAGCACAGTGCATACACTCCAGAATGAGTTGATTTAAGACATGATTGACATCAGAGCAGGTCAGGAAAACACTAGTGAAAACTATGGAATTCATTTATCAGATATCTGAAGATGGATATGAAGTCTAAATGTGACCCAAGCTTATATACGCTCATACATGATATGACATCACGCCTTATAATATATGAGTTTTTAGGAATGTCAAATGTGATGGGAAAGACAAGAGTGGGTTACTCTAGTGATGAGCACTCTCCACTTCCAACGAAGAGGTTGTGAGTTCGAGTCACCCCAAGAGCAAGGTGGGGAGTTCTTGGAGGGAGGGAGTCGAGGGTCTATCGGAAACAGCCCTTCTACCCCCAGGGTAGGGGTAAGGTCTGCGTACACACTACCCTCGCCAGACCCCACTAGTGGGATTATACTGGGGGGTTGTTGTTGTTGTAAATGTGATGGGAAAATATATTCCATAATCTCCTGCACTCTGACGAAGAGTAATAATGTCTCACTGGTTCATCTTGTTGCATCCGTATCTCAATGATAAATTCCGTGCTCTTTGTATTAGTTAGTTACCTAAAGCCCGTTCCTATTTTACACGGTGGAGAAGTAGACTACAGCAGAAATAAACAGATTGACCTTGCAACCTGTGCGTGTAATAGAAACTCTACAGCCTAGAATTGCCAAGGCCAGTCTCTTTCTGTATAAGAACAGGGTAAAATTCATTAGTAAACGAAAGACAGATCATTATGAGCTACCATACCTGTATGGGAACAAAAGTAAGCTTTTCAAATCCCAGATATCCTATTCCTCCAAAACGATTCGGTGTATCTACTTCTTTGACGTAAAGAAGATTCTGAATAACAAGAAAGAGTAAAAATCAGATATCATAATAAAAAACAGAGGAAACTTTATGGCATAACCTGCATTAGGGTAAAGAAATTAGGTATGAAAAGGATAAACATGATTACATTGTTAGCCAAAGAGAATAGTACACTAATGCCTCAAGAACAGCATAACACTCTGACTGAATTCTTTTACAATCAAATCAAGTGAGAATTCATGCAGAGAAGAAGCTCCACATGCCGCTTAAATACTTCAGGTTTTTACAGGAAAAATCACATTTTTTCGGTGTCATATTCCGCTTTTACCAAGATGGAGATTTTAACATCAGAATTTAACGAACTTTCTTCTTCAGCTTTTAGTAAGGAACTTGACCTGAAATTTTAGCAACCTATGAGCTCTAAAGTTCCTCAGATACTTTTTCAGGTTCCAACCGAAAAAAAAAAAAAGAAGTTTACTCGCTCGTATGCTTCCAACTTATATACCTATGGATGTTTTAACATCAAAATTTAGCAGCTGATCTACTAGAAGGTGAATAGAGAACTTCCCTAAGAGAAAAGAAAGAGAAGCTTCACTAGGAACCCATTTATCAATTCAATAATTAAAAAAAAATTAAAACATACTAGAGATACTCATGATTTAAAAACAAAAAGAAAATAGCTTTCTATTCTTTCTAGAATATGGAGAAATGTGGAAAGTACCTCAATTCGAATGCCAAATTGATGGTCTTCATAGTAACCGGGTTCATTGCTGACAATCATTCCTCTCAATAAGGGAGTCATATTTCCAAAGCGGAAACTAATGCTATGTGGGCCTTCATGAACATTTAGTGCAGCTCCTACACCATGCCCAGTTCCTAGAGGAAATAACGAGCACGTGTAAAGGAAATACTTTTAAGTTACTAAAACCTCCTAATACTATAAGAACACAGAACTTTGAGCATACATACCATGCCGGTAATCAAGGCCAACCTTCCATAGGGAAGACCGTGCAAATGCATCCAACACGAAACCAGGGGTATTCTCAGGGAAAACTGCTTGGTCAAGTGCTATGTGACCCTGAAAATGTTTTAATCAACTACAACCTATCTAACAATTATAGAAGCTCTTATCTAGCAATGCAACAAAATGGGGTACCACAGAATACCAAGAATACAACCTCAAGACGTGCTTCAAAGAGTAACATTTGAAATGGAGACTTAAAAGGAATGTCATTGATGAGTTGATTTTATATGGACAAAATCAATTACCTAATTTACCTAAGTTTTTGAGGTACTTTATAGATTCCTTTCACTGTTTTACTATATTAGTTGATCGGTTACTCATAATTGAACCTTAAGCTCGGGGGGGTTCAGAAACTATTGTATCTTTTTTAGAAACGGCACCCAACTTGATTCCACAATTGCTTATGAACCCTTTATTTTGTCAAATCTGTCAATGAGGGGGAAAAAGAGCTTCTGTGAGATATGCTATAAACAAGATGGATTTTAACTCTATTTTCAAGAATATGCTGGAAATTATCCATAAAGAGTTGAACTTGAAAATTGGTTATATCATAGCTCATGAAGTCTAGTTTCCATCAAATTACACGGTTCATCATTTGGACACTCCTTCTGGAAGACATGGTCAAAATACTCAAACATGCGCAAAGCTGAAGGAAGTCCGTGTCGGCGTCCATCAAAGGAGATTTTCAGCAAAAATTTACAACTATGGCACCTATGCACCAGCTGAAAAGTTTCTGGTTTAAAAAATGTCCTTTCACAATATCTGTACACCGAACAAAGTTAGGGCATAAGAGGGAGACGCTGCACCCCCAGAGAGAAAGCATTAAGCTGTTAGGTTCTTTTTTCTTGCTCCCATTGCAACTTTTTGGATGTAACTGCAGCACTTTCTTAATGCTGCTTTTGACATCAATACTACTTACCAATCAAAAAGAAAAAAAGGAAAGAATAAAAAAAGAGAGAAAGCACTAGGCGGCTCTAATTGAGGTTCTCCTTTCCCTTTATTTTCTTAATATTTTATAATTAGATGCTTGAAATGTAAGTCTTCCGATCAGCTCAGGTTTCCTATTAGTAAGGATTTAAATTGAAGTATAATCCAATTCCAGAAAACTCTACCATATTCCCGTCGTAAGTATAACAAATGTACCATTGCTGGCAGAAAGGTATATTTTACCTGTAGTACTCGGGTGAAACATTCTCTTTCTCTTGCAGATGGTTCACCGAAATGCACTGTCCTAGTAATATCAGTCGTTCCATCAATATATTGGCCTCCACTGTCTAAGAGGAAGAGTTCCTTCTCATCCACAATGCTACAACTATCTGGCTCTGGCTTGTAATGAATTATAGCACCATTGGCACCCGAACCTACATATAAATTAGTAGGTATGAAAATGACTGGAAAGAATACCAGCGTGTGAAAATTCTACACCTAACTAGCCAGTCATTGATCATTTTATGCTGATTCAAACATTTCTTCTCATCGATATCTCAAAATAAGTGATCTAAAATTTTACAGCACGTGCTTTCATTAAGGAAAATTGAAAATCACTCCATCACAGAAAACTTCCATACATCTGAAAAAAGTTAAATAGGAAGAATTCTACATTCTTTACAAACTATCAAGTAGCATCTATGGTGATATTTACCCGATGACCATAGGGCACTGAATATGCAGACATGGCTATGAACATAATGGGAGCCATACAGATTTTCCATTAGTAGGAGGAGATAAAGATTTCTTGAATGTAAATGGACAACAAGACACAAATAGGCCATTTGAACAAGCAGAATCCAGCGAAAAGAGAAAGAAAAACTACCATAGGAATTGTGTTGGTGAAATCAGATCCAAGATGAGTATTGTATTAAAAATTTTGGAATCTTCTATTGTAGATAAATCCCGAATTTTATAAAAAGGACAATGCAAAGTGACCCATGCAAATACCTGCTGTTTCATCCCAAAGTCATCAACTACTCCCTTTGTTCAACTTACAAAACAGTCCAAAATTTCTTTTTAGCCAGCATGAAAACAATATCATTCTTGTGAGAAGGCACGGGAGAAAATATGTTATTGATATTGGATGATAAATACAATACGAGAGGTCCCTATTTATAGCTATGCACTACAAGAAGATATTACTCCTCTTCCAATGTGGGACAAGACTACACTATACATATCTGTAAACTAACACTCCCCTCAAGCCGGTGCATACACATCATATATACCGAGCTTGTTACACATGTAACTAATACGAGAACCAGTAAGAGACTTAGTAAAAATATCTGCTAGTTGATCATTCGACTTTACAAACTTTGTAACAATATCTCCTGAAAGTATTTTTCTCTGACAAAGTGACAGTCGATCTCAATGTGTTTAGTCCTCTCATGGAATACCGGATTTGACGCAATATGAAGAGCAGCTTGGTTATCACACACTAGTTCCATCTTTCTGATTTTTCCGAACTTTAACTCCTTGAGCAACTGCTTGACCCAAACTAACTCACACGTCGCCATAGCCATGGCCCAATATTCGGCTTCGGCGCTAAATCGAGCAACTACATTCTGTTTCTTGCTCTTCCACGAGACCAAATTACCTCCTACTAGAACACAATATCCAGACATAGAACGTATATCAAAAGATGATCCTGCCCAATCAGCATCTATGTACCCAATAATCTGCTCGTGGCCTCGATCCTCGAATAGTAATCCTTTGCCTGGAGCTGACTTTATATACCAAAGAATGCGAACAACTGCATCCCAGTGACTATCACATGGAGAATCCATAAACTGACTTACAACACTCACCGGAAAAGAAATGTCAGGTCTAGTCACTGTGAGGTAATTCAATTTGCCAACCAACCTCCTATATCTCGTAGGGTCTCTAAGAGGCTCCCCCTGTCCAGGCAGAAGCTTAACATTTTGATCCATAGGAGAGTCAATAGGTCTGCAACCCATCATTCCAGTCTCCTCAAGAATGTCTAAGGCATACTTCCGTTGTGAAATAACAATACCTGAGCTAGACTGAGCGACCTCAATACCTAGAAAATACTTCAATCTGCCCAGATCCTTAGTCTGGAAGTGCTGAAAGAGATGTTGCTTCAGATTAGTAATACCATCCTGATCATTACCAGTAATAATAATATCATCAACATAAACCACTAAATAAATACACAGATTAGGAGCAGAATGCCGATAAAACACAGAGTGATCAGTCTCACTACGAGTCATGCCAAACTCCTGAATAATTGTGCTGAACTTACCAAACCAAGCTCGAGGGAACTGTTTCAAACCATATAGTGACTTGCGCAATCTGCACACACAACCATTAAACTCCCCTGAGCAACAAAACCAGGTGGTTGCTCCATATAAACTTCTTCCTCAAGATCACCGTGGAGAAAGCATTCTTAATGTCTAACTGATAAAGAGGCCAATGACGTACAGCAGCCATGGACAAAAAGAGACAAACATATGCTACTTTAGCCACGGGAGAGAAAGTATCACTATAATCAAGCCCAAAAATCTGAGTATATCTTTTTGCAACAAGACGAGCCTTAAGCCGATCAACCTGGCCATCCGGGCCGACTTTGACTGTATAAACCCAACGACAACTAATAGTAGACTTACCTGCAGGAAGAGGAACAAGCTTCCAAGTGTCACTCGCATGTAAAGCAGACATCTCGTCAATCATAGCATGTCGCCATCCTGGATGAGATAGTGCATCACCTGTAGACTTAGGGATAGAAACAGTGGACAAAGAAGATATAAAAGCATAATGAGGTGACGACAGACGATGATAACTTAAACCGACATAGTGGGGATTAGGATTAAGTGTGGATCGTACACCTTTGCGGAGTGCAATTGGTTGACTAAGAGGAGACAAGTTCGCAGTAGGTGCAGAATCTGATGCGAGGCGTGAATCACCTGGGCCTGGTGCTGGATGTGGACGACGATGATAAGTCAAGAGTGGTGGAGCTGCAGAATGTTGAACTGGATTATGTGGAGGAACTGGAGCTATAGGTGGTGGAGCTACAACCGGAGTTGTAGGTGGTGGAACTGGAGCTATAGGTGGTAGAGCTACAACTGGAGCTATAGGCGGTGAAGCTACAACTGGAGCTGTAGGTGGTGGAGCTGGAGTGACTGAATCTCCAAAAGATTAAACTAGTAGTACCTCAGAAATATCTAAGTGATGACCTGAACTTGTGAAGTATGATGGGGTTTCAAAGAAGGTAACATCACCGGACATAAGGCACCGCTGGAGGTCAGGAGAGTAGCATCGATACCCTTTTTGTGTTCTCGAGAAACCCAGAAATACGCACTTAAGAGCACGAGGAGCTAACTTATCTGTTCTTGGAGTAAGGTTATGGACAAAACAAGTGCTTCCAAAGATACGGGGTGGAAGAGAGAACAAAGGTAAGTGGGGAAACATGACAGAAAATGGAACTTGGTTCTCGATAGCTGAAGATGGCATACGATTAATAAGATAGCAAGATGTAAGAACTGCATCCCCCAAAAACGCAACGGAGCATGAGATTGTATGAGTAGGGTACGAGCAGTTTCAATAAGATGTCTATTCTTTCTTTCAGCTACCCCATTTTGTTGAGATGTGTACGGACAAGATGTTTGATGAATAATCCCATGAGATTTCATAAACTGCTGAAATGGGGAAGACAAATACTCTCGGGCATTATCACTACGAAATGTGCCAATAGAAACCCCAAATTGATTTTGAATTTCAGCGTGGAAGGTCTGAAAAATAGAAAACAGCTCAGATCGATTTTTTATCAAAAATATCCAAGTGCACCTGGAATAATCATCAATGAAACTGACAAAGTAGCGGAATCCCAAGGTGGAACTGACCCGACTAGGACCCCAAACATCTGAATGGACTAAAGTAAAAGGTGACTCTGCTCGATTATCAAGACGCCGAGGGAAATGGGAGCGGGTATGCTTACCGAGCTGACATGACTCACACTCTAGAGCTGACAAGTGAGATAAACCAGATACCATTTTCTGAAGTTTTGACAAACTGGGATGTCCCAACCGTTTATGTAATAAATCTGGTGAATCAGTAACAGGACAAGTTGTAGAAGGAAGACAAGATGTGAGTCCATGTGATTTAGCAAGGATAAGGTAATAAAGTTCGTTTGATTCACGCCCGGTATCAATGATCCGCCCTGTACTGCGTTCCTGTATAAAAACATGGTCATCAAGAAATAAAACAGCGCATTTAAGTGATTTGGCTAAGCAACTAACAGCTATGAGATTAAAAGGACTATTGGGAACATAAAGGACTGAATCTATAGGTAAGGAAGGAAGTGGGCTTGCTTGACCTATTGCAGTTGCCATGGTTTGAGACCCATTGGCCATTGTGACTTTTGGAAGAGATTGAGAATACGAAATAGTAGTGAAAAGAGATTTGTTACCAGAAATATGATCTGATGCACCTGAATCAACGACCCAAGACTCAGAGGATGAAGATTGGGAGAAACAAGTCACGCTATTACCTGTTTGAACAACAGAAGCTATCTCAGAAGATGTCTGCTTACATGCTTTATACTGAAGAAACTCAATATACTCTGCTAAAGAAACCATCCGACTATTCAAAGCATTGGTTCCCATATCGCTACAATTTGTAGTAGTAGGGTTAACTTGAAATAGTGGAAATAAGTAACTCCTATGAGAAAACTGAAGAAATAGCTTGAAAAACACTGTTTACAGCAGGGAAACAAAACACTGTTCTGTGCCGGCACACTGTTCATGCCGGAAACACTGTAGCTCGCCGGAAAATTCCAAAGTTGTAGGAATTTGTCGTAACCAGGATGGATAGACTCGGAATTCCTTTGCGAGCAAGCTGTCCTGAAGAAATATTTTCAAAAAATGTCCGGAAAGGTCACTGTTCACGCCGGAAAAATATAAAAGTGCCGGAATTTGATTTGAATTAGATGGGTAGGCTCGGAATTTTGAGGAGAGCACACTGTCCTGAAGAAGCTTAGCGAAAAAAAGGCCGGAAAGTGGTCAGAACCCTCGCTGGAAAAGTTGTTGCCGGCGCGTGGAGGAGCATGGCGGCTTCTGCCGGATAAAATTTTAGGGGTTGGTAGTCGGATGGTGATCTACCTCGTGGTGGTGTTGGTTTTAGCACAACACCGACAAAAAGTGACTTTCACTTAGATAAGCCTTAGGTCACCGGAAAAATTGCACGATGACTAAGTTCTTTCTTCCCGGTTAACGCTGGAATGACGCACAACGATCTTTTCTCACTAATGCTCTGATACCATGTGAGAAGGCACGGGAGAAAATATGTTATTGATATTGGATGATAAATACAATACAAGAGGTCCTTATTTATAGTTATACACTACAAGGAGATATTACTCCTCTTCCAATGTGGGACAAGACTACACTATACATATATGTAAACTAACAATTCTCCTCAAAAGGAAAATACCAATACAGTATATAGCCAAAGCTTTTATTGGAATCACTTTTTTTTCTTTCCAATACAA
Organism: Nicotiana tabacum; assembly: GCF_000715075.1. Lineage (NCBI taxonomy): Eukaryota > Viridiplantae > Streptophyta > Magnoliopsida > Solanales > Solanaceae > Nicotiana > Nicotiana tabacum. The sequence goes on from NC_134098.1 coordinate 120,364,320, forward strand.
GGTTTTCCTATATTCTGCTCCTTAGAGCACAAAAAGTCAATATAAGGGCCCACATCTTTTCCCAGCCAATACTAATGTTTTAGATTTTCGAAATGTTTGGGACGGGAGGGAGTACAAATGTTTCCTACTGTCTTTGACCATTCAAAAATACATTCAGATCACCCAAAGTCGTGAAAGCTCTTCAGCTATAAGAAGCTTAAGCACAAGAGGGAAGACCAAAATATATAATTTTTTTGAGAAGAATGTAAGGAAGACCTATATTTTTTTTTTGATAACCAAAGGAAGACCTATATATGTAGAGAGTATAATTATTCTCCTACTGAAAGCATCAACAGAAAATATGGAAAACAAAAGTCGAAGTAACAAAATTCTATCTCCACCAGATCTAAAGCATTCTAAAGTTCATAAAGCTGTGGTCGAAGCTGAATTGGAAGAAATATAGATAAGCATGGGATATAATTTTGATATATGTATATTCTGATCTTTCTTCACTCAAGAAGAAGCTGCCATATTATCCACTATAAAGTCCACAAAGACAAACACTAGCTTTTCACTACTATATAAGTTTCGGAATTCAGCTCAATCACGATAATAGAAACCAATATACCACTTATGGTGTCGAAGCTTGTATCAAGGAAGCCATCTTGGTGTGATCGAAACTCAAGAAGTTTGTCTGCAACTTCTACCTCTGTCAAAATGACATCCCTTTGGATTTCATCCTCCAACCAAGCCCAAAATTGAGCTAAGGCAGCCGCATCCCTACATCAGAAGATGCAGATTGACTATCCATTCTTGATCAAAAAACAGATTGATTATCCATTAAAGTATTACTAAGCCATCCATATTTGAATAAGACGTAGCAATCCCTCAGAGCAAGTATATAATGCTTCACCATAAAAGGACAAAAAAGAATGATCGCTATAAAGCTATGCAACCATCTCTCGTACAACAAAAGAAGTCGCAGTATGGTTTTCCATAGAGTAGAGGAAACTGATTCAAAGTTATCCAGACATTAATACTATTATTCTTATACCCTAATTATTATTACTATTATTGTTATTATTAATTTTTTTTAGGTAAAACCTTCACGTAGATTACAATCAGGATATGCAGGTTTGACATGGAGGAGCTATCTCTCTGGAGAAAAGTCATTTTGGACAAAAATGGAACGCAAGAGGGAGGATGGAGAACAAAATATATTAGACTACCTCATGGAGGAGGTTTGTGGAAGGCATAATGAAAGTGTTGGCGGACTTATATGGCAGCAACATCACTTATAGAGTGTGAAGTGGTGAAATAGTATGCTTTTGAAAATATAGATGGTGAGATAATAGGCAGTAGTTATTGACAATTGACATATGCTTAAAGGGGTGGATTGGATTTTCCATTACCTTAGATGGCAGTTACGCATCCCTTCTAACTCGGCATCATTTTTTACAGCTTTACGCAGAGATACAGGAGAACTCCTATAGACTGCACATGGTCCTCCAGATTGACCATCGGAATCAAGGTTGACAGTCTTCTTCCTCCTGCTTTTAGTTGCAGATTTCCAAGGATATTTGTAACAAGCTGATTCATATGCATTTAGAATAGCAGCATTGACTGATGAAGTGTCCAACCAAAGGTTTGCCCCTTTTGCTGCCAAACTGAAAAGGGAAATTCTGGATCAAATTTTATCACGGAGAAACTCTCTCCAAAAGCACGCATATTACTAATGCTTTGGTTGTTGAAGAGTTTCTTCTACTAGAAACAGGGACCAACATAATTGCAGCATGCAAAATATCTCCATTAGCATTTAAGTCTAGGATGCTGCTTGGTAGAGTTGAACACTCAAATGCTGAGATTAATATATATGCAAGCTTCTCTCGGGCGGCAGTTTTCACTGCAGTTGTTCTTGCCAGAGTGATACCAAATACAAGGCATAGAACTGTTGACGAGAAGACAAATTTTGCAATTCAAAAATTTTTTTTAAAAAAAAAAAAAAAAAAAAATTCCTAATGCTTCAAAGTCACCTTTCAATTTCAGAGAGAATGGATTCATATGCTCTCAATTCTATGCCAGCATTTCTCAAGTGCTCCATAACTTCAGGTGTTACTTTAGTATCATCAACGAACAATTTTGCTCCATCTATCTCCACAACTAAGTATGCATACATGACTGGTGAATGTGAGACATCATTACCTCTCTGGAGACACAAGTAAATAACTAAACAAATAAGCAGCTTAAATAAGAAAAAAGGCAACTGAAAGAAATTTAAGTCATCATTCAACTGCAAGCCAAAGCATGCTAAGAACCTTGCTGTGCATCGTTGAAATCTTGACATATGCCTTCCAATGTTATAAATATCCTTGAGGACTAGAAACTAGAACCACTATTGGAAGTTTAACAAATAATATTCTTTGAAGACAGAAAATTATTAGCCATTAAAATTACAACGAATCCACTAACTAACTATTAATAGGGCCATCAAAATCAAATATTCCACTAAAAAACCATATTTCTATGCTAATCTCATCTTTTCAAAGGACTAATCAGTGTGCAGGCAAAAATCAAAGATCTTGAATGTCGAAGCACCAATCAAACTATATCTTTTTTTCTTTTGATGAAACAATCAAACTACATCTATGTCGTCATTTAAATATTTTGATGTGCTAGCATATATAATACATAATCACCAGAGTTTTTCTCATAAGGTGAATACTGCCAGAGATAATCTTGAAAAAAACTTTTTAACGTCAAGATTTAGAAATACTAAATTTGGTAATCAGAATGAAGTTGGTTTCCTGAAATTTAACTGATAACCCAATTATTAATCATAGAATATTGATTAATAGTCTTATAAACTTATCAAGAATAAAAAAGGAAAACTCTATATTAGAGTTTAAGTGTAACATATTCAAGATATTGTTATTGAAGCTATGCCATTATTGGAAATTAAGAAAACACAATTTGAAGAGGAAGATAGAGACAAAGCTAAAAGGAAAATTATGCTGAAATGGAACTCATCCGAGCTCCATTTTCAACTGATTAAGATTATCAGATGTAAAAACTATTGATAGGCTTACTTTTTGTCCAAATTAACCTGATTTAAAACAACTGAAGGATAGTTTCTTCCTATACCTCAGACCAAAAAATCTCATACAAGAAGGAATCTGGGTTAAAAATGATCTATTTGTGCACATTTGACCAAGTAAAACTTAACAAAGATTTTAAAGAACAAGTAAAGAGGATTACCAAGTTCAATAGCCACGCAATTTCGTCAAGCATGGAGATAACAATTGCCGATGCACCAGCATGTCTTAACTCAGATCTCAATGACGAAAGCTTTGACGACACATCTACACCAGCATATTTCAGGTCATGCAACCTAATTGGTTCCTTTGGAGGTGTTGGCCTTGACTCCTTCCATATTTCATCTACAAGGTTGAAATCATACAGTAAGACCAACTCATGGTTTCCTTTAGAAATGTCCTCTTTGAATTCCTTTGCAGCATCAGATGAAAAAAGAAACTGCTCCCTTCACCAAAACAAAGAGAACTGATATAAGAGGAAAGAAAATGCAAGGTTATTTATGATGCAGTCAACTCAAATAGAAAAATGTTCGCAAGATTGACGAATTTGAAGTTTTGAACTAGAAGAGATGAAATAGTATTGGACTAACCCAATTCAAAAAATAAACAAGTCATGTTTTGGACTAACCCAACCGTGGAACATAGAACGGGCAATATGATGAATGGTCGAAGGGAGAGAGGGGGGAGTCATACCCATTCTCCAGGCATGAGCAGAAATATGAAAATATGTGAACTCGCTGACAAATTGAGGAATACGTCTGACTTCTCCCTATAAGTATACATGTTTTCATTCCAATACTTGATTTTACTGGAACTTAAAACAAATGCACAAATCTGAAAGCATATTTGAGCATTACTTACGGGATCTATTCCAATCCTGCAACCAGGTGCTAGGACAGTATTAAGCCACTCACTAGGAGTAGGCACCCCCAAGTTACCAGCTCTCATGAGAACCCAACTCGAGTTCAACTGCTTCTCAGCCTGTTTACAAACACCAAACAGAAGAAAAAACCAATTAGAAGACAACAGATACCGACAAAGGGTACCAACCAAACTGTTCAGTTTGCTTCCTTTAGACAAATGATCAGTAAAACTAAAGCTGCACTGCACATAATACAAACCTGTAAGAAGTATCGTCCATCTGTCCACAAGGCTGCTTTATCTTTGGTTACAACCGCAGTGCCTGCACTTCCAGTAAATCCTGATATATAGGCTCTTCGCATATAACATTCTGCAATGAACTCACTCTACAAATAAGAGCAATTCAAATTTAGTAAAACTCATAAAATAAGGTAATACATAGTTCATTTAATTTGTTACGTGCCTTCCCAACCACTAGATAGTCCCAAAAATTACTTACTACCTTTCCCAAGAAAAAGGATTAACAAACCAGGAGATTCATTATCTACACGTTGTCACGAATCAAGTCAATACAATAAAAACACATCACTAAAAGTTTGATATGCCACGAAACTCATATGCATCAGATGACCACTTAAAAATGTCAAGAAGGTGTTGCCTAATTAAATAGCAAATCTTGATCTAAACAGAAAGCGGCAATTCTTTTCTTTTTTTGATATGGTAAGAAAGCGGCAATTCTTTAGAAACACAAATCTTTGAATAACAGCTACCAAAATGAACAGATATTGCAAATCAATAGGTTCTTTTTTTTAAACAACCTTTTATCTTTATAAGGTAGGGGTAAGGTCTGCGTACACACTAGCCTCCCCAGACCCCACTTATGGGATTACACTGGATTTGTTGTTTTTGTTGATGATGTATATTGCAAATCAGCAGGCTCTAGTACCAATATAGCAACATTATCTTTAAACTGAATTACCAAACTCACTCATAGGAATATCATTAATACTTCTAAAAGTCATTAGGCTTTTCAAAACTACGCTACACAAAAGCCAAAGCCAAGAGCCTACAATTGACATAACAATTGAAACAAGCATAACTTTATCGCAAACTGGGGTTACTAAAAAAATTGAGGGACTGTGAATTCAAGAAAAGCAATAAAATACAACCTGATGGGCATCTTGGGAAGGAATAATATAAGCATCAACGTTAACACCAGGCTTAGTAAAGAGCTCACGAAGAGCACGAAGCTTGTTATCCTCCTCTTTACGGTCGCTACCACCCTTTTTCTGAAATTCCGGGGACGGCTTAGCGGTGATGGAACTGGAACTGGAGCTTCGGACAATTAGAAGATTGAGATGATTTGGGAATTTTGAGGAAAATTTGGGGCATGTTTTGAATTTGTGGAAGATGGGGAGGGAGAGGGAGAGGAAGCGGAAACGTCGAGGTGGGTGGTGGTGGAGTTTGGAAGAGGAATTGAGGATGGTGGTGGTGGAAGCTGAGAATGAAGCTGCCAATGACTCCATTGATTGATTTAGAGAGAGATAAGATTGGAGTTGAGCAGAGGTGTAAACTTTAACTCGAAGGAAAATTAAAAGGAGGGTAATAACAGGTTTGTTATCGTAAATAAGCTTCATGCACAAGATTATGTATACCACACTTAATCTATTTAGTACGCAAATAAGTCTACTCAATAAGCTTATTCTTTCGATACTCTATTATGGATAAATATCACTCAGTTAAAATATTATCTATATCTCGTACAATGAGATTATCCTTTCAGTACTACGTTATAGATAAACATCACACTCGGTAGAAGATTATCTCGATAAATATTATCCCGGTAGAAGATTATTTATATTTGGTAGAGTAGCACCTTACACAGCAGTTTGCAGAGGCAACTTACACAGCAGCTTGCTTTCTTCTATAAATAGAGGAGATTTCAGTTCATTATATACATAAGTTTGAAGTTTGAATAATATATCAGGTTCTCTCTATACTTGTCTTTACTTTATAGTCTTTGTTTTATAACATGTTATCATTACGAGACTCTGTCATCTCGAGCAAATACTTTGAAAGTATCAGAGGTACGAACTTTCTTTTTCTAAATAATGTCAAATATTTTTAAACTTGAATTTGTAGCCCTGGATATATCGGGCAAAAGCTACATGTTTTGGGTTCTTGATACTGAAATTTATCTTGATGCAATGGGTCTGGCAGACACCATCAAGGACAAAAATCAAGTATCAAACCAAGACCGTGCCAAAACAATAATATTCCTACGACATCACCTTGATGAAGGCTTGAAAATGGAATATCTCACTATTAAAGATCCAATCATACTGTGAAATAATTTGAAAGATAGATATGACCACCTGAAGATGGTCGTTCTTCCACAGGCACGTTAGGATTGGACTCATCTAAGGCTATAAGATTTTAAATCTATCAGTGAGTATAATTCTGCTATGTTCGGAATTATTTTCCAATTGACACTATGTGATGATAATATTACTGATCATGATATGTTGGAAAAAACTTTCACCACTTTTCATGCCTCGAATACGCTCATGCAGCAGCAATATCGAGAGATGGGATTCAAAAAGTATTCTGAACTTATCTCACATCTTCTTGTAGCCGAGCAACATAGTGGGCTATTAATGAAAACCATGAAAGTCGGCCTGCTGGTTCTTGTCAATTCCCTGAAGTGAATGAGACGAACTTCCACCAAGCTAAGCGTAGAAGAGGACGTGGCTCCAGTCGTGGTCATGGCCGTGGTCGAGGAAGAAACACTAATCATGGTAATAATAATGCACCACAGAACCTCACTCACCACCAGCAGTGAAAAAGGAAGGAACAAAAGTATGAAGCGGTGCAAACAGCAAACGCAGAAAATGCATGCTATAGATGTAGAGGAAAAGGGCATTGGTCATGTACATGCCGTACGTCAAAGCATCTGGTTGAGATACATCAAGACTCCCTGAAGAAGACAGAGAAAAATGCTGAAGAAAATTTTATTTTCTGAAGAGAATTTATACTTCATGCATTAGGATGTAACTGATTACTTTGCACTCATGGAAGGAGAAACAAGTCATGTGATCGGTGATAAATCTGTAGAGATGTAAATATTTTAATTTTTGTTATTTGTAGTAGATAGTATGGTTATATAATTGTTGTACATAAATAAAAGTTATGCTTTGATAATGATGTTTATTATCATATTTATTTTGTTTATGTCATTTTAAAGAATATGGATAATCCTCAAATTATATTTGGATTAAAGACCGATCATGAAGATATCTGTGTAATTGATAGTGGAATAACTCATGCCATATTCAAAGATTAGAAATAATTTTTTTATTTACATAAGGAAAAAGCAAATGTTTCAACAATTTCTAGTAATATAAGTTTGATTGAAGGCTCCGGAAGAGTCACTATATTTATGTCTAAGGGGACAAAACTTATAATAGACAATGCATTATTCTCCTCCAAGTCCCGAAAAAACTTGTTGAGTTTTATAGATATCAACCGAAATGGGCATCATGTTGATATGATAGATGAAATGAATATGGAATATCTTTGTATTACAAAGAATGTTTCTGGCCAGAAGTGTATTGTACAAAAGTTACCAACTTTATCTTTTGGCTTATACTATTCAAAGATTAGTACAGTTGAAGCACACTTTATCGTAAACCAGAAGTTTATTGATTCAAATATTTTTGTGCTTTGGCATGGCCGTTTGGGTCATCCTGGATCAATAATGATGAGACAAATTCGAGTGGGCATCCATTAAAGAACCTGAAGATTCTTACAAATAATAAATTTTCTTGTGATGCTTGTTATCAAGGCAAAATGATCACTAGACCATCACCAATGAAGGTTGGCATTGAATCCCCTGCCTTTTTAGAACGTATACATGGGGATATATGTGGGCATATTCACCCACCAAGTGGGTTATTTAGATATTTTATGGTCCTAATAGATACATTTTCAAGATGGTCTCATGTGTGCCTACTATCATCCCGCAACCTGGCGTTTGCAAAGCTATTAGCCCAATTAATTCGATTAAGGGCACAATTCCTAGATTATCCTATAAAGGCTATTCGCCTTTATAATGTTGGAGAATTCTCATCGCAAGCTTTTGATGATTATTGTCTATCAGTTGGGATAAAAGTTGAACATCCTGTAGCTTATGTTCATACTCAAAATGGCCTTACTGAGTCATTTATTAAACGCCTGCAATTGATAGCAAGACCACTACTTATGAATATAAAATTGCTTATTATTGTTTGGGGCCATGCTATCTTGCATGCAACATCACTTATATGTCTCAGACCGACACATTATAATAAATATTCTTCGTCACAATTAGTTTTTGGTCATGAACCAAATATTGGCCATCTACAAATTTTGGATATGCTATATATGTGTCAGTAGCACCACCACAGCGCAGTAAGATGGCAAGCAGAGAAGATTAGGAATATATGTTGGGTTTGAATCACCATCTATTATTCTCTATCTTGAACCATTGATGGGAGATTTATTTACTGCTCGATTTGCAAATTGTCGGTTTGATGAAATAAATTTTCCACAATTAGGGGGAAAGAAAAAGGAAATCAAAAGAGAAATTGTGTGGAAAGTTTCATCATTATCCCATTTTGATCCACGTACCCATATATGTAATCAGGAGGTCCAGAAGATTATCCATTTACAAAATATAGCAAATCAAATACCAAACGCGTTTACTGATTTGAAAAGGATAACTAAGTTACATATCCCAGCAGGAAATGTGCCTATCCGAATTGATGTCCCAACAGGACCATCTACTAGCATGAGAGCTACTGAACCTAAAGCACGCCTGAAGCGTGGTAGGCCTTTGGGTTCTAAGGATCGAAATCCTCGGGAAAAAAAATCAACAAATAATCAAAACGATACTATGAAGGGTTCCCTTGAAAAGACCCAAGATCTGATTAGTTATGAGATTCCTGAAGAAATCAATGAACCTGAGACTCAAGTGAGTGAGAAGCTTTTAATAAGTTCTAGTGGTGAAGGGATTAATTTAAATCGATCTGAAATAGTGATGGATAATATTTTTGCATATAATGTTGCACTTAATATTATGCAAGATAGTGAGGATCTTGAACCCCGATCTATCGAGGAATATCGATAAAGATTTGACTGGCCAAAATGGCAAGAGGCAATTGAAGCAGAATTGAACTCACTTTCTAAAAGAAAGGTCTTTGGACCAGTAGTTCAAACACCTACTGGTATAAAAACAGTTGGTCATAAATGGGTTTTTGTGCGAAAAAGGAATAATAAGAATGAAATTAAAAGATACAAAGCTCACCTTGTCGCACAAGGATTCTCACAACGGTCTGGAGTCGATTTTGATGAAACATATTCACTTGTTATAGATGCCATAACATTTTGATATCTCATCAGTTTAGCACTACATGAAAAGCTTGAAATACATCTAATGGATGTAGTTATAGCTTATATGTACAGTTCACTTGATAATGAAATTTATATAAAAATCTCCGAAGGACATAAAATGCCTGAAGCAAATCCAAAATCTCGGGAAATGTATTCAATCAGATTACAAAGATCTTTGTATGGTTTAAAGCAATCTGGGCGTATGTGACATAACCGCCTTAGTGAATATTTGTTGAAAGAGGGTTACATAATGATGTTTTTTGTCCATGTATTTTTATAAAGAAAATAGCATCAAAATTTGTTATACTTGTTGTTTATGTTGATGACATAAATCTTGTTGGAACTCCAAAAGAGCTCCAAAAGGCAATTGAATTTCTTAAGAAAGAATTTGAGATGAACGATCTTGGAAAGACAAAAGTTTGTCTTGGTCTGCAAATTGAATATTTAGCATACGAGATCTTTATCCATCAATTTGCCTATACAAAAAGGGTCTTAAAATGCTTTTATATGGACAAAGTGCACACATTGTGTACACCAATGGTTGTTCGATCACTTGAAGTGAATAAGGATTTGTTCTGACCTCCAGAAGAGGATGAGGAACTCCTTGGTCCCGAAATACCTTATCTTAGTGCAATTGGTGCACTTATGTATCTTGCTAATGCTACAAGGTATGGCATAGCATTTTCTGTTAATTTACTAGCAAGATATAGCTCTTCTCCTACACAGAGACATTGGAACGGTATTAAGCATATATTGCGATATGTAAAGGGAACACTTGATATGGGTTTATTTTATTCTAACAAAGGTAGTGCAGATTTTATTGGTTATATAGATGCAGATTATTTATCTGATCCACACAAAGTTCGATCTCAAATCGGGTACGTGTTTATATGTGGAGGTACTGTCATATCATGACGTTCCACAAAGCAATCTATTGTTGCTACTTCTTCAAATCATACTGAGATAATAGCTATTCATGAAGCAAGTAGGGAATGCGTGTGGTTGAGATTAGTGATTCATTTTATTCAAGGAAAATATTGTTTGGAATGTGATAAAAGATCCACAATTTTATACGAAGACAATGCTGCATGTGTAGCCCAATTAAAGGGAGATATATAAAAGGAGATAAAACGAAGCACATTTCACCAAAATTATTCTACACGCATGATCTTCAGAAAAATGGTGGCATTGATGTGCAACAAATCCGTTCAAGTGACAATCCGGCAGATTTATTCACTAACAACTTCAACTTTTGAGAAGATGATATACAAGATTGGAATGCGGAGACTCAAATATTTAAAACAGGATCTTTATCAGGGGGAGTAAAATACGCGCTATGCTATTTTTCCCTTACTAAGGTTTTTCCCACAAGGTTTTCCTTATAAGATTTTTAATAAGACAACTAGTTATGCGTATTACTAAATATGTGTACTCTTTTTTCTTTACTAGAATTTTTTCCCACGGAATTTTTCTAGTAAGGTTTTAATGAGGCACATTATCTTTTAATGAACATCCAAGGGGGAGTGTGATAAATATATTATATCATGGATGTCCATTTAGTACTCAGTTGTAAATAAGCTTCTTGGAGAAGCTTATCTATATGATACCCCGCCGTATATATGTTTATCTATTTAGTACTCTATTGGAAATAAGTTTCCTGAAGAAGTTTATTCTTTCGGTAACCCGTTATGGATAAACATTACCTACTCCGTAGAAGATTATCTATATCTGATATAATGATCTTATCCTTTCAGTACCTCGTTATGGATAAACATCACACCCGGTAGAAGATTATCTATATCTAGTATAATGAGCTTATCCTTTCGGTACCCCGTTATGGATAAATATTACTCATGGTAGAAGATTATATATATCTGGTATAATGAGTTTATCCTTTCGGTACTCCGTTATGGATAAATATTATCCCCAGTAGAAGATTATTTATATCTGGTATAATGAGCTTATCCTTTCGGTACTCCGTTATGGATAAACATTACCGCCGGTAGAAGATTATCTATATATGGTATAATGAGCTTATCCTTTCGGTACTCCATTATGGATAAATATTACCCCCAGTAGAAGATTATCTATAACTGGTATAATGAGCTTATCCTTTCGGTACTCCGTTATGGATAAACATTACCACCGGTAGAAGATTATCTATATCTGGTATAGTAGCAGCTTACACAACAGCTTGCTTTCTTCTATAAATAGAGGAGATTTCAGTTCATTATATACATAAGTTTGAAGTTTGAATAATATATCAGTTTCTCTCTATACTTGTCTTTACTTTATAGTCTTTATTTTATAACATGGGTGGAATTGTCTAAAATGAATTTTATTTTGGTCGAAATATTTTGTTAGACAAGTACTTTTGAGAAGTATATGTTTGGCCTAACTGAATCAAGATTCCATTAATAGTACTATTTAAATAAATATTTGATTTAAAATATTTGTTATGAAAAATTTTCATTTTTTATTTAATTAAAATATAAAAGATAAGTTATATATATTAAAACTCTTAATCGATATGTAAATATCAAATCAAAGTAATATTATTAGATATCTAGTATATTTATTAAATCAAAGCTGTCACGACTCAAAATCCATTAAAGGACATGATGGCGCCGGACACCGTTGTCAGGAAAGCCAATAATAAATACTTAATTTGGTTCTCGTTTTAATATTTTGAATTCATATTATCCTTCTATTAAATAGTAAAAGATGGAATTTACAGGGTAAATGATAATATTTTTAAAATTTTCATTATAGAACAACTCGTAATCATCCCAGAACCTAGTGTCACAAGTGCATGAGCATCAATTAAGAAGTAAAACAATAAAGTACAACATATGTCCGAAATATAACTTAGACAAAAAAAATATAAATAACTCTGAAGGAGACTCTGCTGGCTGCGGATCGTAACCTGAAATGCAGCTCGCGGCAAGTCCCTGCTTCATCCGTGCCTCCGTGCTCAAAGGACCACCGAACATAAAAGTACCTGCACAAAAATATGCAGCAAGTGTAGCATGAGTACGTAAATCTACGTATACCCAGTAAGTATCTTGTCACGACCCCAAATTCTCTCCGTAGGATGTCGTGATGGCACCTAGTCTCTAAGACTAGGTAAGCCTATCAATGCGGAATAACAATTGAAATATGAAATAAATAAATCTCCAATCCACTTACAACTCCCAAAACTCGGTAGAAACAAGTCACAAGCTTCTAAGAATTTATCCTCAATGTCTTTATATATCAGAGTCTAAAGAAAACAAGAAAACAACATAATAAGGATAGAAGGGGATTCCGGAGTCTGTAGACGCTGGTAGATATACCACGAAATCTCCGTACACAGGTAGCTTACTGATGTCTGGGCTGGTAGGATGTACCTGGATCTGCACAAAAAGATGTGCAGAAGCGTAGTATGAGTACACCATAGTGGTACCCACTAAGTGTCAAGCCTAACCTTGGTAGAGTAGTGACGAGGTCAAGTCAGACCCTACTGGAAATAATAAAAAGCATAGTAAAATGTTTAACAATGCAATAACAATAAAATGACAATGGAAATGAATCAAGTAGTATGTCACCATTTAATTACACAAAATAAGGGCAAACTGTCACGACCCAATCTCACCTAAAGGTCGTGATGGTGCCGGACACCGCTGTCAGGCAAGCCAACAATACAAACTTCACTTAATTACACATTTAGTATTTTTGAAATCAAAATTTCTTTAATGAAACAACAAGGATATAACTAATAGAGTAAATGATAAATAATTTTAGCAACTAAATTTCTAAACAATTCGTAACCGTTCCCAAAATCCGGTGTCACAAGTGCATGAGCATTTACTAAGGAATTAAAAATAAAATACAGCATCTGTCCAGAATACAAATTAGACAGGAAAATATAAATAACTCTGAAGGAGACTCTGTTGGATGCGGATCGTAATATAGACTGCAGCTCACCTAAGTCCCTGCATTTTAACCACACCTCTGTGCCCACAAGGATGCTAGAGATATCTGTGCCTGCACAATAAAATATGCAGCAAGTGTAGTATGAGTACGTAAAAACGTGTACCCAGTAAGTATCAAGCCTAATCTCGAAGTTGTAGAGACAAGATGGCTGATTTTGACACTCACTATGGGTCAATAATAAAAATTTAAATAAAACTAGAATATCTAAATAAGCATTATTCATAGAATTTAAAATAATTTATTTAACCAGCAGAAATAATTAAATTCTTTCAAATGCAACAATTCTCAATATATTAATTAAATTCTTTCAATTCCAATAAATTTCCAATTTATCAATTAAGCTCATTACAGGAATAACAATAATTCCTTAACAAGTAGGAATAATAATTTTTTAAATTTCAAAGATTTCTAATTTATCAATTAGCTTCGCAAGTTGCAATAAACTATCCAAGTATCGTGTAATTATTATTATTAAGCATGATTTATGCTGAGGTCGTTTGGCCCGATCCAGAGTATTGTGTACATTGCCGAGGGACGTGCAGCATGATCTATAGATGTATTTATCCTGCCGAGGTATTCGTCCCGATCCACAACAAAGGAGTACATTTTCTTATGTACCTTCAGAATAGGAGTATTTATTGTAAAATTTATTCGAGAGGATAACAATTTATTTCAACCATTAATTAATCTAAACAAAAATTAAGCATATGAAAATTTTATCTTTTACTACCTTTCATTTTTATCCTTTAATATTTTTATCTAACAATTCACAATATATTCATATATACATATCAATTAATATTAATTAAACAAAGAATATAATTTACACAAGTAATTCATGCTTTGAGTCCTAAACTACTCGGACTTTAGCATTAATAGTAGCTACGCATGGACTCTCGTCATCTCGTGCGTACGTAGCCCCCGCAATTAGCAATAATTATTTAATTTAATCACCTATGGGGTAAATTTTCCCCTCAGAAGATTAGACAAGAGACTTACCTCGTCTTGCTCCAATTTAATCCACTAGTAGGCATTTTTCTCGATTATCCAACTTCGATTGGCTCGAATCTAACCAACAATAATTCGATACAATCACTAAAATTTATAAGAATCACTTCTATAAGAAAATACTATATTTTCATTAAAAATCCCAAAATTAATTAAAAATTCGTCAGTGGGGCCCATATCTCGGTATCCGGCAAAGGTTATGCAATCCGACAACCCATTCAATTACAAGTCCAACCATACCAGTTTCACTCAAATCCGACTCCCAATCGATATCGAAATCTCAAAAATTCGTTTCTATAAGATTTCTAAAATTTTCCCAAATTTCAATTTCAAAACACTAATTAAATGGTGAAAATAATGATATATTTGTGTATATAGATCAAATCCGAGTTGGAATCACTTACTCCAATGTCTTTCCTTGAAAATATGTCAAAAGTCACATATGCTCAAGCTCAAGTTTGTCAAAAATGGCAAATGGGTCGAATGCCCCTGTTTTTATAACTTACATATTTGTCTAGTCCGATCAGGGAGCTCGATCAAGGAGCCCGATCAGGGAGCTCGATCATGGGAGCTCGATTAGGGAATCCGATCATGGGATCTCGATCATGGGCTCGATCTTGGGCTCGATCACAGCCCAGAATTTCTAGTAGAAGAGAAAATTGCAGCAGGTGTTTAAGTCCAATTTTGATCCGTTAACCATCCGAAACTCACCCGAGGCCCTCGGGACCTCAACCAAATATACCAACAAGTCCTAAAACATTATATGAACTTATTTGAAACCTCAAATCACATAAAACGACTCTAAAACCACTAATTATTCTCCAATTCGAGCTTAATGAAACTTAAAATTTCCAACTTCTACATTCGAAGTCGAAACCTATCAAATCAAGTCCGATTGACGTCAAATTTTGCACACAAGTCATAAATGACATAACGGAGCTGTAAAAAAATTCAGAACTAGATTCCGACCCCGATATCAAAAAGTCAACTCCCCGGTCAAACTTTCAAACTTTAAATTCCTATTTTAGCCATTTCAAGCCTAATTTCACTATGGACTTCCAAATAAATTTCCGATCACACTCCTAGGTCCAAAATAACCATAAGAAACTGTTGGAATCATCAAAATTCTATTCCGGGTTCGTTTACACATAATGTTGACCGAAGTTAAACTTGACCTTTTAAGGCTAACTTAAGGAACCAAGTATTCCGATTTCAACCCGAACACTTCCAAATTCCGAACCAACCATCCCCGCAAGTCATAAATCAATAAAAGCACATTCGGGGAGTTTTATTTTAGGGAACGTGGTTCTAAAAGTTAAAATGACCGGTTGGGTCATTACATTCTCTCCCACTTAAATATACGTTCGTCCTTGAACGTGCTAAGGACTGTTCCTAAGTTGTACAAAATCATTGTTTAACACCTCATGTACCTACCCGTGCTACCACACCCATTTGAGCACATTAGCTCGAGCCAATCTGAAGATTCTCCCATTTATTTTGGAAAATAAGCCTTAGAGCCAAATTCTAACATCCAGAAATGAACACCGTATCAATCACTACACGATGCATCAATACAAGATTACATACCTTGGTTGAATTTAAACCATGCACCGCACCATTCACATGCCCATAATAACATACTCGATAACAATAGTCGAGATTCCACGAATCTGGTGTCCGCAACACATCCCATGATACATATAAGTCATGTTCCAACTCTCGCAATGCGTCCACAATGGAAGAAATGTGTAGAAATTCATAACCAACTGCCGAGTCAATAATTTACTGAGTTTCTCCTTTTGACAAGGATCATTATCTCATTCTGAGCTGAATAGCGATGTTTATTCTTTAATATACCTTATATAATTCTGATTTCAGGTCCAATAGTCTCGTCTCACCCAATATAAATTACGCAGGAAATAAGCCACCTTAAACCCTGACTAAGGTCTCGTATGACGCCAACAATGCGCCAACATGATACAAACTGGAATGTGATACATAAGGAAAAATGAACTCTGGAAAGAACTACTCAACCCGCGTAACTAATTAGACAACTGAAAAGGTGTCATGAACCTTCCTCAGAAAATGGGACACAAAACACACCAAATAGAATATAGGGGACTGTACTCAACATCACACTGTTGCCCAATCCAAACAACATACCCGTGTCGGCGTGCCACCCGATCCACACAAAAAGAATCTATAAGGAAATACTTGCCGAGCTAAAATGATCATTACTACAAAACATCTGAATATCGGACACAAGCACGCTAAGTGCATAACACCATCCCTGGAAGGACCGACAGTGCCATACGCTACAAAACTCAAGCACAACTAAGGTACGATATATGATCTGAATCTTGAGAGCCATCCTGCTCACATAACACCATCGCTACGCGGAACCTCAACACATAAGAAATTTATCAAGTTGTTTTACAACTCACGCGGCATAATATAGTATTACATGAAATAACCGACGACGAAACAACATCCAACGTCCGAATACTCCTCCGTAGGGAGCGCTTATGCTGAAATGAACACATCCGGCCTGATATAAAGCCTGTATTCATATTTAAATCTATCCACATACCTCAAGTCGATTCTGATCGCACCGTAATAGGCTAATAACCTTTCAAGGATCTATAATAACCCTTTTTCCCATAACACACAAGAACAACCATCATAACCGGAACAAACTTTCACAGTCCACAACCAAATGAACCGAGCGCCCTCCAGGCATAAATTCTCAAATTATCGATACCGCCACAATCTTCATACTTGGTTGTTAAATATTTAATCAATCAAGTGACTGCTTGTCACACTTATACAATCTTCCCGTGGAATACGCTCCCACGACCTTCCGCAATAGATAACAAGTCTGCACATCCATACCACCGGCCATACTAATACTGTAAGGAGAATCAAGGATCTGCAAATCAATACACAAAGCCTCTTACATATAACACCGATCTCAGGTGACACTGAAGATAATACCAGCTTTCTTTAAACCTCTAAATCCTTTTCTGCTCGTCCGAGCTTGTGATACTCTTGTCAAAACCGAACTGCAACCTCGATCCTCAACTTCCATATTCCCATGCCGTTCACTGTACCTAGCATGCAAATACTCGAGAGTACAAGAATTCCACCATAACTCTTGAACCACTAACAGACCCAACATTTCATCTTATAACAACCTTTTGCTTAACTCAATTCAGGAGAACCATTGCAACACGCGACTGAATTTTCATATCCGCAGGAAATAAACTCCTCATGTAGTGGTCTAAACCACCATAACTCCCTCGGGATCCATCTACACATAACATGCCATAATACTTGAATTCCTCCAAATACAATCAATTACGGCGGCCGTCAAGCCTCACACGTACCTCCACAAATCACATGCATAACTCAGTGCGCTGAAGGAGCTGATCATTGCCACCATCATACCAATTTAACCATTGTTAGCTGACCCGTATTTTCTAAATTTGTTCTCAACTTGCCTTAGAAATGATAATAGTCTCATTCATTACATCACGAATTCAAATCCGCACTCATCCTGAGTGACCTTATTTCACTAGACCACGCTGTTTTAAAACCCACGAATCATCTCATACTCTTCCTTGTGCGCAGTTTTACATCTTCAACTGGTACACCCCTTCTGATACTTCTTTTATGAATCCGAAGTTATTTTCTTCCGTTTTTCTACTGCTACACCATAACCTAAAGATAACGCAGAATACTCCAAGCTCCATTTCATAATCTGCTGCAAAAGCTCGATACTCAACTATCGTACAGACTTGAGATCCTTAGACACTGTACTTTATATTTTTGAACCCACTAGATCATTGTTGAGAGTCACTTGCTCTGACTTGTTCCCAAACATGATCAACTCTAAGGCTTTGTTAATACATGGACACTTTATCAACGAAACACTTGTCTCACATCCCCTATGCATTACATCTACACGAAGCATAAACTCTGAGTCTTTCCAAAGCCTGAACATGAATGATAAGGTCAAATATGGCACACATTTCCCCCAAATCCTTTGCCCAAATTACCATTGATGTTCTCTTTCCTTAGTTGAAATGACCCACCAATACACCGATAACCAGAAACCTCACAAATAGACAACCATGCAATCTAATTGTAGACGGTGGGGCTCTCCCACTTAGCTTGAAGCTACAATTACATAAACTCTGGAATCCACCGAGATTCTTTCTTCATCCCTGACATGATTTTGTACACGCAACTCGACATCATTCTATTAACCTTTAATAACCGCTTCGAACCACTAGCCATATTTACATATTAAATCTCTTACCGGGTGGCCAGTAGAATTTTTGCAGAAGCTTCGTCAACACCACGCGACCGCTAACCTGCTCACAGGAGATAACCTGCCCGTGAAAATTACATGCCATATTCCAACGTCACTGCACTGGGTGTAATTACTACGAAATCAGTAGATCATCTTGAGTCCAAGCTTATTCACCAGCTGCAGCAATCCGTTCACTCCTCATGGACGTTAACTAGAGGTGCAACGATACATCCCAAACCAAAGTCATGTTGCATCCCTCTTCATATTAAGCAATTCCCTCTTGTCACGCCCAATCTTCCTCAATATAGCAGCCAATATTATAACTTAAGTCCGTAGACCTAGTCACTGTCCATCATGGATTCCAAATAACTTCAAACTGTCCTCAAGTTATGTATTTATCCTACCAGGTAACCCATGTGCTACCTTGCCACTCTCCCACTTTGGTCAAACCCTCTTCTTTAAGCAACTACTCGACTTCTGTTTCTCACACTTGGCCTTCTAGGAACTTAAACACCACAAGACACCTTCCACATGTCCTTACTTATCCTTCGCTGCCCAAATATTGTATCAAATCAAAATCCATTTCTATAACGCCTGAACTAACAAATTGCTACCAGCCTTAATCCTCCTAGAAGATCATCTTCCTTGAGCCGTGACATTAGAAATACCAATTGAATCCTAAAGTGTTGCACACTGCTATTTCCGACAACTGCTTTCCCGATACCAATTCCTAACACCCCGCCGTGAAGGCGAGTTAAAGAAAACCATAACACCGGCGAACCTTAACGCATTTAACCAGGCAATGACACCACATCACAATTGAAAATTTTACCACGGTCGAAAATATCAAGACTCATTACTCCATCAACCCCAAACCTGAACATTCATAGTACGATTATCTTCCCTTTGCTGGAATTAAACGTCGAACCTTTTCATCATGTACTGAGAATAACCCTCCCCCCCTTTTTTTTCAAGTCGTTCACTGCGTTGGTACATAAACGAGCACCCCGTCATATATCAATTTCGCAAGATAATAACTCATGAACATCATAGTAACCTGTGCGTAGTCCCAAAACCCTCCGAAATATAGATATTGAGCTGAAATGATAGAACATCGTTCTGCAAGATGACAATAATAGTCCAGTAAATTACGCAAGGAGAAACATCTTACATCACATCTGTAGTACCATTACAATTTCTCAATTCCCGAATTATAACAAGCATTTCACGTCGCATAAGATCGAGTAGGAAAGAAACAAAGGCATAAGCCTCAAAGGAATCGAATCGCACGATGAGGAATCAAGAAGGAAAATGCTCCTAACAACCCTATAGCCTCTCGAATATAAGTACAGACGTCTCCGTACCGATCCGAGAGACTCTACTAGACTTGCTCATGACTCGTGACACCTAAGTGAACCTAGTGCTCTGATACTATGTTGTCACGACCCAATCTCATCTAAAGGTCATAATGCCACCGGACACCGCTGTCAGGCAAGCCAACACTACAAACTTCACTTAATTACACATTTAGTATTTTTGAAATCAAAATTTCTTTAATGAAACAGCAAGGATATAACTCATAGAGTAAATGATAAATAATTTTAGCAACTAAATTTCTAAACAATTTATAACCATTCCCAAAATACGGTGTTACAAGTGCATGAGCATTTATTAAGGAATTAAAAATAAAATACAGCATCTGTACAGAATACAAATTAGACAGAAAAATATAAATAACTCTGAAGGAGACTCTGTTAGCTGCGGATCGTAATATAGAATGCAGCTCACCCAAGTCCCCGCATTTTAACCATACCCCTGCGCCCACAAGGATGCTAGAGATATTTGTGCCTGCACAATAAAATGTGCAACAAGTGTAGTATGAGTACGTAAATAACGTGTACCCATTAAGTATCAAGCCTAATCTCGAAGTGGTAGAGACGAGATGGCCGACTTTGACACTCACTATGGATCAATAATAAAAATTTAAATAATACTAGAATATCTAAATCAACATGATTCATATAATTTACAATAATTTATTTAACCATGAGAAATAATTAAATTCCTTCAAGTGCAACAATTCTCAATATATTAATTAAATTCCTTCAATTCCAATAAATTTTCAATTTATCAATTAGACTCATTTATAGGAATAACAATAATTCCTTAACAAGCAGGAATAATAATTCTTTAAATTTCAAAGATTTCCAATTTATCAATTAACTTCACAAGCTGCAATAAACTATCCAAGTATCGTGTAATTATAATTGTTAAGCACGATTTCTGCCGAGGTCGTTCGACTCAATCCAGAATATTGTGTACACTGCCGAGGGACGTGCGGCACGATCCATAGATGCATCTATCCTGCCGAGGCGTTCGGCCCGATCCACAAGAAAGGAGGACATTTTCTTATGTACCTCCGGAATAAGAGTATTTATTGTAAAATTTATTCGAGAGGATAACAATTTATTTCAATAATTAATTAATCTAAACAAAAATTAAGCATATGAAAATTTCATATTTTTCTACCTTTCATAACAATTCACAATATATGCATCGAATATTTTAATTAATAAAGAATACAATTTACACAAGTAATTTATGCTTTGAGTCTTAAACTACTCGGACTTTAGAATTAATAGTAGCTACGCACGGACTCTCGTCACCTCGTACGTACGTAACCCCCGCAATTAGCAACAATTATTTAATTTAATCACCTATGGGGTAAATTTTCCCCTCACAAGATTAGACAAGAGACTTACCTCGTCTTGCTCCAATTTAATTTACTAGTAGGACTTTTCCTCGATTATCCAACTTCGATTGGCAAGAATCTAACCAACAATAATTCGATACAATCACTACAATTTATAAGAATCACTTCTATAAGAAAATACTATATTTTTTATTAAAAATCCTAAATTAATTAAAAATTCGTCAGTGAGGCCCACATCTTGGAATCTGGCAAAAGTTATGAAATCCGACAACCCATTCAATTACGAGTCCAACCATATCAGATTCACTCAAATCCGACTTCGAATCGATACCGAAATTTCAAAAATTCGTTTCAATGAGATTTCTAAAATTTTCCCAAATTTTAATTTCAAAACACTAATTAAATGGTGAAAACAATGATATATTTGTGTATATAGACCAAATCCGAGTTGGACTTACCCCAATGTCTTTCCGTGAAAATATGTCAAAATTTACCTCTGCTCGAGCTCAAGTTTGTCAAAAATAGCAAATGGGTCGAATGGCCTTGTTTTTATAACTTACAGATTTGTCCAATCCGATAAGGGAGCTCGATCATAGGCTCGATCTTGGGCTCGATCACAACCCAGAATTTCCACCAGAAGAGAACAATTGCAGCGTTGTTTAAGTCCAAATTTTGATCCGTTAACTATCCGAAACTCACCCGAGGCCCTCGAGACCTCAACCAAATATACCAACAAGTCCTAAAACATCATACGAACTTATTTGAAACCTCAAATCAAATAAAACGACGCTAAAACCACAAATTATGCTCCAATTCAAGCTTAATGAAACTTAAAATTTCCAACTTTTACATTTGAAGTCGAAACCTATCAAATTAAATCCGATTGACCTCAAATTTTGCACACAAATCATAAATGACATAACGGAACTGTAAAAAATTTCAGAACTGGATTTCGACCCCGATATCAAAAAGTCAACTCCCCAGTCAAACTTCCAAACTTTAAATTCCTATTTTAGCCATTTCAAGCCTAATTTCACTACGAACTTCCAAATAAAATTTCGATGACGTTTCTAAGTCCAAAATCACCATACGGAGCTGTTGGAATCCTCAAAATTCTATTCCGGGGTCATTTGCACATAATATTGACCGAAGTCAAACTTGGCCTTTTAAGGCTAACTTAAGGAACCAAGTGTTCAGATTTCAACCCGAACAATTCTAAATTCCGAACCAACCATCCCCGCAAGTCATAAATCAATAAAAGCACATTCGAGAAGTTTTATTTTAGGGATGGTTGTAAAAGTTAAAATGACCGGTTAGGTCATTACACAAACAATATCTCACGTAAACAAAACAAAATTATTTTCAACTTTTAGAAAATCACAACAATAATCAAAGGTAACTGCAGCCATAAATAAATATCAACAAGGGCACTCTCAATTCATAAATAAATTCACAATATCTCATTTCCTTATATCATCGCGGGAGCCTTCACATTTAATTTTTTAAAAAATATTTTTTCCGAAATAGCATCCCCCGTTTTAGCCATCCTTATCACACTGCATGATTTCTAGTAGTTCTCCTACTAGCCACGCGTATCAAGCCACTCGTATCTCACCGCATGCATTTCAACACGCAGACCTTATACCACAACATGCGTATCAATATCACAATATATCACAATTTGCACCTCAAGTGCCCAAATATTTCAATTTGCCAAAATAAACAACATCAACAATATTTTCCACAACAGGGAGCCCACGAATCAATCACAATGAGTACAAAAATATCACAAAATATTCGGGAATAAATAACTCAGCAAAAATAATATTTTAAATTTTTTTAATACGTTGCCTCCGTAACAAATTTAAAATATCAAATACTTTATATTAATAATATTTAAATTAAAGAAATTCAACCTTCAAATAATGCACAGAATAAAAGAAACTAAGTTTCTACTAAACATGTAAAAGAATTAGCAGGAAAAAGGTCAAGCAAATTTAAAGTAAAAAAAATCAGATCAATAATGAAGAATATAATAAAATAAAATAATTTAATTAATATGCAACAGTGATCTACACAATTTAAAGACATAATATTCCATATTTAGCCCGTGTACACACTCGTCACCTAGTGTACATGACTTTCAACACATCACAATTATCATATCAATACCAATCCTAAGCAAAATTTCCCCCACACAAGGTTAGACAAGTCATTTACCTTGACTTACTCCAATTTAATCCACTAATATGCCTTTTCTTCTATTATCCAACTCTGAATGACTCGAATCTAGCCAAAATAATTCGATACAATCAATAAAAATTATAGGAATCAATTTCATAAGAAAATACTATATTTTTTAATAAAATCTGAAATTAACTCAAAAATCGCATGTGGGGTCCATGTCTCGGAATCCTACGAAAGTTATGAAAAATGAACGCCCATTCAACCACGAGTCTAACCATACCAAAATTACTAAATTCCGATAACAATCTGGCAAATCTTATTTTCAAATCCCTAGGTTCAAATCCCCGATTTATACCTCAAAAACACGTAATCTAGTCGGATTATTCGATGATAATTCAATATTATGGAGTAGAAATGATCACAAGTGACTTACCTCAAGTTTTCCTTGAATTCTCTCTCAAACATTGCCTCAACCCGTCTTTGTAATGTCCAAAAATGAGAAAATCACGGACCCTTCTGTTTTTGTTCACTGCCTAGGGGTTCCGCACCTGCGGAAATTTGAACCGCTTCTGCGCAACCGCTCATGTGGATTTTTCCCCCGCTTATGCAAAAAATATCGCTTCTGCAATCCCCCACGTGCAAGTGCGTGTCCGCACCTGCGATAAGCTTTCCGCATCTGCGCTCCACAGTCACCAGCCCAGCTTCCGCTTCTGCGCATCCCATCTTGCACATGCGAGCTCGCTTGTGCGAGTTTCCTGTCCGCTTCTGCGGACTTTTTGCACCTGCGATGTCCATTGTGCTTCGTCGTGCTCACACCTGCGAGCCAAGTTTCGCAGGTGCGATTGCACCAGAAGGCAGAAACTTCAGATTTTCTTCTAAGTCCGAATTCGATCTGTTAATCCTTCGAATCTCACTCGAGGCCCCCGGGACCTCAACCAATTATACCAACAAGTCCTAAAATGTAATACGAACTTAGTCAAAACCTCAAATTATATCAAACAATGCTAAAATCACAAATCACACATAGATTCAAGCCTAATGAACTTTGAAAATTTTAAATTCTACAACTGACGCCGAAACCTATCAAATCACGTTCGACTGACCTCAAATTTTGCACACAAGTCACAAATAACATAACTAAGGTATTCAAATTTTCAGAATCGGATTTTGACCCCGATATCAAAAAGTCACTCCCGGTCAAACTTTTCAAAAATTTGACTTTCGCCATTTCAAGCCTAATTCCACTACGGTCCTCCAAATAATTTTTCGGACACGCTCCTAAGTCAAGAATTACCATACAGAATTATTGGAACCATCAAAATTCAAATCTGAGGCCGTTTACAGATAAGTCCACATCTTGTCAACTTTTTCTAACTTGAATTTTCAATTATGAGACTAAGTGTCTCATTTCACTCCGAATTCATTTCGGGCCAGAACCAACTAACCCGGTAAGTCATAAAACAACTATAAAGCATAAATTAAGCAGTAAATGGGGGAACGGGGTTATAATACTCAAAACGACCGATCGAATCGTTACATATCTAGCCTAACCCCAGAGAAGTAGTGACGAGGGATCGACATCGACACTCACTAGTGATCCAATAATACCAGGTATAATATGGAGGTGAACAAATATGAGGCAAAGTAAATAAATGAAATAAACAAGTGTAAATATGTGGTACAATTATCCTCCTTACAATAAACTCGAGCTTTTAATTAGCAAATTCCTCCTTAATCGGAGCATATATATGTGTATAATGGACCTCACCAAATAGGTGGTTATAATTCGAATCAGGGAAAATTTTATAGATACCCTGACTTCTTGCCAAATATTATACACGATTCTATGAGGATATTTTATAGAAATGCTGAGGCGTACGGCCCGATCCAACATAATTATTAAAATGTGCACTGCCAAGGGTCGAACGGCACGAACCATAGATGCATATATTAAATTACCGAGGTGAACGACTCACTCCCATGAGAGTGTGGTACATAAATCATGCCGAGACGAACGGCCCGATCCCATTAGAATAAGAAGCTTAAACGGGTCCTTGACCCCCACTCACGAATAAACATGTGAGTTATAACTTTTAAGGAAAATTGTTCGATGGAAACTCACAACGCGTGAGAAATCCGTAACAGGAAAAACATTATTCCGTGGGAAATCATGAAACCATCGAAAACTCTACAATAGCAAGTCTATCACTCTACGCATGTCTAGTCTCAAGTCATAATGCGAAATAAAGAATTAAACGAGCAAGGATAATCCCTATTGTACAAGTACATCATGGTGTGAACCTAAGTCTACCCGGACAATAACATGAATATAACTACGTACGGACTCTCGTCACCTTGTGCGTACGTAGTCCCCGCAATAAGTTCTTGTCACGACCTAAAATTTCCCACCGACGGGACCGTGATGGTGCCTAACATTTCACTTGCTAGGCAAGCCAACGTTAGAGAATCATTAAACCAATTCCTTATTCACATTCAGTAATTAAAAAGAATGAACTAAGATGAAATATAATAAGTGCGGAATATCATAAAACTATATTAATTACTACCACCCGGATCTGGAGTCATAATTCACGAGCATTCTAGAATTTAGTACAAGTAATAGTGTGAAAGAAATATAATTGTCTGAATGAAAGAAATCGTAGAATAGAAAAGATAGACGGTGACTTCAAGGTTTGTGAACACCGACAGATCTACCTTGAGTCTCCGGACAACGGACCAATAGCAAAATCTCGATCAACCTAAGCCGGTATCAAAATCTGCACAGAAAGTGCAGAGTGCAGTATCAGTACAATCGACCCCATGTACTGGTAAGTACCGAGCCTAACCTCGACAAAGTAGTGACGAGGCTAAGGCAAGGCACCTATAAATCAACATGTACAATTTAACAGTGTATATACAAATAATAGAAATGAAGAACTAAACAGGAAACGTCAGGAGGGGAACATACTGAGGGGGATACAAGATAAAGAACTATAACAGAATGATCACCGGAGCAGTCAATATACCATGAATCAACAGGAATAGTGAATACAATAAAGAAGAATGCACGGCATCACCCTTCGTGCTTTTACTCTCAATCTCACCATAAAATTAATAGAAACGGCATGGCATCACCCTTCGTGCTTTTACTCTCATATCATGGCACGACATCACCCTTCGTGAATTAACACTCACAATATGGCACGGCATCACCCTTCGTGCATTAACACTCACATTATGGCACGACATCACCCTTCGTGCATTAATACTCACAATATGGCACGACATCACCCTTCGTGCATTAAAACTCACAATAAGGCACGGCATCACCCTTCGTGCATTAACACTCTCTCTTACCATAATGCAATGCATAAATAACAACAGGGAGATAGAATAACAAGTACAAACCTTACTTCAACATTTGGTTCTACAATATCAATCTCAACTTTGAAATAAATACTCAATTTTCACCGGAAGATCCGTAAACACGATAAGGACGATAAGTTTAACAACACTAGTCTAAACACGTAGCAATTAGGTATAGGAAAAGACAATATGAGAAAAACGAAAATAAAATCGGGAAAATAGGTAAATTGGCGGCGCATTGGTCCTCATCACGTATACGCCGCTCACATGAATTTCACATAGCAAATAATCTGAGGTTCCTAATTCCCTCAAGTCAAAGTTAGACACAAGACTTACCTCGTTCCGAAGACCACTCAATACTCAATCACAACTTTTTCTCTAGAATTCACCTCCAAACCACTCGTATCTATTCAAAAATGACTCAATAATATCAAATATTGCGAAAGGAATCAATTACATTGCATAAATTTAGATTTTCCAAATTTTTCCTCCCAAAAAGTCAAAAACATCAACCCCGGGCCCGCTTGGTCAAAATTCGAGGTTCAGACCAAAATCCATTTACCCATTCACTCCCGAGTCCGAATATGCAATTGGTTTTGGAATCCGACCTCAAATTGAGGTCTAAATCTCCAAATTTTCGAAATCCCTAGTTTCTACCCTAACCCCTAATTCTACCATAAAAACACTAGATTTTAGGTTGATAATTCATGAAACGTAATAGGTAATTAAAAGAAAATGGTTTAGAATCACTTACCAATAATTTGGGGGCTAAATCTCGTTTCTGGATTATGTTAAGTGCTGGGCGACAGTGTGCATCGCGTTCGCTAGGCCACTGTCGCGTTCACAAAGAGCATTGGCTTCCAAGCCTTCGCGTTCGCGAGACAGTGCTTGCGTTCGCGTCGGCTACCCCCACTGGACTTCGCGTTCGCGAGACATTGTTCGCATTCGCGATGAAGAAAAGGCTGACCCCCCCCCCCAGTGCCTAACACTACACGTTCGCGATGGGCTTGTTGCATTCGCGAAGGGTAATGCCCCCATCACTTCGTATTCGCGACCAAGCATTCGCGAAGAGGAAATTCCGGCCTCATCATTTTACTCTTCACGTTCGCGAGAGGACCTTCGCGAACGCGAAGAAGGATATGCCAGACACTAGAATCTGCAGAAAACTAGATTTTTTCAAAGTCCAAAACATTCTGTGGCATATCCTAAACTCACCCGAGCCCTCGGGGCTCCAAACCAAACATGCACACAAGTCTAAAAACATCATACGGACTTGCTCGCGCGATCAAATCGCTAAAATAATACCTAAAATTCCGAATTTAGCACCATATTAAATTAAATTCTCAAGAACACTTAATAATGCCAAACATCAATCAATTATTAAAAACAAATAATTTTCAAACTTTTAGTTTTCATCAAAAATTCATAACTCAAGCTAGGGACCTCCGAATTCGATTCCGGGTATACGCCCAGGTCTCATAATTCGATACGGACCCACCGGGGCCGTTTACTAAAAATGTTGACCGAAGTCAAATAAGATCAACTTTTTAAGCCATAAATTCTTGTTTTCATCAATTTCCAACATAAATCTTTTTCCGGAAACATGCATGTGCTGTGCATGTAAATCAAGGAGGGTAAAAATGAGATTTTAAAGGTTAAAGAGCGTAGATTCGAGTTCTAAAACGTAAGATAACCTTTTGGGTCATCAGAGTTGTACACATCAAATATATCACCTAGGGGTAGTTTTCCTCTCATAGAGTTAGACATAAGACTTACCTCGCTCCGAAATTCTATAACTAGCTCCAAATCCACTCTAACACCTCAAACCGATGTCCATCGCTCCAAAACTAGTCAAACAATGTGCAAACCCATAAAAATATACTATAATACTCGTAACAAATTAATTTAAACAAATTCCCACTTCGCTTGAAAAGTCGATAAAGTAACCCTCGGGCCTACGTGCCCGGATTCCAAAAATATTCGAAGATAAACATTACCCATAACATTACGAACTCAAAGATATGATTTATTCTCAATTTCATGCCCAAATTCATGGTCAAAATTCAAAAATACCAATTTCTAGGTTTTTCTTCAAAATTCCAATTTCTATAAATTTTTATGTCTAAATTCATATATAATCCAAGTATTTAACTTGCAATAGGTGGGATTAACTTACCTCCAAGTTGCTAGGTGAATACTTCCCTCAAGAAACTCCAAAACTCGCCCAAGAATGAAGAAAAAATGGCTGATCCCCACTCTTTTAAGCATTCAACCCAGTGACTCCCGCACCTGCGGACTCTTTGGCCGCTCCTGCGCATCCGCTTTTGCGGCCACTGTTTAGCACTTGCGCTGTCGCAGGTGCGCAACTCTTTTCGCTCCTGCGGTCCTCAGTAGCCTTGGCCCTTCCGCTTTTGCGCTTGCCTTACCGCTTTTGCAGCGTCGCACCTGCTGCCCTTTTTCCGCAGGTGCGATTACCCAGAACTTAGGCCCTTCAACAACACAACAAAGCTCCAAGTTGATCTGTTGATCATCCGAAATCACCTCGAGGCCTCCGGGGCCTCAACCAAACCTACCAACAAGTCTTAAAATACAATATGAACTTAGTCGAGCCTTCAACTCATATCAAACAGCGTTAAAAACAAAAACACGAATCACCCTCCAATTCAAATTTAATGAACTTTGAAACTTCAAACTTCTATAATCGATGCCGAAACCTATTAAAATCACGTCTGATTGACCTCAAATTTTGCACACAAGTCATAATTGATATTACGGACCAACTACCACTTCTGGAATCGGAATACGACTCCGATATCAAAAAGTCCACTCCCGGTCAAACTTCTAAAAAACCTTCAAATTTTTAATTTTCGCCAAATGACCCCGAAATGACATACGAACCTCCAAATCCATATCCAGACGCGCTCCCAATACCCGAATTACCATACGGAGCTATTCCCAGACTCGGAATCCCAAACGGACATCAATAACATCGAAATGCACTTCAACCCATATTTATAAAATTCTTCCAAAACGCCAACCTTCCATAATAGGCGCCGAAACACTTCCGGGCCATCCAAAACCCGATCCAGACATACACCCAAGTCCAAAATCATCATACGAACTTGTTGGAACCTTCCAATCCTGATTCCGAGGTCGTTTACTCAAAAATCAAACCTTAGTCAATTCTTCAAACTCAAAGCTTCCGAAATGAAAGTTTTTCTTCCAAATCAACGCCGAACTTTCCAAAATTCAATTCCAACAACGCACACAAGTCATAATACATGAAGTGAAACTACTCAAGGCCTCAAACCGCCGAACGACACGCTAGAGATCAAAACGATCGGTCGGATCGTTACAAAAGCAATATTATTATATTAAAAATCCACTCTAAGAGCATTAGAAGAGACGGTGGAAACGAAAACGCACAAGAAGAAGAGAGCTTCACTTAGTAAAAATAATAGTTTGTACCCATATTTATATTGAATTAATTAATATCTTCTTAGCCGTTAATACTTACAGTGAGAGTACATATTATTTTACTATAATCTATACTATATTAAAAGCACGAAGACCCTTAGCGAAATGTCATTCGCCTTTTTTACTATTTAAAAATATATTATATATTAGATAAAATAGTAACAATAACAACAACAACAAACCCAGTTTGATCCCATAAATGGGGTCTGAGGAGGGTAGTGTATACGCAGACCTTACCCCTACCTCATAGAGATAGAGAGTTTGTTTCCGATAGACCCTCGGCTCAAGAAACAATAAAAATAAAGCACCAATTAGCAAAGAATGTTAGCAATAATTTAACATGTTGGATAAAACGCTCAACAAAGAAGGTCTTACTGAAGAAGAAAATGCTTGTCTGCGCCTTGAAGAACTAGAGTCCCTTGATGAAAAAAGGCTAGAAGCTCAACAAAGTCTTGAATGTTATTAAGCTCGTCTTTCTCGTTCTTTCAACAAAAAGGTTTGCTTGAGGTCCTTCCAAGTTGGCGATCAAATTTTTGTAGTAAGAAGATCTATTATCACGTAATCTCCATAAGTCCCTGCATTGTTGCATGTCTCAACAAAGTGCGCGACATGTTGCTTTGAATTTCCCTTGTCGTCGAACTGCTGAAATTTGGGAGGTTGATAGCCGGCAGACATCTTCAAGCTATCGATTCTTGCAGTATACGGCTTTGCGTATGTATGACAATAAAATAGTAATTTAAGTTATTTTCTTAAAGTTTAGGGCTTAAAAATTAATTATATTCTGTATTTTAAATATTTCTTTTATTTAAATAGGTAATCCTAATTTTTATGACTTAAAAATCAATTACTAAAATTTTACCTTAAAGAATCATTAAAAGAAAGAAAAATCACAAAATCGATTACTGAAATATTACCTTAAAGAATCATTAAAAGAAAGAAAAAACCACAAACATACTTTTACCATGTTTGTTTTTCCATTCCTTTTACTAATTTTAGTGTACGTGCTTTGCATGTGTTTATTGCGTGTATCAGAAAATGTATGAAATGTAGAATAAAAATAAATTATATGTAATAGCAGTTGACATCGAGATAAGTATAACAATTCTGTGAATTCAAAATAAATATTTTAGTGTATCAATATTTTTACTTAAGCAGTCATATTTATCTAATAATATAGATAGATATACATATAAATGTCGTAAAATATTTTTAAAACTTAAATTTATAATCTTTTATACACGTACATTGCATCGTATTTTGTGTTATTACAAGATTCAAAAGTAAAATTTTAATTGAAAGATATATATACCACATTTTAAAAGAGAAATTTTATTATACTTTCTAATAAATAAAATCATCCTGTAATCTAAAGTTTAAGTAATATAGAAGCATATAAAAGACAATAAATTATATTTGAAAATTGTTTAGGAGCGAACTCACGACAACTTTTACGAAGGAGCAATGGCGGTTCGTTTCTTTGATATACTTAGAAGTCTTATACAATATTTTATTAAAAATAGTTCTTAACATGTGTTTTTGAAAATATGCAATTATGTTGTACATAGAAGATAAGTAAGACTGAATTATGTAAAGAAAGAATTAATTAATTTTGACATTTAGAGGCAAATTCACGGCATAAAAATCTATAAGGAAATAAAGAATATATGTTTGGAGGCTAGCACCCTTGTGTTTATTTTGGTTAATTTTGAGAGAGGTGAAAAATGTTCGAGAACTTTATTTTTAGTTTTATCTAGAATTAGGCTTTGATTTAGACTATATTTATATTTTGTACACAGTTAATCGTTTAAAATACCATATAAGTCCAAAAACTCAAGAGAAGAAATTTACATTGACTTACAAATATAGTAAGTTCTATTATTAATTGACTTCAAATTTCTAAATATTAGGTAAAGTTTTACAAACTACTACCACTTTATACAACTTGAACTTTTTATTTAGAAAATTAATTTACTATTTTAAGGTAAAGTATAAACACAATCCTTTAAGATATTGTAAAATGAGGTACTTCCCACAAAATTTTGGCTCTTGTTCTTTCTATATTGAAGCATTTACAATATTGATGAAGAACCGTTAGTTTTATCTTTTTAAACCTTTTTTGTTTTCTAATTGAGAAGTAAAAGTAGCACGGCTCTGCCCGTTGGAATAAACTTAAAAAATTCAAAATAAGAAAAGTCATTATGTTAAATACGAAAATAATTAATATAATTTCTTACATAATTCAAATAATAAAATTTGTATAAATAAAATTTTATTTAATTTTAAATTCTTAAATATTAGAATCGGTTATGTAGTTCAAATAAGAAAATATTTAATAATTAAAAGTTTTAGTTGATTTCTAAGTTTTTTATATTAGAAAAATAATAATATTATGATTTTTTTCAATGAAAATCTATTTTTAAAGGATAATATGTATTATGACAACATTCATTTACAAGGAAAAATACTCTTTTTATTATTTAAAACATTCAAATAGCTATGAAAAACTTGAAAGAAGCAATTTTTCATAAGCAACGCCATGCATACATCGTACAATGAAATAAGAGTTTTATTTATTAATTGAAAAAGGTCATAGAATTTAAGAAGCCTCATAAAATTTAGGAGAGTAAAAGTGAAACATTCATAGTTGAATTCAAAAATCAACATATTAGCTCATTCTAAACTGAAAAAATTAATTGTAAGTGATTGATGACAATTATCATTATATCCAACATGGAATGTAACTTTATGCTAATATATTTATTGTTTAAAATCAAATTTAGTCTAAAATGATTAATTAACTCTAGTGGCGAAAAACAAGTACTAAAAGTTTGAAGAACCAAATTCTCTCACTGCATATTCCTATCGTATTTAGTAAAGTAGAGTCCTCTTTTAATTAATTTTAAGGTTAAATATATGTAGAAAACTTTAAAAGAAGCAATATTAGCACTACATTCCTAGCGCATACCGAAAAGTTTCCATAAATTGATATAATAATGGGATTTTCCTTTGTCACAAATTAATATGATTTTCTTTGTTATTTTTGTTACAAAAGTATTATATTACATAGCTCAGATAAGGAAGATTTAATATAAAAACTTTAGTTTTTTGAAATCCTAAATATTAGGAAAATAATAAATATCTATATTCCTAAATATTATAAAAATAATTAAAAGACTATTTTATCTAGTATGAAATCAATTTATCAAGGGTAAAAAAGGCGAACGACATTTCGCTAAGAGCTTTCGTGCTTTTAATATAATATAGATTAATAAGAGATATTTGTAAAGAATCATTAAAAGAAAGAAAAATCACAAACATACTTTTACCACGTTAGTTTTTCCATTCCTTTTATTAATAAGAGATATGTGCCTATTATATTTTTAATTCTAGAATATTTAATTATAACGATCCAACTGGTCGTTTTGAGCATTTACTCTTCGCTCGGTTGTTTGAGGGTCTGAGTAGCTCCGTATGATGTATTATGACTTATGTGAATCGTCAGTTTTGATTTTCAGGTTATTCGGAATCCAATTTGGAGAATAGATTTCATTGTTGAAGCTTTAAATTGGAAGAATTGACAAAGTTTGACTTTTTATGAATTTAAACCCGGAACGTATTTTTGATGGTTCCGTTAGCTCTGTTGGGTTATTTTGGACTTAGGAGCGCGTCCGAATTGTGATTTGGAGGCCCGTAGTAGAATTTTGCTTGAAATGGCGAAAGTTGGAATTTTGAAAAGTTTGACCGGGAGTGGACTTTTTAATATCAGGGTCGGAAGTCGATTTCGGAATGGGGAGTAGGTCCGTAATGTGAAATATGACGTGTGTGCAAAATTTGAGGTCAATCGGACGTAATTTGATAGGTTTCGGGATCGGTTGTGGAAGTTGAAGTTTCAAAGTTCATAGATTTCGATTGAGGTATGATTCGTGTTTTTCGATGTTGTTGGAGGTGATTTGAAGATTCTACTAAGTTTGTATGATGTTATAAGACTTGTTGGTATGTTTGGTTGGGGTCCCGGGGGCCTCAGGTTGATTTCGGGTTGTTAACAGACTTTGAATTTGATTTGAGAAGTTGCTAAAGTCTGAGAGTTGCTGGTGTGACCACACTTGCAGAGAAGGGACTGCAGATGCGATGCCGCAGGTGTGACAGGTTGAGCGTAGGTGCGGAAAGGGTGGAGACCAGCAGGGGTCGCAGGTGTGATGGCTTCTCCGCACCTGCGATAGCGCAGGAACCGCATGTGCGGAAAATGCCTGGGCAGTGTTAAAAACGAGGGTTTCCGAGATTTTTCGCATTTTGGAGCTCGGATTGGGCGACTTTGGAGAGGCAATTTTCCCCACAACTTGGGGTAAGTGTTCTCTACTCATTTTTTATCTTATACCACGAATCCACCTTCATTTTTGGTAATTGGCTTGTGAATTTTAAAGAGGAAATTGGGGGTTCTAGTCTAAAGTTTCATAATAAGAATTTTTAAGTTTTGAATATCGAATTGGAGTCGGATTTGAGTGAAACTAGTATGGTTGGACTCGTAATTGAATGGGTTATCAGATTCTATAAATTTTGTTAGGTTCCGAGGTGCGGGTTCGGGTTGGGCTTTTGGCCGATTTTGGGTTTTTGATTCAAGATTTGATCTTTTTCTATCGGGATTGGTTCTTTTAGCATTGTTTGATGTATTTGAGTTGTTTTTGTTTAGTTTTGAGTCGTTCGAAGGTCGGAACGCATGTGATGGAATCTTTGGAGCATCGCTTGGCTTACTCGACATTGGTATTGGCTTGTTCGAGGTAGGTAACCCTTCTAATCTTGGAGCTGAGGGTATGAAACCCTGAAATACGTGTTATGTGATTTGTATTGAGGTGACACACATGCTAGGTGATGGGCGTATGTGCGTGCACCATGTGAATTGAGACTCTGTTGTTTCCATGGCACTGTAAAGTGGTCCTACTTTATTGATATCCGTATTTTCACCATGTGATAAAGTAGTTAAGCTGCCAATCATGCTAGATATCATATTTAGGCATTATGCCGATATTGTTTGGACCCATAGTGGTCGTTTATTACTGTCATCTCACTGATTTCATTGATATTTTATACTTAGTCATATCCATGCATTCATACCATATCTCAGTCTCAGATATTATTTATTGATACATCATATCATTGTTGTCGGGCTAGTTTCATGACATTGTGAGCCCGTGAGTGAGACTGGAGAGATTGATGACTGAGTGAGGCCGAGAGCCTGATTATGAGTGACAGTTATGGGATCGGGCTGCACGCTGCAACATGCTATATTGATTTATATATATATATATATATATATATATATATATATTATTGGACTGGGTTGTATGCCGCAACAATTTTGGATCACGCTGCACGCCGCAACAATATAGCGCTTGGGCTGAAGGAGCCCCTCCAGAGTGTGCACACCCCCAGTGAGCGCATCCGACTATATATATGGATCGGGCTGCACGCCACAGCAGGTATTGTACAACGTTGAGTGATTGAATGCGAGATAGTGAGATTGAGTACTCTGAGAGTGTGAGTACACGAGCTCATCATCGTGATGCATTGCATTTGACATGCGTATTTGAGATACATGCATAGAGGTGCATTTCCTTCTACTACCCAGTTTTGGGGACATTTGTGATTTTACCTGTATCTTGACATGTAGGCATAGAGAAGTACTTTCCCCATGCTATCTGAAAATGAAACATCTTACTATTTGTTGAAAGGAATTTTGGGAAAAATTACAGTTTTCAAACTTACTCATATTTTGACTTTTTCGGTAAAAGATTTGGATTTTCACTGAGATACTTGAAAAGAATTGCCTATTTTTTCTGGAACAGTGATCAGACTGATCCTTTTATTTCTGAGATACTCTTTTGTTATGTGTACTATGCTGTTATGAACTATTGTGAAATATTGGTGTTGGACCCGACCTTTCTGTTAGCTCGTCATTACTTTCAGCCTAAGGTTAGGTTTGTTACTTATTGAGTACATGTGGTCGGTTGTACTCATACTATACTTCTGCACTTTGCGTGCAGATGTTGGCTGCTGATGTTGCTGTGTTCGATGGAAGCTGGATTTGAAGATGTACATGTGTCCCGGTTGTAGCTGCCTCTTGTTCGTGGTAGCCTTAGATCTATAAAACTCTATCTATGTACTTTTCAAACAGACGATGCATTTATTTCATTTTCGCTTTGTAAACTCTATTCTTAGAAGCTCATGATTTGTACTAACAGTTCTTGGGGAATATATAAGATTCAGATTCAGATAATTTCTTTACTTAATTACTTTATTAATTATTATTGGAATTGATTAGTGCTTAACTGGCTTACCTAGCGGGTTGGGTTAGGTGCCATCACGACTAGTTGGATTTTAGATCGTGACAGATTGGTATCAAAGCTCTTGGTTCATATGTTCTACAAGCCATGAGCAAGTATCTAGTAGAGTCTTGTGGATCGGTATGATGACGTCCATACCTAACTTATAGAGGCTACAAGACATTTTGGATATACTTCCTTTCTTTCTTTCCTTATCGTGTGACATTGATTCAGCTTGAAGCGTAACTCTTTAAATTTCTTCCACGCATTCGTATGCGCATGTGAGCGCTCGATATCGGTTGTGCACCGGCGGCATGTGATTTTATGAATAAGGTCCGAGATGTGTATTCCGTATTTTGGTGAAGGGCCAGTTTGGAGGACTTGAGGCCATGGTTAGACTGCAACTTGAGCTTGGTAGCTTCAGTGGTAATTTGTATAATTGGACTCATATGTCCGGTAATATCCCTACGAGTGGAATTGGTGGCTTGATGAGCGGTGGAATGACTATGTGTTGAGTGTGATGTGACTGCGAGATGTGTTCAGATTGTTTGAATATGACGAGAAGGATTTCTTTGAAATGTAAAGGAAAGGCCATTGGGTGCTTGATTTTCATTTTGATGTGACATACAATCTTGAGTATTAATGTTTTGAAGGATCTTTCACACTGTTAAATTTTGGGACAAATTAAATTCTCATGTCTAGTTAATGAGTTTGGACTCAGAAAGATTAAGCGACTTCATAGTAATTGCAACTGCGAAAGGGTCTAGCAAGATACCGATTTAAGGTTAAGCAGGTGGGTTATCCCCTCCAGAGTAATCTACGTAGGTATATTCCTTATGATGTGAGTAAAGAGTTTATTTTCTGCCAACGAGGCGTATGTGTTGGGATTTGAATTTGAATCTGGTTGAGAAAGTTGACCTGAGTGTTAAGAGAATGAATGTGAGCTTAACGGACGATTGAGGTATCTTTATAGTTGGCGTTGTATGAGCTTGAGAAGAATTTTTTTTGTTGTACTGACTACGGTATAATTGAGCCAAGTGGGGGAGCCTGCTATTGACAATTTGATTTCATGGTTATGTGTTAAATTTTAATTTGGTCTGAAGCATACTTGTGGATTAGTTATGACTTGCAGAGATTGAGTCGAGAATGACTCGAGTAAGAAAATTTATGGATACGGGTTATGGCACTTTAGGAGTATATGAAAATCATGGGGATCATAAAATAATTGAGTGGTTATTCGCGAAAGATGTAGTGTACACATAGTATGAATTTGATCAGTGGCATTAAGGTAGGGTTACTTCTTTGGGTGTTGTTGTGCTAGTGTGGCACGTTTCTTTCAGCCCATTTATTTGAGCACAGTGGATGACTCTCGAGAATGGTTCTAATGGATTGAATATTTATATGTAGCGATTGGGAATTTTCAAGATGTGTATATGGCTAGAAACTAAGAGTTACATTGGATGATGTCGAGACTTGCGATAATTCTATATGACTATGGATTTTACATTTTAGTATAAGAAAAGGGAAGATGAGCAATTTTAAATTCACATAAGGTCTTTCGGAGTGGATGTCTCAGTTGCGGTGCTTTTGGGGTACTTAAAAGGGAATTCGGCAGCTTATGGGCCTTAGGGCGTTGTGGTTTTTATACTAAAGTCTCTTGTATGGTGAATTTTGGTTAAGGATCGTGGTGTTTCAGCAAGGAGAAGTATCAATTTGAAGGCAATTTGGAAGGGACTTGGAGAAATAGGACAACGCGGTGGTAGGTTGGATCAACACAGTAACGAGTATAATCGGTTCTTTGGGTGATTATGATATGGCTAGGCTCCACATGTGTTTCATGGAAATGCTCTTGGGTTTTGACGACCTGCATGGCTGGTCTGAGTTAGAGAGATTCGGTTCTGATAGCTTGGTTGTGTGCAAATAAATTTCGAACAGTTCTCAATGGTTCTTACCACGGTTCGAGGAGTATATTTCCTACCAGCGTGAGGAATATGTTGCGTATTGGGATTTTTCCCGGGATGAGATCAAATGGAAGGTTTCTGACTGATTGAGTATGTATTCTGCTTGTGACTCAGAATGATTATGAGGTTTTCGTATTTTTTCATATGATAACATGATAGATGCGATGTATTGTGTGGGATTGAGATTTGCATGTGCAAGGTCACGATTCGGTTTTGAAAGTAAGATCCTGAATTCTTAGGCATCATGGACGGTTTCAGATGACTAGGTAAATGATACTACTAATCGGTATGGCCTGATGTGAGTATACATTTCAGAAGGGGCAATGTGCTTTGATTTATGGATACTTCATTGGTATTGCGACACTCTCCTGGTTGATCGACTGCTGATATTCAAATATTGCTAGGTGGCACGAAAGAATTTTAAAAGTATTCCTCGTGGGATGACCGTGTATGAGAGATGTGTTAGACATTCTGGCGGTGGAGTTAGGATCATTTATGGTGATTTGTGTGTTCTATGGATTTGAAGACTGGGAGTTCTCAAAAGTAGATTGTTTCATGGTTGTGGATTATGAAGTCATGGCCGAAGCTAGCTAGACGATAATATGTGTTATGATTCAGTCATTGTGGACTTTCGGAGGGTTATTTATCTATCTGTGGGTGACCAGAGTTGATTTGGGGATCCATTGGTAGGCCCAATTAGGATGTGTATTCTACACCGAGCCGGATTAGTTGGCTCCATACTGCTATTATTTAGGGATGTGCCATTCGGTTATTGTTGAGCTTATTCGTGTTCTAAAATAATTTGTGAGTTACTATTCTACACTACGATGAGCTGTGACTCATTGGTTGTATGCACATCTGGTGCGGTTCTATTTGGGCATTATAGCATAATTTGAGCGAGAAGAGTTATTGGGCATTACATGGTTGATGGCGTACGGGTTATGTTCTTTGGGGTTTTGTGTGGCATTGTGTCATCTGCTTCCCCATAGTTATGGTAATGCATTGTGAGTACTTGATGTCGGATTGCGCGTGGTTATTGATTTTGAGCATGGTGGCTGAGGTATTTCATATGGATCGGTGTTTGGATGGGGTCGCACATTACGGCAGAGTTATGTTGGGATATGATCCTTGGTGTTAGATTCGTGTGTTATGGCTCTACGGTGTGTGGTGGGTTCTTAGCATTGCCTTGGGGCGGTAACCGTCGAGCTTGCGGGACGGTTTTCTCGTTTGAGTCATTTTCATGATTGAGCACATCTAGAATGTTTCTTATTGGTGCACAGATTGCACGAGTTATAAATTTAGATAGTAATGGTGTGGCATAGAGTAGCTGGTATTTGATAAGATGAAGTCGTCGGATCTAGGATGGGCGCTATCAGATTTGATTGTGGTATATTTGGAAGGATAATATCGAAAGTCGGCTTAGAAATTTGCTATAGTTCTTGTCGAAGGAGATGGAGTACCATGACTTGTTGATATGATGAATGGTTATGAGTTCTGCATGTTTCCTTCATCATTGGCAGTGTACGAAGGTTTAGAACTAGGCTTGCTTTGATATGAGGTTTATTACTGGCATTGGGTTGTTTTGAGCAGCTACTATGATTGGAAATCATTGCTTCGAGCATTTGAGTTATGTGGTATTTTAGTTTTGAGTATTTGAGTTATGGTTACGGCTTTTGGTACAACTTGTTCAGACTTATATAGTTTGTAGGTTGTGAGATTCATATCTTATAAGAAATTCCGGATGTTGGAAATTGGA
This sequence comes from Nicotiana tabacum, assembly GCF_000715075.1. NCBI lineage: Eukaryota > Viridiplantae > Streptophyta > Magnoliopsida > Solanales > Solanaceae > Nicotiana > Nicotiana tabacum. The sequence goes on from NC_134098.1 coordinate 120,404,757, forward strand.
TTCTAAGGCTTGTGGGCTAGGTTGAATTAAGAAATTTGAGTTATGTGGTATTATCAGGCCTATATGGGATAGGGTGACGTGGGGTCACCCCCGGGTACGTGCGTAGTAAGATGGAATAGTAATTTGATGGCTTTAAGAACAACTCTGGACATGTTTGAGGACGAACGTATGTTTAAGTGGGGGAGGATGTACCGACCCAACCGGTCGTTTAGAGAATTTACACTTCGCTCGGTTGTTTGAGGGCCCGAGTAGCTCCGTATGATGCATTATGACTTATGTGAATCGTCGGTTTTGATTTTCAAGTTATTTGGAATCGAATTGGGAGAATGAATTTTATTGTTGAAGCTTTAAATTGGAAGAATTGACCAAGTTTGACCTTTTGTGAATTTGAACCTGAAATAGAGTTTTGATGGTTCCGTTAGCTCCGTTGGGTTATTTTGGACTTAGGAGCGCGTCCGAATTGTGATTTGGAGGTCCGTAGTAGAATTTTGCTTGACATGACGAAAGTTGGAATTTTGAAAAGTTTGACCAGGAGTGGAATTTTTAATATCGGGGTCAGAAGTCGATTTCGGAATGGGGAGTAGGTCCGTAATGTGAAATGTGACGTGTGTGCAAAATTTGAGGTCAATCGGCCGTAATTTGATAGGTTACGACATCGGTTATGGAAGTTGAAGTTTCAAAGTTCATAGATTTCGATTGAGGTATGTTTCATATTTTTCGATGTTGTTGGAGGTAATTTGAAGATTCGACTAAGTTCGTATGATGTTATAAGACTTGTTGGTATATTTGATTGGGGTCCCGGGAGCCTCGAATTGATTTCGGTTGGTTAACGGACTTGGAATTAGATTTGAGAAGTTACTGAAGTCTGAGAGCTGCTGTTGTGACCACACTTGCGGAGAAGGTACCACAGATGTGATGCCGCAGATGCGGCAGGTTGAGCGTAGGTGCGGAAAGGGTGGAGACCAGCAAGGATCGCAAGTGTGATGGCTTCTCCGCACCTACGATAGCGCAGATGCAGACCATTGGTCGTAGGAGCGGAGGCAGCCGGAGTTAGTCATTTTTGCATGTGCGCCCAGATTTTCGCACCAGCGGATGCGCAGATGCGAGCCCAGGCACCGCATATGCGGAAAATGCCTGGGCAGTGTTAAAAATGAGGGTTTCCGAGATTTTTCGCATTTTGGTCATTTTGGAGCTCGGATTGGGCGACTTTGGAGAGGAAATTTTCCACACAACTTGGGGTAAGTGTTCTCTACTCATTTTTGATCTTATATCACGAATCGACCTTCGTTTTTGGTAATTGGCTTGTGAATTTCAAAGAGGAAATTGGGGGGTTTGGCCAAAAGTTTCATAATACGAATTTCTGAGTTTTGAACATCGAATTGGAGTCGGATTTGAGTGAAACTAGTATGGTTGGACTCGTAATTGAATGGACTGTCGGATTCTATAAATTTTGTCAGGTTTCGAGGTGCGGGCCCGGGTTGGGCTTTTGGCCGATTTTGGGCTTTTGATTCAATATTTGATCTTTTTCTATCGGGATTGGTTCCTTTAGCATTGTTTGATGTATTTGAGTTATTTTTGATTAGTTTCGAGCCGTTCGAAGGTCGGAACGCGCGTGATGGCATCTTTGGAGCATCGATTGGCTTGCTAGGCATTGGTATTGGCTTGTTCGAGGTAAGTAACCCTTATGATCTTGGAGCTGAGGGTATGAAACCCCGAAATACGTGTAATGTGATTTGCATTGAGGTGATGCACATGCTAGGTTACGGGCATGTGGGCGTGCATGTGATGAACCAAAAGGTAATCTTATGTTTTATAACTTGAATTTGCGCTCTTAAGGCTTAAAAATCTCATTTTTACCCTCCTCGATATTGCGTGCGCAGTCCGGGCATGTTTCCGGAAAGCTTTTATGTTGAAAATAAGAATTTATGCCTTAAAAGTTGATTTTAGTTAACTTCGGTCAACATTTTTGGTAAACGGGCTCGGATTTGTATTTTGACGGTCCTAGTGGGTCCGTATCGAATTATGGGACCTGGGCGTATGCCCGGAATCGAATTCGGAGGTCCCTAACTCAAGTTATGAATTTTGGATAAAAATTAAAAGTCTGAAAATTAATTATTTTTAAGAATTGATTGATGTTCGGCATTGTTAGTGTCGGGTCCGTATTCTGGTTCCGGAGCCCGGTACATGTTCATTATGATATTTAAGACTTGTGTGTGAAAGTTGGTGAGAAACGGAGTTGATTTGACGTGATTTGAACGTCCAGTTGAGAAGATATAAATTTTAAAGTGTTCTTGAGAATTTTATTTGATTCCATTCTAAATTCGTAGTTCTAGGTGTTATTTTGGCGATTTGATCGCGTGAGTAAGTTCGTATGATGTTTTTAGACTTGTGTCATGTTTGGTTTGGAGCCCCGAGGGCTCACGTGAGTTTCGGATAGGCCACGGGATGTTTTGGACTTAGAAAATCTAGTATTTTGCTGCAGCAAGTGTTCTGGCATGGGCAGCTGGAATTTTCTTCTTCGCGAACGCAACCAGCTCCTCGCGAACGCGTAGTGTTAGGCACACCTGGGGAAGAGTCGATCGTTCCTTCATCGCGAACGCGAGCAATATCTCTCGAACGCAAAGGCCAGGGGGAGTAACCATCGCGAATGCGAGCAGGGTCTCGCGAACGCGAAGGCTTGGCAGCCAGTACCGAACGCGAAGGCTTGGCTTGCCGAGTGCATAAAACAGAATCAAACACGGGTTTATGCTATTTCTTCAATATTTTTCAAGAACCAAACGGGTAGAGGTGATTTTCAAGGGTCATTGTCTTCTCCAAAGTGTTGGTAAGTGATTCTAAACCATTTTCTTTCAATTACCCATTTCATTTTATGAATTATCAACATAAAATCTAGAGTTTTCATGGTAGAATTAGGGGTTAGGGTAGAAACTAGGGATTTCGAAAATTTGAGGATTTAGACCTCAATTTGAGGTCGGATTCCAAAATCAATTATATATTCGGGCTCGGGGGTGAATGGGTAAATGTATTTTGGTCTTAACCTCGGGTTTTAACCAAGCGGGCCCGGGGTCGATTTTTCGACTTTTTGGAGGAAATTTTGGAAAATTTAATTTATGCAATATAATTGATTCCTTTAGCAATATTTGATATTATTGAGTCATTTTGAATAGATATGATTGGTTTGGAGGTGAATTCTAAAGGAAAAACTGTGATTGAGAATTGAGTGACCTTCGGAACAAGGTACGTATTGTGTCTAACCCTGACTTGAGGGAATTAGGAACCTTAGATTCTTTGCTAAGTGAAATTCATGTGAGCGGCATATATGTGAGGTGACGAGTACTTATGCGCCGCCAATTTACCTGTTTTTTTCCATGTTTTCCGTTATTTTCTTATATTGTCTCTTTCCTATGCCTAATTGCTACATGTTTATACTAGTGTTGTTAAATTGATTGTCATTATCATGTTTACAGATTTTCTGTTGGTAATCGAGTATTTATTTAAAAATTGAGATTTATATTGTGGAACCAAATGTTGAAGTAAGGTTTATACTTGTTATTCTATCTCCCTGTTATTATTTATGCATTGCATTATGGTAAGGGAGAGCGTTAATGCACGAAGGGTGATACCGTACCATATTGTGAGTGTTAATGCACGAAGGGTGATGTCGTGCCATATTGTGAGTGTTAATGCACGAAGGGTGATGCCGTGCATTTTTCCTTTACTGTATTCACTATTCATGTTGATTCATGGTATGTTGACTGCTCCGGTTATCATTCTGTTGTATTTCTTTATCTCGTATTCCCCTCGGCATGTTCCTGTCCCGACATTTTCTGTTTAGTTCTTCATTTATATTATTTATATATACACTGTTAAATTGTACATGTTGATTTGTAGGTGCCTTGCCTTAGCCTCGTCACTACTTCGTCGAGGTTAGGCTCGACACTTACCAGTACATGGGGTCGGTTGTACTGATACTGCACTCCGTACTTTATGTGCAGATTTTGGTATCGGCTCGGGTTGATCGAGATTTTTTCTATTGGTACGCTGTCCGGAGACTCAAGGTAGATCTGTCGGCATTCACACACCTTGAAGTCCCCGTCTATCTTCTCTGTCCTACTGTTTCTTTCATTCAGATAGTTGTATTTCTTTCAGACTATTACTTGTAGAAAATTCTAGAATGCTCGTGAATTATGACTCCAGATCCGGGTGGTAGTAATTAATACAGTTTTATAATATTTTGCACTTATCATATTTCATCTTAGTTAATTATTGTTATTTACTAAATGGAAATAAGGAATTGGTTTAATGATTTTCTAATGTTGGCTTGCTTAGCAAGTGAAATATTAGGCGCCATCACGGTCCCGTCGGTGGGAAATTCTGGGTCATGACAAGTTGGTATCAGAGCACTAGGTTACCTAGGTCTCACGATTCACGAGCAAGCTTAGTAGAGTCTGGAGGATCGGTACGGAGACGTCTGTGCTTATCTTCCAGAGGCTATGAAGTTTAGGAACAAATTTCACTTTTATTCTCCTCTGTCGTGCGATGTTGTTTTCTCAATACTGATTGAACTCTTCTACTCTTATTCTCTCGCAGATGGCGAGAACACGTACCGCTTCCTCAGCTGAGCAGAAGCCAGAGCCTCTAGTGGCAACTCTTATGAGGGGCAGAGGTCGAGACCGAGGCCGTGCCAGAGGCCGAGGTAGGGGCAGGGCTCAGCCCAGAGCCCGAGTAGCAGTCCCAGCAGTGGAGCCTCGGATAGATCTTGATGAGGAGATTCCAGCTCACACTATTCCTGCCGGACCAGCTCAGGTTCCGGAGGGGTTCATTGCCACCCCAGTACTTCAAGACGCTTTGGTCCGTTTGGTGGGCCTTATGGAGAGTGTGGCCCAGACTGGCACATTTCCCATGGCACCAGCCATCTCTCAGGCTGGAGGAGGGGTCCAGACTCCCACTACTCCCGCTCCGGAGCATATAGCTCCCCAATATCAGGCTCCAGCAGCTCATCTAATCGGATTAGTTCTGCCAGTTATTGCACCACAGACCGGTAATGGGCCAACTATGTCTTCTAAGGCTTTATGGAGGCTGGACAGGTTTACCAAGCTCTTCCCAGTTCACTTCAGTAGTGCTCCTTCAGAGGATCCCCAGGAGTATCTTGACAGCTGTCACGAGGTTCTACGGAACATGAGTATAGTGGAGACCAATGGGGTCGATTTTGCTGCATTTCAGATGACTGGTTCCGTCAAGAAATAGTGGAGAAATTACTTGTTGACCAGACCAGCTGGGTCGCCTGCTCTTAGTTGGAACCAGTTCTCCCAGCTCTTCATAGAGAAGTTTCTGCCTATCACATTGAGAAAAGAGCGTCACCGTCAGTTTGAGCGTCTCCAGCAGGGTAGTATGACTGTTACCCACTATGAGACCCGTTTTCTGGATTTAGCCCATCATGCTATTATTCTGCTTCACACCGAGAGAGAGAGAGAGAGGGTGAGGAGGTTTATTGATGGACTTGCTCAGCCTATTAGATTACAGATGGCTAAGGAGACTGGGAGTGAGATTTCTTTTCAGGCGGCTGCTAATGTCGCCAGACGAGTCGATATGGTTCTTACTCAGGGAGGTCAGGGGTCTGACAAGAGATCTCGTTATTTCGGTGAGTTCAGCGGTGCCTCATCTAGAGGCAGGAGTACTTTTGGTAGAGGCCATCCTCCCAGGCCATTTCATTCAGCACTCCAGGCATCCCACGGTGCCTCAGGTGGTCGTGACCCTCAGATGCATTATTTCGACCAGCTAGCCTACAGTGCACCACCAGCTCCTATTAGTGCACCTCCACTCCAGAGTTATCAGGGTGGTCATTCAGGTCGACAGGGTCAGTTTCAGGGTCAACAGTCACATCAGCCGAGGTTATGTTGTACTTGCGGTGATCTGAGGCATATTGCTAGATTTTTCCCTCGGGCAACGGGCAACTCATAGCATCAGAGTTCTCGTGCCATGGTTTCGGCACCAGTTGCTACACCACTTGCTCAGCCAGCCAGAGGCAGGGGTCAGGCAGCCAGAGGTAGAGTCCATACTGTTAGAGGTGGAGGTCAGGCTGTTAGAGGTGGAGACCATCTAGTTAGAGGCCGTCCCAGGGACGTAGTTCAGAGTGGTGGGCTCCGGCCCCGATGTTATGCTTTCCCAGCCAGGCCTGAGGCTGAGTCATCTGACGCTGTTATCACAGGTACTATTTCAGTTTGCAGTAGAGATGCCTCAGTTCTATTTGATCCGGGGTCTACTTACTCCTATGTGTCATCCTATTTTGCTTCATATTTGGTTGTGCCACGTGATTTCTTGAGTGCTCCTGTGTATGTGTCCACACCAATGGGGGTGCTATTGTTGTAGATCGTGTTTATCATTCGAGTGTGGTCACCATTGGGAGTCTTGAGACTTGTGTAGACCATCTACTTCTCGATATGGTCGATTTTGATGTCATACTGGGTATGGATTGGCTATCACCTTATCATGCTATATTAGATTGTCACGCCAAGACGGTGACCTTAGCCTTGGAGGGGTTGCCTCGATTAGAGTGGAAAGGAACTCTTGGTCATTCTACCAGTAGGGTTATCTCTTATGTAAAAGCTCGGCATATGGTCGAGAAGGGGTGTCTAGCTTATTTGGCTTATGTCCGTGATTCTAGTGCGGAGGTTCCTTCCATGGATTCAGTGCCGGTTGTTCGCAAGTTTCTAGAGGTGTTTCCTGCAGACCTGCCGGGGATGCCATCCGACAGGGATATTGATTTCTGCATTGATTTGGCTCCGGGCACTCAGCCCATTTCCATTCCGCCATACCGCATGGCCCCACCAGAGTTGAAAGAATTGAAGGAACAGTTACAAGATTTGCTTGATAAGGGCTTCATTAGACCTAATGTCTCGCCCTGGGGTGCACCCATGTTGTTTGTGAAGAATAAATATGGATCGATGATGATGTGTATAGATTATCGGCAATTGAACAAAGTCACCATCAAGAACAAGTATCCATTGCCGAGGATTGATGATTTATTTGATCAGCTTCAGAGTGTCAAGGTGTTTTCAAAGATTGATTTGAGATTTGGCTACCATCAGTTGAGGATTAGGGCATCCGATGTTCCTAAGACAGCATTTCGAACTCAGTATGGGCATTATGAGTTTTTAGTAATGTCATTTGGACTGACAAATGCCCCAGCAGCATTCATGGATCTGTTGAACCGGGTATTCAAGCCCTACTTGGTTTCCATCATGATTGTGTTTATTGACGATATCTTGGTCTACTCCCACAGCCGAGATGAGCACAAGCAGCACCTTCGGATCGTTCTTCAGACTCTGAAAGACAATCAGTTATATGTTAAGTTCTCAAAATATGAGTTTTGGTTGAGTTCAGTTGCTTTCTTGAATTACGTTGTATCAGCAGAGGGTATTCGGGTGGATTCTAAGAAGATTGAGGTAGTTCATAACTGGCCTAGACCCACATCCGCTACAGAGATCCATAGTTTCCTAGGTTTGGCGCGCTATTACCGTCGATTTGTGGAGAGATTTTCATCCATAGCAGCCCCGTTGACCAGATTGACCCAGAAGGGTGCACTGTTCAGGTGGTCAGACGAGTGTGAAGAGAGCTTTCAGAAGCTCAAGACAGCTTTGACTACGGCACCGGTATTGGTGTTACCCACAGGTTCAGGACCTTATACAGTATATTGTGACGCATCCCGTATTGGTTTGGGTGCGGTATTGATGCAGGGTGGAAAGGATATTGCATATGGTTTGCGGCAGTTGAAGGTTCATGAGAATAATTACCCTGTTCATGATCTAGAGCTAACATCCATTGTTCACGCACTGAATATTTGGAGGCACTATCTTTACGGCGTGCCATGTGAGGTATTCATGGATCATCGGAGCTTGCAGTATTTGTTCAAGCAGAAGGAACTCAATTTGAGGCAGAGAAGGTGGTTGGAGCTATTGAAAGACTATGATAACACCTTATTATATCATCCCGGGAAGGCCAATGTGGTGGCGGATGCTTTGAGTAGAAAGTCAGTAAGTATGGGTAGCCTTGCATATATTCCAGTTGGTGAGAAACTGCTTGCATTGGATGTTCAGGCCTTGGCCAACCAGTTCGTGAGATTAGATGTTTCTGAGCCCAGCTGTGTTCTAGCTTGTACAGTTGCTCGGTCTTCTTTGTTAGATCACCTCAAAGATCGATAGGATGACGATCCTAATTTACTTGTCCTTAGAGACACAGTGCGACACGGTGGTGCCAAGCAGGTTACTGTTGGAGATGATGGAGTTTTGAGGATGCAGGGTCGTATTTGTGTACCTAATGTGGGTGGACTTAGTGAGTTGATTCTTGAGGAGGCCCACAGTTTCCGGTATTCTATTCATCTGGGCGCCGCCAAGATGTATCAGGACTTGCAGCGGCATTATTGGTGGAGGAGGATGAAGAAAGACATAGTTGCATATGTAGCTCGGTGTCTAAATTGTCAGCAAGTAAAGTACGAGCATCAGAGACCTAGTGGTTTGCTTCAGAAGATGGATATTCCTGAGTGGAAGTGGGAGCGTATCACTATGGATTTTATAGTTGGACTTCCACGGACTCAAAGGAAGTTCGATGCAGTTTGGGTCATTGTGGACAGGCTAACTAAGTCAGCGCATTTTATTCTTATGGAAGTTACCTATTCCTTGGAGCGGTTGGTAGAGATTTACATTCGTGAGATCGTTCGTCTTCACGGGGTGCCCGTGTCTATCATTTCTGATTGAGGTACGCATTTTACCTCGCACTTCTGGAGGGAAGTACAACGTGATTTGGGTATGCGGGTTGAGTTGAGCACAACATTCCATCCTCAGACGGACGGGCAGTCCAAACGCACTATTTAAATCTTGGAGGATATGCTTCGCGCATGTGTTATTTATTAATACATCATATCATTATTGTCGAGCTAGTTTCATGACATTGTGAGCCCGTGAGTGAGACTGGAGAGATTGACGACTGAGTGAGACCGAGGGCCTGAGTGAGAGTGACATTTTGGGATCGGGCTGCATGCCGCAACATATTATATTGATTATACCATATATATATATATATATATATATATATATATATATATATATATATATATATATATATATATATATACTATACTATACTATATGGATCGGATTGCACGCCGTAGCGGGTATTATACAGTGTTGAGTGATTGAGTGTGCTGAACATAGTGAGAGAGAATGCGAGATAGTGAGATTGATTATTCTGAGAGTGTGAGTACATGAGCTCATCATTGTGATGCATTGCATTTGACATGCATACTTGAGATACATGCATAGAGGTGCATTTCCTTCTACTACCCAGTTTTGGGGACATTTGTGATTTTACATGTATCTTGACATGTAGGATAGAGAAGTACTTTCCTCATGCTATTTGAAAATGAAACATCTTACTATTTGTTGAAAGGAGTTTTGGGAAAAATCACAGTTTTCAAACTTACTCGTATTTTGACTTTTTCGGTTAAAAGATTTAGATTTTCACTGAGATACTTGAAAAGAAATGCCTATTTTTTTCTGGAACTGTGAACGGACTGAGCCTTTTATTTCTGAGATACTCTTTTATTACGTGTACTATGTTGTTATGAACTGTTGTGGAATATTGGTGTTGGACCCGACCTTTCTGTTAGCTCGTCACTACTTTCAACTTAAGGTTTGGTTTGTTACTTATTGAGTACATGGGGTCAGTTGTACTCATACTATACTTCTGCACCTTGCGTGCAGATGTTGGCTGCTGATATTGCTGTGTTCGATAGGAGCTGGATTTGAAGATGTACATGCGTCCCGGTTGTAGCTGCCTCTTGTTCGTGGTAGCCTTAGATCTATAAAACTCGATTTATGTACTTTCCAAACAGATGATGTATTTATTTTATTTTCGCTTTGTAAACTCTATTCTTAGAAGCTCATGACTTGTACTACTAGTTCTTGAGAAATGTATAAGATTGAGATAATTTTTTTACTTAATTGCTTTATTAATTGTTATTAGAATTGGTTAGTGGTTAACTAGCTAACCTAGCAAGTTGGGTTAGATGTTATTACGCTAGTTGGATTTTGGGTAGTGACATTAATAGAATTAATGTTTGCCTACAACAAAAGACTATCTTAAAACTAACGCCTTTTTCCATTCCAAACTTGATCTTTATAAACAAAAAACAAAATCTAAAGTCCCTCCAAATTAATGTTAATTATTATTATAAAAAATACTTCATTTAATAAGTCATTTAATTATTTTTATAATTTTTAGAAGTTTAAAATTAATAATACTTTTATTTATTAATTTTTTTTCTTATTTGGATTGAAAGTCCTAATATTTAGAATTTTAAAATATTAAAATTTTATTATATAGATCATGCACTTAAATTACGCGAGATGTCTTAGGTACGGGGCTGCCATTTTTTTAATTCTAATTCTAAGTCATTCTCTAGAGTAAATATGTCATGGATGAGTCTTCTTTTAATTATAAATTCTCTCACAGACTTGCTTTAGTATCCTTTTAAATGTTTTTTTAATTTTTATTGCTATTTAATTTGATTTTACGATCATATGAAAGTTGTAGATTATCAGTTACCTAATTATATATTTTCAGTTCTAACCTTTCAGCACTATTTTAAGTTTTTAAGGACTTGTTCTTGCTGAAAGCCTGAAACTGAAAAGGAAGCATGATAACTTGTGAATTTAAAGTTATAATAATATTAAATTAAAATAAATTTTAAGTTGAATTATTGACTTATGATTGAAGATTTTATGAGACTTAGTTTATTTATTGAGTTATTATACACGATTAACATATATGATCATCTTCATGAACTCATATTTTTTTTATTTAAACATAAAATTTAAATAAATTAGTACTCATTAAGATAGAATACACGTGCATCGCGCGTACCTTGAAACTAGTTAAGTAACAAATGCAGGTATATGATACACATTTCTTGCATTAGATTGGATGTGAGGCTATGGTTATTAATGAGGCATAATTTACTAAAGAGATAATTTTTTATAATGATATTTTATTTTGAAAAAAATAATTTATGTGTCCACTTATTAAAAGAAGTAGAAATTTATAATTATCAAAATAGAAAAAATGCATTTATTATTATTGAAAAACAAATACTCCTATTCTTTACCTCAAATTGACAATTGGAAGTGAAAAGTACCAAAAATATACTTTAGACTTTAGAGGAGTCCGGAATCAAAGTGTGGTATTTTTGGACTCAAGCGACCAAAATTGGTTTAAAAAAAAAGACTGGGCACCATAATATATATAGCGCGGTGAACCGTAACAGCACGTTTGTCCGTTAAGGTATAGCGCGGTGAATAACCGCGCTATAGGTATAGCGCATATATACCGCGCTATACATAAATGTTGGGCCCACCAATAATTCTTCTGCACTTAACTAACACACCAATAATTCATAGGGGTATAGCACACATATTTAAGGCGCTATACATCAAATAATTGTACCCCGGGCTGGTTTTTTCCTTATTTAAGGAGTTTCAGGATTTTGTAAAAATTCATTCAGGATCCTTCAAGTCTTCCGAAATATTTGTTCATTAAATATTTGTTCGTTAAGTTATTTTGTATTTTGTCATAATGTCCGAAGAGCGAAAAATTAGGGCTTCATTATATTGGGGTGGGAGGTGGGGGTGGGGTGAGGTTGTGGTGGAGAATAATTCAGTATTTTATAGTTGTTCTCCACAATGTCATGTTAAGTTGCCACTTACAATGGAGTATGATACATTGGTATCGTTTTTATGTAAAAAAAATGAGTGTGAGCAAACGTTCAGTGAATATTAAAGTAACCGAAAGATATCCGTATTTTGTTATTCCGCAAGGGGTTGCTTGTTATGCTGAGTTTAACATCGAAGACGATGAAACTCTCACAGATTTTTTGAGGACTTCGGATGAACATCGGGAACTTCTTGTGATAAAAATGTTGGAAATGTACGTCAAGGCTGAAGACGTTCGCAATAATGAAGTTCCGCAAAGTAGGAATATCCATCAATCATCGGGTGATTATTTTGGAGCAGTTTTAGCCGAATAGGCTCCGGGTGAAAGAGTTTGGCTTGATCTAAACTTATATCCACGGGCGAATGAGGACCGAGAATATAATTTCTCTACATAATCCACAAGCCGAGTGGTAAAATTTAAATTTTTCTTGCGTTACGATGTTTATTTTTATGTATTGAATTTGTATTAACACTCATATATTCTACAGGGGGTACCGGCTAGATATGAATTTTACAAGTTATGAACCGACAGATAGTTGGAATATTCCTAGTTTTGGTGTGTTGGATCATGTGCATCATGGGATATCAACACATTATGATTTGTAAGTTATGTGATAAAGTGTCTATGTAAAGTTTGTACGAATTTGAGAAACTCATTATTTTATTGGTTGTGCAGTGAAAATGAGTAACTTGAAGATCCTATCCTTACTCAATTGCCTGAAGACAACACATTTAATCGGGATCTGGAAGATGCACAGAGTCAGGAAGAGAATATTGATTATGACAATAATGCTGATGAGTTTGGAGATGACACGCCCTTCCCTGATGAGGGTGATGATGATGAGGGCGAGAATATTGAACCTGATTTGATGAGAGAGCATGCTCCACCTCCCATTAGACCAAGTGTGTACGAGTCTCATGTGCCATTTCATTCAAGGAAGATTCCCTACCTTTATCATTTACCAAGTACACCGGATGTGGATGCCCTCACAAGGGATCTTGACGAAATTCGGACGTCAATGTGGGATGAATCTAGAGCAACGGTGCTGCCAAAAGGAATGCTTTTTGCTGATAAAGCGCGCCTAAGCAGAGCGGTGTGAATGTACAACATAAAAGAGTGTCGTGAGATCGTGGTTCATGAGTCATCTCCAGAAGTATACAAGGTTATTTGTCGTAGATGGTTTCAAGGTTGTAATTGGATGCTTCGTGCGAGAAAGCTGGAAACAAATATGTGGGTTGTGGGTAAATACATTGGTACCCATAATTGTAAAATAGACACATTCAGTGGGAATCATTTTAACTTAAATGTTAACTTGATTTGTCTTGTCTTGATTCCACACATTGAAGCGTCCATAAATTACAAGATCAAATAGTGTATAACATTTGTCCACCAAGGATATGGATGTACCATTACCAAAAGAAAGGCATTTCTCGGGCACAAACGTGCATTTGAAATTATTTATGGTAACTGGGATAAGTCCTTTGCCTCTCTACCCAGGTACATGGCCGCATTGCAACACTGTAACCTCAGGACTATTGTTGAATGGAAGCTTGAGCGGAGTCCGGGAATACCAGAACACATATTCAGATATGTGTTTTGGGCATTTAAAGCATCCATTGATGGTTTTGTGCATTGTCGGCCGGTAATATCCATAGACGACACTCATGTCTATGGAATGTATGATATTAAGTTGTTGATCGCCGTTGCAATAGATGCTAATGGAAGTATATTTCCCATAGTATTTGCTATTTGTGCCAATAAAAGCCAAGAGACATGGACATTAATTTTGAACCACTTGAAGGAGCACGTTGTCAGACAACGTTCAGGTATTTATCTAATATCCTATCGGCATGGTGGTATTTTGACTTCTGTACAGAATTTGTGTGCATGCCAGGAACTGTATGCCTACCACCGTTACTATGTGAGGCACCTGAAGGCTAGCTTCTAGAGGGCTTATCTGAACAAGGACTTGCATGATTTAATGTGGATGGCTGCAACCGATCACCAAAAGTGTAAATTCAGGAGGCAAATGGAATTGATCAGGAAGGAAGACCAAGGAGCCTATAGTTGGTTGATGCGACATGAGCTTGACAAGTGGACTTTGCATGCGGATGGTGGCAGAAGATGGAGAATTCTGACTACAAATGTGTTAGAGTCTTTCAATGGGTTATTGAGGTCTGCACGTGGATTGCCTATCACTGCCATGGTGCGAATGTCATTCAAGCAGATGGCGGAGAGGTTTGTTGAAAGATCTAGAGGTGCATCGTCATTAATGGAAATGGTTGTTAAATTTATGCCAATACCAATGAAAAGATTTGAGAAATACAGGAAGCGAGCACAGTGACATTCATTTTTGTAGTATTGCAACGAGCGAAATATTTTTGAAGTTCGCACTGCTATTCATCACAACCGGGAGAATAATACACACACCGTCAATGATGCCAGAAGGTTATGCTCATGTGGGAAATTGTCCATCTATCACATGTCGCGTTCACATGACATGAAGTGCTTTCAACATACAGGTTTCGCGACAACAAGGTTCGTTGATAAAGAATATAGTGTTGCTGTATACTTAAACACCTATAGTGGATAGTTGCAGCTAGTGGGTGCTGAGCATTATTGGCCGTCAGAACTATTTAAAATGGTGTGTAACAAGGATGATGTGAGTCAACAACAAGTGCAAAAACGAACGCATATACCGAACCAAATAGATATTGGTGATACCGTTTATGTGCGTAAATGTGGCATATGTTCGTCCTAAGACACAACCGTCATAAATGTCCTTCAGCTGGTTTGGGTGCGGTTGTAATTCAGCTCCCGGTGGAAGTTCATCCAATGTGCCCAATTATCAAGGATACACGTAGTTTTTTTTGCAGTAATTTGTTGTAATAAGTGTATGTAAATGTTCAGCTTGCAAAATGTATGAAATAAAATTATATTTCCATTGGGGTTACATTTAACTGCTATTTAGTATTAATACTTCAGTACAACAATTTAACATACAACCCAAGAAAATAAACAATTGTCATTCGCAATTATCGTCGTTGTCTGGCACTATTTCATTGTCATTGTCTTCATCTTCTTCGTCAACTTCGTGTGCGTACCCTTCAAGACCGAGGGCATCGTAATCTACGCCCCAGTTGACACACATTTCTCTAATTTTATCGCTATCATCAATAAGACCACTTGCTTGATTTCTACAATAATATGGGATTCATACGTCCATCATCTGTGGTAGAAACTTAGGTAGTCCCTCCCACTCGACATTGGTAGGTAGAAAATAAATGTGAATTTCAAGAATGGTATGATGAATCCATTAATCAGGAATACTACAAATCATGTTTGCACTACGTTTGGAATATGACCGGTGAATACGAGCAACTCCAGATCTTTAAACTACAACAACAACTTGTGGGAGTGAAGGAGAAACTAAAAGAGCCAGAAGAAGAAAAAAATAGGTTGGAAGAGAAATTTAAGTGGTTGAAGTACAGAATAATGGGCGATAGTGACTAAACAAATACATGGATGTATTGAGTGTAGTATTTTGTCTTTATGTTTTGCGTGTCATGTATTATCATTAATTGTACCGAATTTAAATTATGTTAAGTTGTCATTTTTTATTTGTGTTGTAGTATTAAACTAATAAATAACCCGAGAAATAAAAACACATGCGCAAATTATGTAAAACATAAATAATGTTGCTATTATATATTTTATGTCATATATACAGATAATAATAAATGTCAATGTGTCCAACAACCTGTATGCTTTAAATCATTGGCTGGCCTGAGGCGCATCCCATCCCGCCCGGCTACGCTATCAGGATCATACTCATCACGTCACCTCTTTATCAGAGGATGCGCTGCAACATGATCGTCGGTAAGGCTGGCAGACTTGGTAGAAACGGTCGTCGGTCCAGCAGTAACCTACAGAATAATAAGATATTTTAGTATATGAAATCTAAATTACTAACGTATGTGTTAGCTAAAATATTTTTAATGGTCATACCATGGTCTCGGCGGGCTCCTGAATAAAATGAGTCGTGTACGGCATGTCAGTATCGCACAAAGTGGCCTCCGTGATGGGTGATGATGATGTCTTTAAAAAAAATAAAAACGCTTTAGATACCGATGACTAAATAATGAGATAAAAACAAATAGAAATAATAGTAATACAAACAAACTTGCGCGTGAGTAGCAACACACTGCTCAGTCAGAACATCGGGGTGCACTGAAGTAGATGAAGTATGTGACACATCCTTAGTAACCCTCGATGATGAGCCATAACTCAGTCGTCGTCCACTATGTACCTCTCATATCGGACGATCCTCAGTAACCGTTAATGGTCCTGCTCGATCAGGAAAATAGTGATCCCACTCCTGCTGCGTAATGGTCGTGCCCGCGATCAACAATGGAGCTGACGGGGTCAACCGCGAAGTCCATGGCGACAGCTATAGGCTGAATGACGGCATATCATGAGGAGCATCATATGGCTCAGGGTGGTCACCCGGTTGATCATCTCTAATATCATCTACAAGTTCCTCAACGCCCCCTTGTGGGGGACCCCGTCCTCGCCGACCACCATGACCTCGTGGGACACCCCTTCCTGTATGGCCACACCTGCCATGTCTACCACGTTCAGGCTCCACTACTGGCCCGCGATGGTAGTCCTCTAGCAGCACATAAGCAGCCTCGTATCCTAATCGCTTATCATCTCAGGCACGCCTTAATGTCCGGGCACCCATATCTGTAACTTGACTTCCATACTCGTGCAAAGCTATCGCTCCCTCGCCGGTATGCTGCAGCATCTGCAGTCCTAGCTGGTAGAACTGATTTAATCCAATAGCCTACATAACATGTCAAATAATAATTATGGAATGATAATTTAATGTTATAAGTAAGTATAACAAATAACAAACCAGTGTCTCATGCCTCCCAGCGTATGGAATGTACCGACCACCTGCGCGATGAACGGGGTTCCCGATATGAAATCGGGTAATGCTGCGATACCAGCCCATATACTCATGCTCGCCATCCGTACGCTCAGGTGTAAGGGGTGGAGGAATCAGGTCATACATCTGGTCCCAAACCTCAATCTGGGCCTCTAGCCAGTCCACGTATGTCTGGTCGACCCTGGAACGATCATCCCACTGGTAGTGTGTCCTAAGCCAAGCGGGAAGGATAGATATAAGCTGCGGTCAACCAAACTGGCGAAGGACTCGCTCGGTGGCATGATACTTGACAATATCGAGACATATCAGTGGGACAGAAAAGCTCCACATAGCTAGGCCGTGGGAGCAATAATCAGGCAAACCAGCTATGAGCGCATCGCTGTATAGCCTCCATATGAACTATTAATTAAACACATAAATCGTGAGTAAACGCAACACATATAAAGCCAGACCAAGTAAACTTAAGTATACACGTATCTGCGTCCTTCAAGCAAAATCCAACAAATCCCTGTAATACGAGAGATGATGTCGAGCCTCGACCTTGCGTCCGTAGCCTCGCCTATCAACCCACCTCCTAGCTAAAGGGAGAAACAGTGGAGGTGGTGCATCCGGAGCGATGGGTGGTAGAGGTGGCTGAAACTGTAGGAACCGCTCCCAGGCCCAAACCTAATATACATAGTGGGCGTAAGATTTTAAGTTATTATTTTATTGTGTATGTTATAATCATGAAAAGAATTGACTATGTTTTCACCTAATATACATTGTGTCCATGCAATCCCGTATATTCGCTAAGAGCATACGGGTAAGCTACAGGTAGTCCATCAACCGGCAGACCAAAAAAAACCTCCACGTCCTCAAGCATGATGGTAGCCTCGCTGATGGGTAGATGAAACATGTGCGTCTCCGGTCGCCACCGCTCTATCACAGCCATGATCAACGCCCAGTCGAACTGCAACTGGCCGATCTCTATGATCCTGTAGAAACTCGTATCCTGAAAGCGTCTAACTATACGGGGATGGAGTGGGTGAGCCCTAATGAACTCTCATATATCGTCTATACGTCTGGCGCGGAATGTCTGGGACAAACACTGCCCATCCCATGCGTACGAAGACCTATGCTCGGCCTATAGCAATAGTAGCTCTAGCAATGCAGATCCAGGACGCACATACGGAACCTCCATGACGATGACTGTAAATTGAACAATATTAATTAAAGTATTTTTCTTTTTAATTGCTTAACATCTTTAAATATATTGTAATATCTTTAATATTAAAATTTATTCGATATTTTTACTATATTGTTACTTAGGTTTATACATTTTTTATATTATAATTTTATATGTGAATTCACTATTTTATATGTTGGTTTATCATTTTATATATTAGTTTTTTATTTTATATGTTACTTTATTATTTCATATGTTAGTTTGACTATTTTATATGTTTGTTTATTATTTTATATGTTAGTTTCTTATTATATGTTTGTTTCTTATTTTATATGTTAGTTTATTATTTTATATGTTAATTTATTATTTTATATGTTGATTTATCATTTTATATGCTAGTTTATTATTTTATATGTTAATTTATTATATTATATGTTGGTTTATCATTTTATATGTTACTTTATTATTTTATATGTTAGTTTGACAAATATTGTTGTTTTTTAATGTTATTTTCTTATGTTTGTTGACTAGAATTCTAGAGATTTTGTGTTTGAACTATCTATCTTTTTTTCCAGATAGTTTTGGGTTTAACAGATAATTAAATAATTAATTTCAATAACTACAAAGATACTACGCTAAAGGGTACTATATTTTACTACGCTAAAGGGCACTACATTACAAATACGGGCACTACATTAAAATTACGGGCACAACATAACACTACAGGGAACTAAACAACATTAAAGTCACATATTAATATATGTACAACAATAACATCTAAATAAGATTAATTACTCCTAAAATAATAATTTATCTATTTTACTAATCTTTTAGCACATAAAAATATAATCCGGATAAAAAATAACAAATTAATTTAATCACAAAACAATCACGAAAATACATATACCACAGTAAAAATTAATTAATAAATATTTTTTATAAAAACTACAAACATTAATTATTCATAAAATAACAATTTCTCTATTTTACTCATTTGTTTAGCACACTAATAATATAATCCGGATAAAAAATAACAAATAAGCATTTTTTATACATGAGTTTTAACAAAAAAATAAGTTGTAATACCTCGATTTTAATTTTTTTAAAAGTTGAAGATTTGATGATTTGGAGCCGAAACAAGCAACCCACTACACGATAACGGCTTAGATACGATGTTAGTTTGCTACAATACCGAAAATCTATACTTTTTGTGGAATCGATGGGCTCCAACCGAGCTTTTTTTCTTTAAAAATTTGGAGAGACCGCTGTAATGGGGAATGAGAGGGGTTACTGGTTCGTCTGGTGGGGAAGGAGAAGAGCATGCTTTTTTATATAGGTATAATGCCCATATATACCGCCCTATACTATAGTACGGTATATGTGGGCGCTATATCTTTTCGCCTATTTTAGTTCAAACAAAATGCGATTAAATACTGCGTTATATTTTAACGGATAAATGTATCGTTAAGGTAGAGCACAGTGTTTACGGTCTTTTTTTTTTTTTTTTTTAACCTATTTTGATCTGTTGAGTCCAAAATGGTTTCGGACTCACTCTAGAGACGTGGGAAGTGAAAAGTACGAAACATTTTAGGATATAGAGCGAGTACTAGTGAAGTGAAAGTATTTATCATCCTTTTTTTCCCTTCTGAAATTAGAAACCAAATTGCAATGATGATACCCAATTTCTCTTTTAAAGTGTGTACTCTCCATTATTCTTCACCAGATTTGCACCTTTGAAAACACAAAAGCTGCTTTACACAGATCACACCACCCCCTTTACTTTTCGTCGCACCTATTGTTCTTCTCCATTGCAAATCTCGGATTCCACTCCTTCATGCTGCTACCTCTCAGTTCTACTCATCAACAATGGCAATCATAACTGAAGAACCAGACTCACCAACTCCACAGAAGAACCAAAAACCCCTTAAAAAACCCAAGTCAAAACCTCCACAATCCACCTCCCAAAATGCCACTAAACCCACAAAAACAACAAATGCAACAACAAACCCACTTCATTTCTGGTTCTATTTCACCATTTCAGTCTCTCTTATAACCCTCATATTCATGACCCTCACTTCTCTTTACCCACAAGACCTTAAAACATGGTTCCTTAGCTTGCCTCCTAACCTACGCCAACACTACTCTAAAGGGCAAAATATTAAAGTTCAAATCACCCCTAACCAGCCCCAAGTTGAAGTCTTTACTATCCAAGAAGGACCCTCAAAGTCTTCTGATCATGTACTTATTGTACATGGACTAGGATGTAGTTCTTTTGCATTTCAAAAAGTTGTCAACTTTTTGGGGGTTCGAGGTGTTCATGCTGTTGCTATTGATCTCCCTGGTTCTGGGTTTTCGGATAAGACGATAGTTGTGGAGGAAGAGAGTGTGGGTGGTGGTGGGGTTTTAGAGAGGTTTAGGGATATGTATAATGAAATTCAAGAAAAGGGTATATTTTGGGGGTTTGATCAGCTTGTTGAGCAGGGATATGTGAACTATGAGGAAAATAAAGTCAGGGTTTCAAAAAGAAATGTTGTTAAGGCCATTGATTTGGGACCTGAAGAGATGGGGAAAGTGTTAGGCCAAGTGATTGATTCAATGGGACTGTCACCTGTGGATTTGATTTTGCATGATTCTGCATTGGGTTTGAGTGCTAATTGGGTTTGGGAGAATCGAGGATTGCTTAGAAGTGTGGTGGTTCTAGATAGTGCGACGAGTGGAACAGCATTGCCATTGTGGGTGTTGGAAATGCCAGTTGTGAGGGATGTTGTTTTGGGATTTGGATTTGCTTTTAGGAGATTACTTGGAACGTGCTGTTCGAAGTCGGTTGGTGACTTGGAGGCTGAGGGTCATAGGATTCTTTTGAAGGGAAGGGATGGAAGAAGAGCTGTTGTTGGGATGGGGAAGAGCCTAAATTGTAGCTTTGATTTGAATGAATGGGCTGCTTTAGATGGAGTGAAAGGTCTACCAATGCAAGTAATTTGGTCTGATGCCTTGTCCAAACAGTGGACCGAGGAGGGACGTCAAGTTGCTGATGCAATCCCACAGGCTAAATTTGTCACTCATTCTGGTGGGAGGTGGCCCCAGGTGAGGATAAAGAACATGAGTATTCATTTTAATTTTGTCTGAAAATGTTAATTCCTATAAATTTGAATGAGTTTAGGGCGAGTATCAAAGAGATGTGTGTTTCGATCTGCTTGACGTATAGAGTGGAATTGTGAAGGTCATAGTTTTTGGTGAAGATGCCCGAATGAGGCTCCCCTAGACGTGGAAGTGTAGGCATGTATGATAGTTTATTCTTATTTATATGCTAACATGATTAGTCTTTATCTTGAAAATTCTGCTGTGAAAGCATAAAGCAGTCGAATAACAATGCCAAACAATTTAAGGCTGGTTGAAGATCAGTTACTTTAATTTTTCTTGACACAAAATCTAGAAGAAAATTCTCCTAATATTTTCACTTGAAATATGTGTCTAAATCTAGAAGAAGATTCTCCTAATATTTTCACTTGAAATATGTGTCTTGAGACCAAATAGCTCAAGCAGATATAGAAAGCACTAAAAAGTATCTCTTGTTTCACTTTTATTTTTAGAGTAAGGATTAAAATACCATGTTGTGATGAAAGAAGCTGGACAAACTTGATAGACGATTGTGGATGACTCGGATTGAGTCATACATGCAACAGTGGATACTTTTTTACACCTACTTGATGCTTGTTTATGAAATTATTAAATTATGAGAAAGAAAAAAGAATACCCAAATTGCTAGCTGGATGGCCCTGTGCTGCATTTCCCCTCGTCGAATAGCATTATAAGTTAAACACAGGGGCTTATGACTTCTAGGCTCTAGCTGAATACTCCTTGATTCTGGAGAAGTGTTTGGCAATAACATCCTTAGTTAATATCATGATTCTATTCATGTGATAATTACCAAATCTGTTATGATGGTAAGCGCCCTCCACTTCCAACCAAGAGGTTGTGAGTTCGAGTCACCCCAAGAGCAAGGTGGGAGTTCTTGGAGGGAAGGATGTCGAGGGTCTATTGGAAACAACCTCTCTACCCCAGGGTAGGGGTAAGGTCTGCGTACACACTACCCTCCCCAGACCCCACTAGTGGGATTATACTGGGTTGTTGTTGTTATTCATCCATTTATTTGCAGAATTGTTCATCACTAGTGAAGTTAGTCTTTTTACTTTTCGAAGATAACAATTTATTGATTTGATGGAACCCCCCCCCCCCCCATACAAGTTATAAATAAGTACTTATTAAAACATAAATAAATGAATGGAATAAGTGAAGTTATTATTTGACCATAGCATCGTGTATGGCGATGTTACTCGTGCTGTAATGATCAAATCTTTTCTTCATTCACTCATTTGCTTAATATGTAGTAAGTGAAGTTAGTATACTTAATAAATAAATAAATGAAATAAGTGAAATTATTATTACTCAAGCCGAGAGGGGCTATTACCTGATAGCTTTAAAAATGAGTTCCTTAGTCCGTTAAGCTTCTCTTAGTGACTGCACTATTGGTATTTAAAGTGACATTTCTATTTTTTTATTAATGGCTGCCGATGTGGAGACTACATCATCCAGTCCCGCTGATATGGGGGTGGGAATTGGCTGTGATATTACACTCTCTCCCTTATCCTTCTTTCTCCCCCATCCACCTCATTACCACAACCACCTACGCCATTGCCACCTTAAATGTGTTTTTTGCATAACCTTATGTTTGGTGATAAGGTTATTACCTATGTGTTTATTTGTATAATTACGCCTGGTATCATCAATAATATCCATACAGGACCATAATCATCACAATTTGGTACATCTTTCTGCTTACTAATTCATTTTCTATCTGGAATTCATCTTAAGGCAACTTCTTCATAATAATCCTCAAATCATGCCCTTAACTAGAGCCTCATGAAGCTTTTTGTCACTTTATGAGCTCCATTTCATAATTTGGCCTGCTTGGCTGCTTTCTCACGGATAAATTCCAGTCACACTTGCTTAGCACATTCCAGTTGTAATCTACGACATAGCTTATTGACAAAAAATAAAAGAGAAAATAAGCAATTCCGTCTTTTAGCAGATTAGTCTCATTTGCAGATCAATTCACGAGTACTCGGAACTGTACATGAAAGGCAGCCAGATTTTCTTTATGAATTTAACAAAGCCTCTTCACACGTAGTGTCTGTCTGATAACTTGTGAAGGCCGAGCTTTAAACTTTTCAACTAAATGCTTCTTGGTCTTGGACCAAAAATGTTTGAAGAGTTCAACTCTCTCCTCTCTAGTCCAAGTCTTTGGATACCAACCATTTTCAGATGCGTGCAATTTAAATACACGTTGTCAGTGACTGATGCACTTTAGGGTAATGATCATGATGCTCTTTTCTTGTTTCTACCTGATCTGGTTATAAAAGTATAGCCTTGTCTGTTGGTATAGTAGTTTACCTATACCGCTACACTGATGTGTAAAGGAGCATGGATATGGCATCAGCTGTGTGCTGTGCTGTGAGCCTGTGAAGGGGATGCTCTGCATGTTTGTTCATGCAAAGGAACTCGAATAATTTTCAGAAACTTGTCTTTACTTGATTCATATGCATGCCTGTTGATACCAAAGTTTTGCCATTTTTTCCTTTAAAGTTTGAACTATACAGATGTTATAGGGTTAATTTCTTTTTGACAACAGAACTACTAATAGCTTAATTATATATGTTGCTCAAAGATGATCTAAACACCTTTTTGCTGATTTTTAGGAGCATAATTCTGAGGAGATAGCTGAAAGTATCTACCAGTTTGTCTCCTCCTTGCCGAAGTCTGTGAGACAAACTGAGGAAGAACCTGTACCTGAACATATCCAGAAGATGTTTGATGAAGCGCAGAGTGGTGATCAACACCACCATCATGGCCATGGCCACGAGCATGGTCATAGCCATGGACATGCTCATGCTGGATATATGGATGCATATGGGCTTGGTTAGGGGTGGGCCATGTGATTTGCTCTCCATAAAATGCACTCTTTGATTGCTTTCCAAGTTTTAAGACTAGAATAGATTCATATATCATACCATTATTCCTCCTCTTCTTTTTTCCCGCCTCTAGCTGCAGTTTCATAGTGGTACCTGCTCAGAGCTTTTCTGCTGTCTAATTTTTGTTATTGTACAAGTGTTGTATTATGCATCCGATCAAGTTGAGAGTTTGTAATGTAGTCTGAGGTGTAGTCAGACTGATGCTTGGCTGCTACACCCTAAATCCTTCAAATACGTTTAATCTCTTTGTAATATGCATACTTGTGTGCTTAACCACTGTATCCAGTTTCTGCTTTCAACCGTCCATCCAAAGCATCAAAGCGGAACTCAAACTTTATGTCTTTCCCTTACTGGCTCCTCCTCCCTCATTATTTGTGACCGAGTAACACACATGCACCTGTGTGGTAGAAGAAAAGGAGTTGAGACTTTATAATAATCAAATTTTGTATTCAACAAGATGGGAAATGCACTCAAGGGAAGCCGGTTGAGAATTTAAGTCTCGGTACAAAACATTAGGTGATTTCTTTTTTTCTATCAAAACTTTGGTGGATAGAGTTATCTAGGTGATTTTTTTTTATTTATCAAAGCCTTAGTAGATAGAGTTATTTGATACATATTGCCGGTGGAATGTAACATGTATCCCGTGAAATTAGTAGTAGGGGGACGATCACGATCTAGTCAAATATGGAGGTAACTTTCAAGTTTTTGACAGTTTAATGATCTATGATCTACCTCTTTCTGCTGTAATTTCTTCTTTTGAAAATATTGTCTAGGAATTATATACTCTTGACAAATCAAGCTACGTACTAGACTTTATTAGTCATATTATTAGTTTTTTTTTTTCTAAAAAATATATCCAGCAATAGCATCACGTGTAATATATAAGTAGCACATACAATTCACATTTCAGGTTAAGCGACTTGATATCTGTATTTTGAAAAAATCTAATCCCCACTTGTACCTTTTCCAATACATAAATTTCGCCTTTTATCAACTCCGCTAAAATCCATCGGCGGTGCAAGTTAGTCCACACCTTATCCAAATACGCGGTATGCGGCACAAACACCATTATCTGACCATGGGATGTTGCTGTGATGATGACGAACAGCTTCTCCAGCCACTGAACCCTTCCGACATTCAAAACTCCGATCAAATTCCGCCGTCCTCCTCCTCAACCTCCGTCGTCAACGGCGGAGACACTGTGATATCTCCGATGAATTCCAATTTTTCGGCCTTGATATGCCACGACACTCTACGCGCCATCCTCGAGAAACTCGCTCTCCCAGATTTGGCGCGTGCGGCGTGTGTGTGTAGGATCTGGAACTTGGTAGCCTCCGATCGTGAAATGCAGACTAAGGCATTTAAGGTTCCTTGGAAGATCAAGGACGTCATTGGGGATCCTACCTCCGGTAGCTTCTGGAGGGATAATAGCCTCTCCAAATTCGCCATTTCTCATCGCATCGTCCGTGGTGATAACGTTGCTAGTCTCGCCGTCAAGTACTCCGTCCATGTATACTCTCTCTTTGTGTATTTTCTGTATGTATATATCTCTTTGTGTATTTTCTGTATGTATATATCTCTTTGTGTATTTTCTGTATGTATGTATATATATTTTTTTCATTTTAGAGTCATTTTTGTTTTTTGTCCTTAATTCAAGGTCATATTTTGATGTCTAAGTCTAAGGTGAATGATAAAAATGTTGAAAAACTGGTGAAAGAATTAACAGAAAGAGAATAAAATCATAAACTTTTTTTAGTGCTGGAGTGTTTGTGTTTACAAGGTGTATGGGTGAAAATTGTTTTGTGTGTGATGAGAGACCTTGTATGGGTGAAAATCATAATCAAGCTTTGTGAATAATTATGAGAGACCTTCATTTCATATGTTATTACAATTATAAATGGATAAGCCATAACTTGTTCTTATTCTTTTAAACTAATTATTTGCGCTTGTAAATGATGTGGGTTTCTACTTGGTTAATAATTTCCTTTAATTGACAGGTCATGGGTATAAAACGCTTGAACAATATGCTGAGTGACCATGGTATATACTCGAGGGACAGGTTACTCATTCCTATTAGCAATCCAGACTGCCTCATCAATGGCACTTGCTATATAGAGCTGGATATATATGCAAAAAGGGAAGTGGCAGTTTTGTATCTTGAAGGTGGCCCTGATCCAAAGCTCACTACAATGTTAAATAGATTGACATCAGAGAGGAGCAAGAAAAAGGTGATTGACTCCCTTAGGAGAAGCATGCAAGTTGATGGTGAAACTGCTCAATATTACTTTGCTGTATCAGATGGTGACCCTCGATCTGCTTTCACACAATTCTCTGAGGATCTGAGGTGGGAGAGGGAGGTAGGGTTCACTTAACTTGTACATGTCAAAATGGTTGATCCTGGTAAAGATGTGTGAATGGAGAAGTAATGCGTCCCTGAGTTGCATTCGGTTCTACAAAGGAATAATGATCCTTCGTCGGAGTGATTGGAGGAGATGAATTCCATCTATTAGAATTGCTGTTACTGCCAGCAAAACATCAACAAGTTTATTCACGTTGTATGTAATTCTATGTAGTCAGATACATTTCGGTGGTTTGTTGCTCTGTATAAGTGTTGAATTCCATCCACATTCTTGTAAAATTTACGCCTAAATGAATGGAAACTTGTATTATCCGTAACTTCAGCTGGGCTTACTGCTACATCAGCTAACTTGTCAAAGAATTGTGGAGCAGCAGCCCCTTTTGCTCGGTTAAATCTTTTGCTACAGAAACTGGACGAGACATTGCAGTGCCATGGGTGATCTCTTCATTTCTGCTATATGAGCTAACATTTTCTGCAACATTGAAACCAATAGATTCTTGAAACAGGACAAAGGCCAGTATGAAATTGCCCTTCGCCTTATTCTCATTTGGTTTCATTTAGACTACACAAACTTGCAAGTAATGCTCATTTTTGTGCACCATATAGTTGGAGCAATGCAAAACATAAGATTGCTTCTCGGATTATCTCAGGAGCACCGAAACAGCATTGTCTATCCACCTAGAAAATTGATCCCTAGAGAGGATTAAATAAAAGAGAGAAAAACAAGCAATATATATTTCTATTTGTATCTCAGTCAAAAGAGCTTTTTATTTTGTGGAATGAACCATTTCCTTTCTTTTCGTGGAAAAAAATTATGTTCAAGTAAGCAAATATGTTATGGTTCTAGGAGTCTATCTATCGTGTATAGACTTTAAGGGCGTGGTGGCCTACCCATCGAGGTAAAGTCAGGACCTAAAAGATCGAATGGAACAATATACCATTTGAGATTTCGTTTAATGGTAACAGCACGCGTCGGTTAGGAACACATCAAAAAATAAAAAATCATAAGATGACTCCTCCAATCTGAATACTTCCTTCTTTGAATTATGGTTTCAAGAACAATCTATTCGTGGTGTATACATGAAGTAGGCGAGAGGACATAAAAAGAAGCCTCTCCCTCTGATGTGCGCTGAATTTCCAATACAAGAAATCAGATTATGGAACTTCAAAAACGTACTCCACAATCTATTACCAGCAAATAAAAGGATCATTTTTTCAATCAACTACCAGCATCTAAATTGGAGCCTTGCACATGCTGGACTTCTATGAATCTGTTATCCCCTGGTACGATTATTTTCAAGTGCGGCCAGCTCTTTTTCCTGCTGCTCTCTGAGATAGCTCTTGGCTGTTGTATTTACAATCTTGGCTGAGAAGTTCAGGAGCATGAGCCACACAACAGTGTTCCATATGGAACCAGGCGATAAATCCCACTTTTTTGCCTGCAGTATAACATAGGTTTTTAGTTCATGATTGTGTTTTGTATGTATGCATAAGAACTTAAACTGCATATTTGTTCAACAAATAAAAGTTGACATCCTCGTGTAAAAGAGGCCATCCAGACACGAATGAGATTGACGAGTCAAGGGACAAGCAGGTTAACTAGGATCTAATAACTCTACCATACGAGGTCATATTTGTGGTATAGATAACTAGCCAAGGAGATCTTCAGGGACAAGCTATGGGTGTGAATACAGACTCTGATTATGGTGGTTGCATGTTAAGCAGATATTCTATGCCAAATTAGTAGGTTAATTTTAGTCAAAGTTTTTTCTCATAAACTTAGTTGAAGAGGATCTCATATGGTAATACACCTTTTTTCCCTTTTCAGATGATACAACTCTTGTCAGCATAAAAATAGTATGTAAGGCTTGGCTTTTCTTTTTCTGATAAGTTGACTTGGGCTATATTTTTATGCATACCAACTAGATGACAACTAACTTTCTTTGAACCAAACCTTCTTACACCTATAAAGCAACAGTAAAGTTCAAGATATATTCCAGCTCAGAAGGTGGAAGGAGAAAGTTACCTTTAGCATAGGAAAACATGCATGAAGCAGTAACGACAGCATTACCTCAACATTAATTTTCTGATGACTCAGTGTATTACCTTTACGTTAGACACTGGAGGGGACACTGCCATGTACTTCTCTCTAGCAATATGTAGTTTGGAAATGATGTTTGGCAGAAGCGAAGCAACTCCAGGGATGAGACCAAGCACCCGAACTAATTGATTTTCTATCAAGTCCAACAGTTGATTATTGCAAAGTGAGATGATAAATGCTGTCTGCAAAGTAACTTTCACAAATTAACAACCAAACTTTAATATGTCAGTTGCGATATGAAGCTAGCTACCTGTTTGTTTTCTGTTCTTTGACATCATATTTTTTCGGCTCTTGACCAAAAGTGAAGAGTAATCAGTTTAAAAATGCTCCAAAACGCACACTTATAATCCATACAAATGATCATAGATAAAGTTTGTCCAAATTAATCTAATTGACAGCGCATAATAGTGATTAGTATACTGAGGGTGGCAATGTTAGTTTGTAAAACAGGGTATTTTTACAGTTTTCATCAAATCTTGGCAATCGGAATTTAATCACAGGCGATTGTGCAGTAATTGATGGTCCATAGTCATGAAAAGGGGGAATAAGGACGGACTGATGGAGCAGACTGGGCAGAACACTGGTGGGGGGAAGTGAGGATAGAAGAAAACATGAGGGAGAAGAAAGCAGGAGCTGGAGAGCCCGGTAACGGTATTTCCACCTGTCTTATACCTTAAGACTCAGCAAAAATACATGATATAATCTCTTTTAAATGAAGTTTGCAAACATATTTGGCAAGCATTCAAATACTTATAACTAGAGAAGCATTGGGAGCTTAACAACAAATGATAACATTTGGTAGATGCAGACCTGTATGTGAGTCTTAATAATTGCCTTCCCGATCAGTGTTGCTATAAAGAATTTCCAAAATGGAATACCAAATTGGCCACACATGATACCAGCAAGGTCAAACAGAGGATTTGGCACCTTCACAGGAAACAAAGAGAGCACTAAATAGGCTATCAAAACAAACATAAAAATGGATCGGCAGCAACAAACGCATCATTCATAAAAAGACATATACGTTGTAAAGGACAAGAACACAAATGTGTAACCCCACAAATGTTAGAAAAGACGAGAACAGATTGTATCCCCACCCCAACCCCACCTTTTCTTTGCGAGATATATGGTACAGACGAGTCTCCAGATCTTTTGGGTGGGGGGAGGGGAAGGGGAGAGGAACTAAAACATGCTAAATCGATAATGATAATTGCAAGTAATTAAATGATCAAACTAACTATTGAGATCTGGAATAAAATAAGATTCTAGAAAATTAACTTCACAGCCACAAAGTGGGGCATCTAATTGTGCACAGAAGTGCCCTTGTTTCCAGAAATGAGAAAAAAAGAAACATCAGAAAAATGAAGAAAACAAAATATATCAAGACTAATTGTTCATACTTATTTTATGATGAAATTTTAAGAATATAGCAGCAACCCAGGGAGAGACTGTAAACGAAGACATTTCATTATTTATCAAATGATAAAAAATGAGGAAGCAGTCAAGCAGTAAAAGGTACTTTCTTCTCTCCTCTTTCTCTGTCTAGGGGGAAGGGGGTTAGTGAACTTCTTCTAGCATAAGTTATGTTTAAAAACCTTAATGAGGATTGAAAAATAAAGCAATACAGAGGTCAAAAGGAGGGGTTAATAGACGTAATTTGAAGAAACTCTGTTGGAGGGACAAAATAAGGTCCCAGCAAAACGTGAATAGTGAGATAGGATTTACCGAAGCAAGAACCAGAATTGTGAAGAAATTCAAATACTGTCTGTTAGAAAGAAGCCACTGTTTTATCTGTTTTAAGTGGTTGCTGATAATTCCACTATCTTCTTTTGAACCAGAATCCAAATCTTCCATAAGTTCCCCTTCGCTACCAGAGATACGAGCTGCAATTTTCAAGAGCACGGGAAACATCAGTACCACATTAATCCGGTGACTCCGGCCACTCTGCCACTAATGCATTACTGTAAAGCGGTGCTGTGCAAGATTATAATTGGAACTATATATCCAAAATTATTAGTGTTGTGGATAACTCGAAACATTACAGAACTGAAAAAATACACATGAAGTTGAAGAAAGAAAGAAGTTCTATTGCTCTAGAAGGAAGATGGTAGGTGGGCTTAGATAAGGAATATAGGAAACTATCTTCAAAGCTTCTGCGGAAATAACATTCCCAAAGGTATTCCAAGCTGAAGGTATAAAGAACTACCAGTTGTAAAATTTTCATCAGGCCCTTAGCCAGACTAGAAAATATCTCCAACAGAATTAAAAAGATCAAGGAGGAAAATCCAATTCTCTTTCTTTTTCTTTTTTTCCTTTATTACGAAGGAGAGGTAGCTGGCCCTCACATGACATAACTGTGCTCTGCCCCAAGGACTCCTGACAATGACATTATGAGCTTTTTCGCCAGCTTTTTAGAAGTCGGAAGGGAAATAAATATAAATGGATTAAAGTACGATTGCCAAAAAGATTGATACTTGTCGTCCCAAGAAGAGATGAAGAAAAAGATTACAGAGATTAAGAAAATATCCTGCAATACAATTATTTGGAGTAAAAAAGTTTCCAGAAGTTCAAATGCGAGGTAAAGCACCACTGTACAAGAAGAAATCGCATTGGAAATGCTGCTTACCAGCTCTAGAGATGAAATAAGGAGGAAGCTCTCCAAGAGCTGTTCCAATACCCCACAATATAGCCTCCAACTGAACCTGATTCAGTATACTAGTCAATGGTACCCGTGCGCGGGAAGAAAACAATGGTGGACCAAATTCAGAACAATCCTTATCCAGCCATGAAGGACCACTTCTTAACTGAATTGTATCATATGGAGCACCCTTTATGTCAATCCTTCCGCAGCTCACAGATTTTATTGTGAGTAGAGCAATATGAGGGCCCAAGTACAAGACGAAAGTGTGCAGACCAGAGCCTTTTAGAACAAAGAGAGACAAGGATGAGGAATGACAAAAATATAAGTGAAAGAGTAAAATAAACTGCAATTATAGTTACCACCAAAACCACTTCCAGATAATTCTATAAACAATAAGACTTCCACATATCAGCAATAAAGGAAAATATATAGTTGTTGAGAGATTAGGTCAAGAAACCAGAATTGAAATGACTTAAAAGTCCGACTATGATCTCCAATAAAGAAAGCTCATGTGAGAAGCATGATAGTATGTGTAGAATAGTCAGCTCGCTCAAAATTATTTTAATATAATGATCATTATTCCACGCCAAACATAATTTTTAAAAAATACTCTTGACACAAACTAACACACCGATGAACTTCAAAAGCTTGCTCAAGAAACAGGAACTGCTTGACAATGTGATCAAAGAAAAGATGGTCAAGTCCAGTTGCCAACTATTTTGCAAAGTCCCGTCTTCATGTACTTTGGACAGAACACAAATGGGATTCAGCTAAAATGCTGTATTAAAGAAAATGAGAAAAACACGTATTACCTACAATAGTCGGTTCCTGTTGGAGATGATCTCATGATTGATTAGGGAAGGTAAAATAGGAGCATAGATGACAATCATACCATAGTAGTGCATTGCTAAAAGTTGGAACACAAATACTATCTCAAAGAAAATACTTACAACTTAAAGACAATGCTATCAGCCTATCACTCACTTGATAGAGAACACTGAACAGACTTCATTTTTGTCATAAGAAACACCAAACAGAGTTATTTTAATTTTATAATGACATGCCAAGAGCAAATGCCCACTCACCCAGCCCGATTGATGAAGCCACGCCAAGAGCTAACCACCAGAGTCCAAACCGAAGATAGCTGAGAAGCTCCTGAACCGGCTGCAGTGTCTTGAAGAAAAGCAAACATAAAGTCAAAACAAAAGAGTAAAAAGTTAGAGGAGCATGCATGTGACACAGGATAGCAAGGACGATTGGAAGATAATCCACCCATGCAGGAATAAAATGTATGAATTGTAACTCTCAAGTTTTCATAGTTTTAAGAGATCAATGGCTAAGAATATCTGTAGCTATTAACTAATGATAAACAAAGGTCTTACCGCTATGATGTGAAATTTGGAAGGAAAAATGATGTAGAAAAGATTGACTGCCCAGGATATAACTTAAAAGTCCATTTAAGAAAAAGGAACAATTTCAAATTGCTCTTATTGCTTCTTTGTGAAATACTGGATGAAGATTAGTTTCGCCCAAGTAGATTTAGTTTGAGAAAGCATGTTATATGGGAGAAAAATCATCTCCAAACAAGCATCAAAAGATACCATAATTCTTAAGAATGTACATTAGGTCCAAACAGCGGAAACATAAATGCTTCATTACTTGCCACCTCCTCGACCCCTACTCCCCATCCCAGCAGAAATGACATAATGCTCCTTACGTCAGCTATACCCTAAATCCTCTAACTTTAGCAAACTCTTGCTACGATAACCTAAGTTGTTCGGACTCTTCACTTCCAGTGCCGCACCCCTATCGATACGACGTGGGTATGGGTATGGGTGTGGGATCCGTGTCGGATCTGGTCAACCAATTTTGGGTACTTTGACCAAAATCAACAGAGAAATTTGGGACAGATACAATGATTTTTGAAAACAAATCAAAAGCTAGGGTGATATAGAAGAAAATGGAATACCTTGTATATATAAATTTCTATGTCAGTCCTTTTTCTTTTATCTCCTTCTAAAATTCTACTTTTGTTCAATATTTTCTCCTTCTCGGAATACCTTGTACGTTTTTCACATAATGTCTCATAATTTAGACATATTTTTATAACTCTATTTTTAAATAATTGAATTATTTTTAGCCGAATCCCCGCACCTGTATCCGTACCTGGATCCGAACCCCCGAATCTTTAAATTTAGATCATGAAGGATCTGACCTCTAGATCCGCAACCGTATCGGATACCCACACCCGAGTCCGAGTAATTTAGACGATAACAAGAAGGAAAAACAAAAAAATTCCAAGAGCCCCGGATTATTAGTATACATGTAACATGGTAGACTAATGGGATGTTAGAAATGTGTTATTTAAGTTCCTCAAGTCACATTGCATCTGCCAGACTGCCACTATGAAGAAATGCATTGTAACACAAGAACAAAACAACATACCTCCTCATAGGCCCTGCCACTTTTGAAAAACAAAATCCCACCTGCGGCTGCTAGCAGCATGACCACAAGACAGCTGCACTTGACTATGCTGTTAACTGAGAACTCTTGAAGACACTTTAGAACAGCTAAAACGAAGAATTTCACTGTCTTTAGTGGCTGGTTCGTCAGACTCAGATGCTCCAGCTCCCTATTATGTTTGTTAAGGAGTCCTGATGGAATATATAAATCATCTTCCCAAGTTAAAATCACCATTTCAGAACTTAGTATTTTGTATACAGGATGAACAAGAGACTACAAAAACCTTCACAAGATAAACTTTTATCAAATCACTAGACGCCTAGGATTAAAGAGAGCCAACATAGGCTTCACAAGTTGTAGTCTACATATTTATTGGTAGCACAATCGGCATAGATTCACTGATTCTACCAGGCAAACAAAGTTGGACTTCTCACAAGACATCACTCAATTAACCCGAAGGGGTTGGCATTTTGGTCAAACTTCCAAATCAAAACCTCCTAAGTTTAATCCATACCCCAACCCCCAGATTAAGCTTACCAATTTCCAGAAATATAAAATAAGTAAGCCACCACGAATCAGTTAAAATTTCAACTAGAAGCCACAAGGGCTAGACAGTTGATACATCCAATCCAGAAAAGAAAAGAAAATACAATAATACGAGTAAGTTATTACCTTTTACACCACAGCTTGACAATATTCAAAATTCAGATACTCTTATGACATCATAAATCCATAATTTCCCCTTCTTTTGATAAAACCAAGTAACCACCCATCCCAAGTTATGTAACACTATTTCCTTTGTGGGACGGCATAAAATATTTGCAACCATTCAATTTATGTGCAACTTTGAAGAATTTTAAATTCATTAAACTATTCAGAATTAGAACCTTGATGTGATGTTTCCTTTATCAAACTAACTTTTCAACTTACTTTAAACTCTTAAAATTTCTGCCTTCCAAACACCAGTTTGTATCCTAAGTTAATGTAGATTAAGACACGATCTGTACAAGAGACAGTTGCTTCTTAACCGTAAATTACTTGCACAAATAGCTATATCAAATAGGAATTGTCTTTATATGATATCGAACGAAAATCAGCGGGCACTAAAATAACTGGCTAGGCACAAATAGAAAACAAAACTAATTTTCACATTTCAGTGACCTGAAGTTTTGCTAAACAACATCCATCCTCAAGGGTTGTACTTCCCATTTTGGCCTATTTAACTAAAAATCAAAAATGGCAAAAGATACAAATCACTTGATAGTCTTTCATTTTCCAGTCAATTATTAACTACAACATCTAATTTCATCTTTTTGTTTATCAATCACCCCTTCTCCTTTTATGCCTATTCCCAGCACCAGCAGCTCTAAGTAATGCATTAAAGACCCATTAAGATAATTTTGCAGCAAACGAATTACTTTCTTTCATTGTTAACATATACAAAACAACCTCTCTTCAACGACATCAATAACTACAGCAGCCTTTAGAACAAATAATACTTTATGGATGCGCCCAAAAGGAAATAAGCAGAAACCAGATCCTCAATCCACATAAAGGTAAATAAAAACAGAAACTTTGAAAGGAAATCCCCAGAAAAGATAGAGAAATATGCACACCCTCAAGCCAACAAAAAAAAAAAAGAAACTTTGAAAGAAAACCCCACAAAAGATAGAGAAATATGCACACCGTCAGGCCTCAAGCCCTTTAAAATATTTGGAGAAAACCTGACAAAAAGATATGAGATTTAACTGACCAGAAGCAGAGTTGTCGACGTGAAGCTGAGGATCAACAACATGGTCTTGCTCTAGGGACCCCATTTTCACGCACACACACTGCTGTCGACCAACAAAAAAATGAGAAAAATACCCACGGCGAGAAACCAACGGTATAACGGGAAATTCCAATATGCAAGGGAGACGTTGAACTGTTGAAGTCTAAATCAATCTGCCTCGATATACGGGATTTATTAAGAGAATATTTTTATATCTTCTTGGAACTGAAAAAGAGACGGAATAGCATATTGTTTGGATGGTTGTTAATCGCTGTAATTTAAAATGTTTGTTTTGATTGTTTAATTAAAATTAATTGTATTATATTATTAAATTTATTGTGCGGAATAATGAAAATTTTTATTTCTTGAAATAACCGATTTGATATGGTGAGATTGTTTTCTATTTTTCTTTCTAATTATATTACTCCATAATTTTATTTATCTTTTATTTTTTTTATTTTAATTCCAAATCTCCCTAGTCCGGAATCAAAATATGATTCTTTTGGACTTAAAGAACCAAAATATGTGAAAAACAAATATAGAGACCAATATATATATATATAACACCTTTTTAAATGACGTTATATATATAACGCATTTCCTTATCGCACTATACATATTATGTGGGCCCATCAATAATTTTTCTGGGCTTAACTGACATAACAATAATTCAACTGGGTATAACGCCCTTATTTAAAGCGCTATACCTAAAAAACTTGTACCCCGGATTGGTTTTTGCCTTATTTAAAGAGATTAAGGATTTTCTAAAAATCCATTCACAAATATTCTCAAGTCTTCTAAAATATTTTTTCGTTAAGTTGTTTTGCATTTTGTCATAATGTCTAAAGAGCGAAAAATAATGGTTTCGTTATATTGGGAGGGGGGTGAGGTTGTGGTGGCGAATAACTCAGTAATCTATAGTTTATCTCAACAGTGTCATGTTAAGTTGCCACTTACAATGGAGTACGATACATTGGTATCGTTGTTATGTAAAAAAATATTAGTGTGAGCAAATATTCGATGAACCTTAAAGTAACCGGAAGATATCCGTATACTGTTATTTCGCAAGGGGTTGCTTGTTATGCTTAGTTTAACATCGAGGACGATGAAACTATGAGAGATTTTTGAGTACTCCGGATGAATACTGGAAATTTCTTGTGATAAAAATGTTGGAAATGTACGTCAAGGTTGAAGACATTCGCAATAATGAGGTTGCGCAAAGCAGGGATATCCCTCAGTCATCGGATGGTTATTTTGGAGTAGTTTTAGCCGAACAGGTTCCGGCTGAAAGAGTTTGGCCTGATCTAAACTTATCTCCACGGGCGAATGAGGAACGAGGAAATAATTTCTCTCCTAGTTTACATAATCCACAAGACGAGTGGTAAACTTCAATTTTCCTTTGTGTTACGATGTTTATTTTTGCTGTATTGAATTGTATTAACACTTATATATTCCATAGGGGGTACCGGCCAGATATGAATTTTACAAGTTATGAACCAACGCCCAGTTGGAATATGCCTAGTTTTAGTGTCTTGGATCATAGTGGTCCATCCGGGAGTCATCACCAACAGGATAATGTCCATCATGGGATGTCAACATATTATGATTTGTAAGTGAAGTGATATAGCTATATGTAAAGTATTTATCAATTTGAGTAACTCATTATTTTGTTGGTTGTACAGTAAAAACGAGCATCCTAAAGGTCATGTCCTTACTCAATTGCCCGAAGACGACATATTTAATCGGGATCTAGCAGATGCACAGGGTCAGAAAGAGAATGGTGATTATGACAACAATGTCGATGAGTCTGGAGATGACACACCCTTCCCTCATGAGGGTGATGAGGAGGAGGAAGAGAATGTTGGACCTGATTTGACGAGGGAGCATGATCCACCCCCAGTTAGACCAAGAGTGTACGAGTCCCACGTGCCGTTTCATTCAAGGGAGATTCCCTACCTTGATCATTTGCCAAGTATGCCGGATATGGATGCCCTCACAAGGGATATTGACGAAATTCGGACAATAATGTGGGATGAATCTAGAGCAACGGTGTTGTCAAAGGGCATGCTTTTTCCCGATAAAGTGCGCCTAACCAGGGCGGTGCTAATGTACAACGTAAAAGAGTGTCGTGATATCACGGTACGCGAGTCATCTCCAGATGTATACAAGGTAGTCTGTCATAGATGGTTTACAAGTTGTAATTGGATGCTGCGTGCGAGGAAGAAGAAAATTAATATGTGAGTTGTGGGTAAATACATTGGCACCCACAATTATGAAATGGACACATTCAGCGGGAATCATTTTAACTTGAATGATGACTTGATTTCTCTTGTCTTGATTCCACACATTGAAGCGTCCATAAGGTACAAGATCAAAGAGTGTATAACATCCGTCCACTAGGAATATGGGTGCACCTTTACCAAAAGAAAGGTATTTCTCGGGCACAAACGTGCGTTTGAAATTGTTTACGGTAACTGGGATAAGTTCTTTGCATCTCTACCCAGGTACGTGGATGCATTGCAATACTTTAACCCCGGGACTGTTGTTGAATGGAAGCTTGAGTGGAGTTCGGGAATACCAGAACATATATTTAAATATGTGTTCTGGGCTTTTAAACTAGCAATTGATGGTTTTGTGCATTGTCGACCGGTAATATCCATAGTTGTTTTTGCTATTTGTGCCAATGAAAGCCAAGAGATGTGGACACTATTTTTGAACCACTTGAAAGAGCACATTATCAAACAGCGTTCAAGTATTTTTCTAATATCTGATCGGCATGATGGTATTTTAAGTTATGTACAGAATTTGCGTGCATGGCAGGAACTGTATGCCTACCACCGTTGTGTGAGGAACCTGAAGGCCAATTTCCAGAAGGCATATCCCAATAAGAATTTGCATGATTTAATGTGGATGGCTGCAACAGATCACCAAGAGTGTAAATTCATGAGGCGCATGAAATCTATCAGGTAGAAAGACGAGGGAGCCTATCGTTGGTTGATGCGACATGAGCTTGAAAAGTGAACTTTGCATGCGGATGGTGGAAGATGATGGGGAATTATGACTACAAATGTGTCAGAGTCTTTCAACAGGTTATTGAAGTCCTCACGTGGATTGCCTGTCACTGCCATGGTGCGGATGTCATTCAAGCAGATGGCAGAGAGGTTTGTTGAAAGGGCTAGATGTGCATCGTCATTGATGGAAATGGGTGTTGAATTTATGCCAATACCAATGAAAAGATTTGAGAAATACAGGCAGCGAGCACATTGACATTCATATTTACAGTATTGCAATGAGTGAAATATTTTTGAAGTTCGCACCGCTATCCATCAAAATTGGGGGAATAATACATACACCGTAAATGAAGCCATAAGGTTATGCTCTTGTGGGAAATGGTCCATCTACCGCATGCTGTGCTCACATGCCATCGAGTGCTTTCAATATACAGGTTTAGGGCAACCAACTACGTTGATAAAGAATATAATGTTGATGCATACTTAAACACCTATAGTGGGCAGTTGTAGCTAGCGGGTGCTGAGCATTATTGGTCGCCGGAACCATTTAAAATGGCGTGTAACAAGGACTATGTACGTCAACGACAAGTGGAAAAAAGAACGCATATACGGAACCATATGGATGTTGGTGATACCGTTTATGCGTGCAAATGTGGCATATGCTCGCAAACAGGACACGACCATCGTAAATGTTCTTCAGCTGGTTTGGGTGGCGGTGGTAATCCAGCTCCTGGTAGAAGTTCATCTAATGTGCCCAACTATCAAGGATACACGTAGTGTTTTGTTTCCGTAATGTGGTTGTAATAAGTGTATGTACTTGTTTATCTTGCAGAATGTATGAAATAAAATTATGTTTCCATTGCTATATTTACTCGAAAGAATCTTTAACACGTGAAGCATAGCGCGGTGAAATAGACGAATGCTTAGGGGTGTTCAATAGGTAGAACGCGGGCACTCGTCACGGCCCATCGATTTGGGTCGTGACACATTTATTGTTTATTCTTCGCGTCAGTTGAAGCCCTATGAGAAAAACTATCATGTTCGTGATTTGGAGTTGGCATCCATTATTCACGTGTTGAAGATTTGGAGGCATTATATTTACGGTGTGTCATGTGAGGTATTCATGGATAATAGGAGTCTCCAGCAGTTATTCAAGCAAACGGATCTGAACTTGAGGTAGTGGAGGTGGTTAGAGCTACTAAAGGACTTTGATATTGCCATTCTTTATAACCCGGGAAAGGCCAATGTGGTGGCCGATGCCTTGAGTAGGAAGGCCGAGAGTATGGGGAGCCTTGCTTATAATCCACTTGGGGAGATACTGTTAGCATTGGATTTTCAAGCTTTGGCCAATCAGTTGGTGAGGTCGGATATTTCAGAGCCTAGCTGGGTTCTTGTTTGCGTGGTTTTACGGTATTCTTTGTTTGAGCGCATCAAGGCGCGTCAGTATGATAATCCCCACTTGCTTGTGCGCAAGGACACGATGCAACACGGTGATGCTTAGGAGGTTACTATAGAAGATGATGAGGTATTGAGGATGCAGGGTTGAATCTGTATTCCAAATGTGGATGGGTTGCGAGAGTTGATACTTGATGAAGCCCACTGTTTGTGGTATTCCATTCATCCGGGTGCCGTGAAGATGTATCAGGATTTGAGGCAGCACTATTGCGGCGGAGGATGAAGAAAGATATTATTGAGTATGTTGCTCGGTGTTTGAATTGTCAGTAGGTAAAGTATGAGAATCAGAGACCCGGTGGTTTACTTCAGAGGCTTGATATTCTGGAATGGAAGTGGGAGCGTATCACCATGGATTTTGTAGTTGGACTTGCATGGACCTTGATGAAATATGATGCAGTATGGGTTATTGTGGATAGACTGGCCAAGTCTTCACATTTCATTCCAGTTGTGACTACCTACCATTCAGAGCAGTTGGATCGGATTTACATTCGTGAGATTGTTTGCCTTCATGGTGTGGCCGTCTCTATTATCGCGGATCGAGGTACTTAGTTCACGTTGTAGTTTTGGAGAGAGGTGCAAAAAGAGTTGGGCACACAGGTAGAGCTGAGTACAACATTTCATCCCTAGACGGACGGGCAATCTGAGTGCACTATTCAGATCTTGGATGACATGTTACGTTCCTGTGTCATTGATTTTGGAGGTTCATAGGGATCAGTTTCTTCCGTTAGCAGAGTTCACCTACAACAACTGATTTAAGTTGAGTATCCAGATGGCTCCTCATGAGGCCTTGTATGGCAGGAGATGTCGGTCTCAGATTGGTTGGTTTGACCTTGGGGGGGCTAGGTTGTTGTGCACCGATTTGGCCCGTGATGCCTTGGAGAAGGTGAAGTTGATCCAGAAGCAGCGTTGTACAATACAGTCTAGGCAGAAGAGTTATACTGATAGGAAGGTTCGTGATATTGCATATAT
Organism: Nicotiana tabacum; assembly: GCF_000715075.1. Taxonomy (NCBI): domain Eukaryota; kingdom Viridiplantae; phylum Streptophyta; class Magnoliopsida; order Solanales; family Solanaceae; genus Nicotiana; species Nicotiana tabacum. The sequence continues at coordinate 120,445,438 of NC_134098.1, forward strand.
GGTGGGTGAGAAGGTTTTGCTCAAACTTTCGCCCATGAAAGGTGTGATGAGGTTTGGGGAGAAGGGCAAGTTGAGCCCTTGTTATATTAGTCCTTTTGATGTGCTTGAGAGGGTTGGAGAGATGGACTACAAACATGCATTGCCGCCTAGTCTATAAAGTGTTCACCCAGTGTTTAATGTTTCTATGCTCCGGAAGTATCATGATTATCCGTCACATGTTTTGGATTTCAGCACGGTGCACCTGGACGGGGTTCTGACTAATGATGTGGATCCGGTGGCCAGTTTGGTCCGGCATGTTTGGAAGTTAAGGACGAATAATATAGTTTCGCTGAAGGTTCATTGGAGCGATCAGCCAGTGGATGAGGCTACTTGGGAGACCAAGCGGGAGATGGAGAGTAGATATCCAACCTATTTGAGACTCTAGGTATGATTCTAGACCCGTTCGCGGACGAACATGTGTTTAAGAGGGGGAGAATGTAATAATTCAGCCGGTTATTTTGAGTATTTCAGCCTTGTTTCCCCTATTTGACGCTTTGCTGATGTGTATTTGGGATTTCGTGACTTGTTGGTTGGCTTGTCTTCGAAGAGGTTTTGGAGTGAATTGGGACATTTAGCCCATGGTTGGAAGCCTAAGTTGTAAGAGTTGACGGGAGTTTGACTTTTGTGTAGACGACTCTAGAATAGAGTTTTGATGGTTCCAATAGTTTCATATGGTGAGTTTGGACTTAGGTGTATGTCCCAATTTTGGATTTGGAGTTACGTAGGTTGGTTTTGTGCTTTTTAGCAAAATTTGGAAAGTTGAAGGTTTGGAAGGTTGATAGGTTTAACCGAGAGTTGACTTTGTTGATATCGGGTTCAGATTTTTCTTCCTGAGTTGGTTAGGTCCTTTGTGTCATTTGGGACTTGCATGAAAAATTTGAAGTCATTCGAACTTGATTTGATATGGTTCGGCATGAGTTTTTCAAGTTGAAAGTTCATTAGTTTCATTAGGCTTTAATTGAGGTGTGATTCATGGTTTTGATGTTGTTTATGGGAATCTTTGTAAAAACTTTTCTAAAACATAAATTGAGGATTTGAAGGTCGATTTGAGGTCGGAATTGGATGTTTCTGGTACGGTTGGACTCGCATCAGAATGGGTGTTTGGAATTTGTGAGTTTGGTCGGGTTCCGAGGTGTGGACCCAGGGTTAACCTTTTGGGTTGACTTTTTAAAAATCTTAGCTTTATCATTTAGATTAAATTTCTATGAGTATTATTGATCTTATTATGTTCGTTTGGCTAGATTCGGGTCGTTCGGTGGTTGATTGACACGGGAAGGGCTTGTTAGAGTGACTTGGCTTGCTTGAGGTAAGTATCTTACCTAAATATGGTTGAGGAACTAGTTGCCTGAGTTATTTGTGATAGCTATGTGCAATGGGTGCGCATATGTTTGGGGGTTAAGCCCATGTGCAAGCATCGAGGTATTTATCCATGCTCTAGGAATTGATTGATAAGCTTTATGCTGCGATGTTTCACATATTTGTAACCCTGTTGTGAACTATTTGATTCATTTTTCAGGTTCCATAGAGTCTCCTCTCCTGAATGAACTTGATAATTGCTATTTCCATGATGAAATTATTGGTGGAGGAGAATGAAAAAGGATATAGTTGCATATGTAACTCGGTGTCTGAATTGTTAGCAAGTTAAGTATGAGCATCAGAGACCTGGGAAGGCGGCTAGGGTTTCTGAAGGAGGGAGGAAGAGAGACGAGAGAAAACGGAGGCGGCTGGACATGGGATTTCTTTTCTTAAATAACATTTTTTGATATCTTGAATGATTTTTTGCTTTTGGAGCAATTTGTCTGTCAGAGAAAATCACAACTGGTATGTGCCTTTTACATGATGTGCACACTTCATAGGCCTTGTTCGGTACTACAGAGAATACCTGATTAACCTTGAGATTATCCTTGCTTGCTTTAGCCAAGTATGATGACATGAGTATCATTGGGGGGGGGGAGCCTTTACATCAATCCTCAAGAAATGTTAACTGTAACAACTAATTATACACGTAACTCCATAGAAAATGTTATCTTGAATGTTCTGGCCAGAATTTGCTTTGTGCAACTGAAAAGCTTGTAGTAGATTTTGAAATCCTTTCGTGCTTGTTTTGATGAGGACTGACTAAAAAAATAAAGGGCACAATAATGCAAAGAAATAATATTTAAGAAGAAATACCCCTGTCACAAAGGAAAGAAGGAAGATTTTTGTTTTTGTGGTAACTAGTCTTAATGATCATGACATGCATTTAAACTTAGCGGCCTGATCTTTCAAATTAATCGAACTTTTTCTCTTGTCATTCCTTCGAGCTTTGAAATCGAGCATCTTTGTGCCAATTATTTGAATCAAATTCACGACTCACCTTCGACTAGTGGTGCCCCGAGGAGTTTTCACCAACAAGTCTCTCATTTATTTATCTCTACTTACCGTTGGTTTACAGTTCCTGTGACGGTTTTCACTAGTAAGACTCTCTCATTTTCTTCTTTTTCCCCTTTTTTTTTTCTTTGTGCGAGAAATTTGACCTTGTTCATCATATAACAACCATCGTCCATTTCGTGTTTTGCTTGGCATTCCCAAAACTAATCAGGAAGTCTTTATTTGGAAGGTTTTTGGATAGGGTTACAATGAAACGTTTTCATGAAGGCTTAAAATAGTGTCACGACCCGAAATTCTATCCTTCGGACCGTGATGGTGCCTAACATTTCACTTTCTAGGCAAGCCAACGTTAGAATAATATTAACCAATTTTTAAATTATTAATAATCAAGGATACAAAAGCGGAAGAAAAGTTTAAAATATAGTGAAATAATCCATAAAAATAATGGTGTCTAAATACCATCTGAGAATTGGTGTAACAAGTGCACGAGCTTATAGAATAAATATAAATAAAGGTATGAATAAAATAAAGCTGTCTGGAAATAAACACATAGCTAAAGTAAAATAGACGGGGAATTTAGAACTGCGAACACCGTGCAGTTATACCTCAAGTCTCATCTGGTAGCTGAAATCCGAGCAAGTCTATGGTACGCCGCTGGGACCAACTCCGAAATCTGCACAAGAAGTGCAGAGTGTAGTATCAGTACAACCGACCCCATGTACTGGTAAGTGCTGAGCCTAACCTCGACGAAGTAGTGACGAGGCTAAGGCTGTTCACTTACATTAACCTGTACGCAATATTAATAACAACAATAAATAATAGAAATAAATCATGTAATTCATTTATAATAATTGAAGCCAACTCAGCAGTCATAGTCCATTATTATTTCAACCAATTCAGTTGCAGCGTGCAACCCGCCCTCACAATATATTCACATTTAATTCTATTGCAGCGTGCAACCCCCTCTCACAATATATTCCTTTTAATCAAGTCTGACATATATTTATTTCAATCAAGTATATATATAGACTTTTAAATAAGTCTGTTGCGGCGTGCAATCTGATCCCCCAATATTGACTTTTAAATAGGTCTATTGCGGCGTGTAATCCGATCCCCCAATATTGACTTTTAATAAGTCTGTTGCGGCATGCAATCCAATCCCCCAATATTGATTTTTAATAAGTCTGTTGCGGCGTGCAATTCGATCCCCCAATATTGAATTTTAATAAGTCTGTTGCGGCGTGCAACCCGATCTTCCAATATGGACTTTTTAATAAGTCTGTTGCGGCGTGCAACCCGATCCTCCAATATGGACTTTTTAATAAGTCTGTTACGGCGTGCAACCCGATCCTCCAATATATCCATTTCAATCAATTCTTATAGAAGAAATTTACCCAATAAATGCAACAATTAATATAAAATTATAAGACAACAAACATACAATAATTATGATTTAATTATGAAACAAACAATGACAAATAGCAAATTATTATGGAAATCAGGGAACAAATAGGCAGTTTAATATTTAATATGCAAAATGTCAACTAACAATTAAAACACATAATTCAAATAGCATGTAACAATTAATGCAGGAATTCAAGAATTAATATTTGACAAAGAATAGGAGAGAAATAATTATTATATTAATTAATTAATGATTTAAAATAATTTATTATTTTTCAAGTAAGCAGGCAAACAATGAATTTCACGACGTATAGACACTCGTCACCTCGCCTATATGTCGTTCACATGCTTTTCACATAACAAATAATTTAAGGGTTCTATTCCCTAAAGTCAAGGTTAACCACGACACTTACCTCTCTTTGTAAATTCCAATCAATTACTCAACTACAACTTTTCCTTTTAAATTTGTCTCTGAAAGCATCAAATCCATTCACAAACAATTCAATATACTCAAATACGAATCATAGGAATTAATTCCATATGAATTTACTAATTTTTTGGATAAAATCTGAAATTCATAAAAATATTCGGCAGTGGGACCCACCTCTCAAATCTCGAAAAAACTTACGAAATTCGAACACCCATTCTGAGACGAGTCCAGATATATAATTGGTTTTGGAATCCGAGCTCAATTCGAGGTCTAAATCCCCAAATTTCGAAATTCCTAAATTCTACCCAAAAATCCTAATTTCACCATAAAATTCTAGATTCTAGGTTGAAATCTTGTTATAAGATGTAAAATATTAAAAGAGACTAGTTTAGAATCACTTACCTGTGATTTGGGGAAGAAATGGTCTTTGGAAAATTGCCTCTTAAGGTTTAGGGTTCGAAAAATTGAAGAATGAAATGAAAAATCTCGTCTAAGTCCAAAATTATCAGCTGCAAACGTCGCATTTGCAACCTGAGCTTCGCAATTGCGAAGCTCGCAAATACGAAGGGTTCATCGCAAATGCGAGAACCTTCACATTTCCGCTTCCTTCGCAAATATGAAGATTATGTCGCATTTGCGACAATTGTCCCTTCACAATTGCGAAGAAAAACTCTCAATTACGAGAACTGCTGGCCTAGGCTTTCTTCGCAATTGCGATAAAAATCTCGCAATTGCCATACCTGCTTGGTTTGCATTTGCGACGCCCGATCTCACAATTGCGAGATTAGAGGCCTGCAACAGGTTTAGTTATACCAGCAAAATTTTCTAAGTTCAAAACATCCCGTGGCCTATCTGAAACTCACCTGAGCCCTCGGGGCTCCAAACCAAACATGCACGCAAGTCTAAAAATATCATACGAACTTTCTCGTGTGATCAAATCACAAAAATAACACCTAAAACTATGGATTTAGCACCAAAACTCATGAGTTCCTCGAGAACATTTCAAAACTACTATCTTCTCAACCGGACGTCCGAATCACGTCAAATCAACTCGGATTTCTTCCAAATTTCACAGACAAGACTTATATATTATATTAAACCTATACCGGGCTCCGGAACCAACATACGGGCCCGATACCAATGAGATCAAACATTAATCAATTTCTTTAAATCAATAGAATTTCAGTCTTACAATTTTCATCAAAAATTCATTTCTCGAGCTAGGGACCTTGGAATTCGATTCCGGACATACGCCCAGGTCCCATAATTTGATACGGACCCATCAAAACCGTCAAAATATGGATCTGGGCCCGTTTACCAAATATGTTAACCGAATTCAACTAAAATCAACTTTTAAGGCATAAATTCTTATTTTCATTAATTTTCAACATAAAACCTTTCTGGAAACCTGCTCGGACTGCGCACGCAAATAGAGGACGGTAAAAATGAGATTTTTAGGGCTTAAGAGCGCAGATTCAAGTTCTAAAACATAAGATGACTTTTTGGGTCATCACATTCTCCATCTCTAAACCTTGTGAGAAGGTGGAGATATCTACTCCGTATATCGGACTCGGACTCCCAAGTAGCCGTCTCAATAGGCTGACCTCTCCACTACACTCGAACTGAAGGGTAACTCTTTGATCTCAACTGGCGAACTTGCCAGGATAGAATTGCCACCGGCTCCTCCTCGTAAGTCAAATCCTTGTCCAACTGGACAGAGCTGAAATCTAACATATGGGATGGATCACCATGATATTTCCAGAGCATAGACACATGGAACACCGGATGAACCACTGATAAACTAGGTGGTAATGCAAGCCTGTAGGCTACTTCACTCACCCTTTCAAGAATTTCAAAGGGTCTATACCTAGGGCTCAACTTGCCCTTCTTTCCGAACCTCATTACACCTTTCCTAGGTGAAACCCGGAGCAATATTCTTTCTCCAACCATGAATGCAATATCACAAGCTTTATGGTCGGCATAACTCTTTTTCCTTGACTGAGCTGTGCGAAGTCGATCCTGAATAATCTTGACCTTATCCAAGTGATCCTGTACCAAATCGGTACCCAACAATCAAGCCTCTCCCGGTTCAAACCAATCAACTGGCAATCGGCATCGCCTTCCGTATAATGCCTCATATGGAGCCATCTGAATGCTCGACTGGTAGCTATTATTATAAGCAAACTTAGTAAGTGGCAAGAAATGATCCCAAGAACCTCCAAAGTCTATAACACAAGCGCGGAGCATATCTTCCAATATCTGAATAGTGCGCTCTGACTGTCCGTCTGTCTGTGGATGAAATATTGTACTCAACTCCATCCGCGTGCCTAACTCACGTTGTACAGCCCTCCAGAAATGTGAGGTCAACTGAGTACCTTGATCTGAAATAATAGACACTAGCACCCCGTGAAGGCAGACAATCTCACGAATGTAAATTTCAGCTAACCTCTTTGAAGAATAGGTAACTGCCACTGGAATGAAATGTGCTGACTTGGTCAACCTATCCACAATGACCCATACTGCATCAAATTTTCTCTGATTCCGTGGGAGCCCAACAATAAAATCCATAGTGATACGCTGCTCGCCTGCAAAAGCTATCTTCTAGAAAAGTTATTTTGTACACGAAAGAATCCTTAACACGCGAAGCATAACGCAGTGAAATACTACATTATATGTGTTGTTTTGCCTATAAATAACTAGCGTATTTTAGTTATTATCTGCGCTTAACCAAAACAAATAGCAAAACTTTTCATAAATTTTTTATTTTTCTTGCATTAACAAATGTCTGGACGCAATGACCAACCAAGGTGCTATTGTGGCAAACGTGTGATTTTGAAGGCATGTTGGTCAGATGCTAATGTTGGGCGCATATACTGGATATGTCAACAATTGTTTGGACGCAATGACAGAATGAATGTTTGAGGAATGGTATGATGAACCCATTAACCAGGAATACTATAAATCATGTTTGCAGTATGTTTGGAATATGAACGGTGAATACCAACGCCAGATCTCTGAAATGCAACGAGAAATTGCGGCAGTGTAGGAGAAACTAAAAGAGGCGGAAGAAGAAAAAAAATAGGCTGGAAGAGAAATTTAAGTGGTTGGAGCAGAAAATAATAGGCGGTAGTGACTAAACAACACATGTATGTGTTGAGTGTAGTATTTTATCTTTATGTTTTCCGTGTCATGTATTTTCATTAGTTGTACTGAATTTAAATTATGTTAAGTTGCTATGTTTGTGTTGTAGTATTAAAATAACGAAGAACCGAAAAAAAAAACATAATGCTCATATAATATAAACAATAAAAATTGTTGCTATTATTTACTGAATGTCATATGTACATAAAAAAAAAATCAATGTGTCCCACATCCTGTATGCTTTAAAGCAGCCGTTGGCCCGAGGCGCATCCCATCCCGCCCGGTTACACTATCATGATCATCCTCATCACGTCGCCTCTTTATTGGAGGATGTGTTGCAGCATGATCATCAGTTGGGTTGGAGGCTCGGTAGAAGGGGTCATCGGTCCAGCAGTAACCTACAGAATAATAAGATATTTTAGAATATGATATATGTATTAGTAATGTACGTGTTAAGTCATATAAATTTAAATTGTCTTACAATGGTCTTGTCAGGCTCCTAAATATAATCATCCATTGCAGCCATGTCAGTATCGCATAAGGTGGCCTCCATGACGGGCGAGGATGAAGCCTTAAAAAAATATTTAGATATTTATGACTAATCAATGAGATAAAAATAAATAAAAATAATAGTAATACAAAAAACCTTCGCCTGTGAAAGATCCTCAACATCCCTCGATGATGAGTCATAACTCAACCGGCGCCCACTATCCACATCTCGTGTCGGACGATCATCATCAACGATCGATGGGTCAGGAAAATATTGATCCCACTCCTGTCGCTTAATGGCCATGCCCGCGATCAATAATGGAGCTGACAGGGTCACCTGCGAAGTCCCCGGAGTATGCTGAAGGCTGAATGACGGCATATCTCTAGGATCATGGTCTGTCTCATGGTGGTCACTCATCTGATTAACTCCAACATCCTCAACAGGTGCCTCAACGGCCCCTTGTTGGGGACCACCTCCTCGCCGACTCTCACGACCTCATGGGACACCCCTACCTCATGGGACATCCCTACATCTCTGGGCAGGCCTGCCATGTCGACCATGTTTCGGCTCCACTGGTGCCCCACGATGGTACTGCTCTGGCGCCACATATTCATCCTCGTATGCTAAGCGCTCATCATCTCGGGCTCGCCTCAATGTCCGGGAAGCCAAACTGGTAACCTACCTGCCATACTCGTGCAAAGCGACTGCTCCCTCGCCGGTATGTTGCTGCATCTGCAGTCCCAACTGGTGGAACATATGTAGGCCAATAGTCTGCACAACATGTAAAATATAAATTACGGAATACTAGGTCAACGTTATAAGTAAGTATACCAAATAACATATCAGTGCCTCATTCCTCCCGGTGTATGGAACGTACCGACTGCCAGCGCGATAAAAGGGATTCCTGATGAAAAGTCGGGTAACGCTGCGGTACCAGCCCATATACTCATGCTCACCATCCGTCGGTCAGGTGGAGGGGATGGCGGAATCAGGTCATGCCGCTTGTCCCAAATATCGATCTGCGCCTCTAGTCATGCCACATATGTCTGGTCAATCTTGGAACGATCATCCCGCTAGTAATGTGTCATATGCCAAGCGGGCGGTGGCGGTACAAGCTGCGGGCAACCAACTGTCGAAGTACTTGCTCGGTGGCATGATGCTCGACAATATCGAGACACATCAACGGGACGGAAGAGCTCCACATAATTCGGCTAGTCGAGCAATAATCGGGCAAACCAGCTATTAGCTCGTCGCTGTGTGGCCTACATATGAACTATTAAGTAAAAAACAGGAAATGTGAGTATACGTAACCCATATAAAGCCAGGCCAAGTAAACGTAGGTATACATTTACCTGTGCGCCCTCCAGCACATCCAACAAATCCCTGCAATAGGGGAGATTATGCAGAGCCTCGTACTCCTATCCATATCCTCGCCTATCAACCCACCTCCTAGCTAAAGGGAGAAACGAAGGTGGTGCATCCGGAGCTAAGGGTGGTAGAGGTGGCTGCAACTGTAGGAACCGCTCCCAAGCCCAAACCTAATATACAACATGGGCGTAAAATTTAAGGTATATTTTTACTAGGTATGTTATAATGAAGAGAGTATTCGACTATGTTTTCACTTGCAGCAGCGGAAAAAATCCTGCAACGTCTCGCTAGGTGCCCATGCTTGCCCGGTACATCTGCCTGTACAAGTAACCGAGAACAGCAACACCCCAGATGTAATGATGTAAATCATCTAGCCGCTCAAGATGATGAAGAAATCTCAAGCTAACTAGGTTCCCCGAAGTGTTCGGGAACAAAACCCCTCCAAACATAAGCAGCAACAACAACCTCGTGTACCAGTGAATATGAAGCTCCGGTGTATCATCTGTGATGTCAGCGTGCATTGCCTCCAAATGCTGCCGGACGGGCGTCAACTGCAGACGACTAGCCCCAATCAATGCAGTCTCATCCGGTGGCTGGAAACTGGTGAGCCGCTGCAGCATCTCCAGGTACTGCAAACCCGTATACTCTCTGATGGCATTCGACAAAGCAATATGGTGTCCATCAACAGGCAACTCATACAAGACCTCCACGTCGTGAAGCGTGATAGTGGTCTCGCCAATGGACAAATGGAATGTGTGCGTCTCCGGTCGCTACCGCTTTATCAAGGCCGTGATCAACGACCAATCCAGTTACAGCCGGCCGATCTCTACAATACTATAAAAATCCGTATCCTGGAGGCATCTGACTATACTGAGATGGAGAGGGTAGGCCCTAAGAAAGTCCCACATATTGTCTACTCTCCTGGCGCGGAACGTCTGGGCCAGTAACTGTCCCTCCCATATGTAGGACGACCTATGTTCGTCCTGTAGCAACAGTAGCTCTAGCGTGGCAGGTCCGGGATGCAAAGGCGGAACCTTCATGTCGGCTACTGTAAATTGAACAATATTAATTATATTATTTTACTTTAATATGTTAGTTTTATTATTTTACATGTTAGTTTTATTATTTTATATGCTTGTTTGTTACTCACCTATTTTTGACTATAATAAAATTAAATAATTAATTTTTATAATTATACAATATTTAATTATTAAATATTTACATATGGGTTCCAGGCTCGATATTTGAGGCCCAGTAGCACCAAGGTATCCTGAATTCTTGTGTTCATGATGAGAAACTTTTTCCTGATTTATCACTCAATAGGTCTATTATTTTAAATGTTAGTTTATTATTTATATGTTATTTTAATACTGTATATGTTTGTTTTATTAATTTATATGTTAGTTTTATTATTTTATATGTTAGTGTTATTATTATATATTTTTATTTATGACTCACTTGTTTTTTACTATAATAAAATTAAATAATTAATTTTCATAACTATACATGATTTAATTATTAAATATTCATATAACAATACTTAGTTTGACAAATATTGTTGTTTTCTCATGTTATTTTCTTACGATCATTGACTAGAATTGGAAAAATTTTGTGTTTGAACTATCAGTTTTTTTGACGTATTTTTGGGTATAAGAGATACTTAAATGATTAATTTCAATAACTACAAGGATACTACACTAAAGGGTACTACATTTTACTACGCTAAAGGGCACTACATTATAAATACGAGCACTACATTAGGCCACAAGCTACCACTACAGGGAATTAAACTAACAATTTATCTATTTTATTAGTCTTTTAGAAAATAAATAATCTAAAGCGGATACCAACAATAAATTAATTTAATAAAAAAACAATCACGAAAATACATATATCACAGTAAAAAGTAAGTAATTAATATTTTTTAACAACTAATAATAATTTCTCTATTTTACTAATTTTTTAGCACGCTAATACTATAGTCCGGATAAAAAATAACAAATTAGTTAAATCGCAAAACAATCACAAAATAACATAGAGCACAGTAAAAATAACTAATATGCATTTTATACGAGTTTTAACAAAAACTAAGTCGGAATACCTCGATTTAAGGTTTTTGGAAAGTTGAAGATTTGGTGATTTGGATCCGAAATGAGCAACCCACTACTAGAATACGCCTTACCTAGGATGTGAGACCGAGAATCTATACTTTTTGTGGGACTGGTGGGCTCCAATCGAGCTTTTTTTTTGTTGACAATGGGGGGGACCGCTGTTTTTTTTGTTTTTTTTTTAATTGGAGGGGGGGTTTCTGGTTTGGTGGGGAAGGGAAGGAGACGGTTTTTTATGTGGGTATAACGCTTTTTATTAAGACGCTATACTATAGCGTCTTAATAAAAGGCGCTATACCTTCCCGCTCTTTTCAGGTTCAACTATAGCGCCTTTTAAAAGGGCGCTATACCTTAACGGGCAAACGGTCGTTAAGGTATAGCGCCCTTTAAAAGGGCGTTATATATATTTTGGTCACTAGTTTTTTTCCCACACATTTTGGTTCTTTGAGTCCAAAAGAACCACATTTTGGTTCCGGACCCCCTATAACCTACTTTGGCTTCACCCCTTTTTTCTAGAACTTCTGTCGTTTTCAACTCCAACGTAAAATTACTAATTTTGTTAGAATTTGCATTAATTTAATTGCTTAATCTATTTATAAGACATATTTTGTGATAAATTAGTAGAAAAGGGTTTCTTAAATTATTTTTATGCGTAATTCTTGATAAATTTAATATTTAAACAATTGAGGGTATTTTAGTAAACTTACCAGTTACAGTACAATACGACACAGTCAAACCATACAGCAAAATATTATTTAACAACAATAAACTATACAATCTATCCAAACGTTATATTCATAAAACCATACAATACAATATAATACAATACAATACATTATAAAACGATGGTTATCGATAACCATCCAAACAAGCTGTGTAAGGGAAAATGGGGAATGCAATTTTGTTCTTTGCTCCTGGTCGTGGTTTTTCGTTTGTAAAAAGTGAAAGAAAAGTAGGAAAAAAAAATTAATAAGCGCGCGGAAAGAAAAGTTTCAAGTTTTTGTATACCTTCAAATTTTTGAAGACTATTGGTAGTAGGTTTTATGGATTTAACTTTTTTTTAGAAGACATCGAATTTTTTTTGTAGATAAAAGGAAAAAAACTACAAAATCTAATTAAAAAAAAGACCGCCAAATTTGTAATTTGATGACAATAAAAACTATTCCTAACAAAAAAGACATGAAAATTACTCTCAAGTCCTAAAACATAATTATCAATCTAATATTGACAGTGTAGACTTGGTTTTAATATTAAAAGTTCTAAAATAAGCATAAAAATAGAAAATAATACTTTAATTGATATTACACATACTTAATCAAATAAGAAACTCACCCAAAAAAATATCAAATAAGAAAAAGTGGATTCTTAGTTTCAAATATATATATATTATCCAATAACTGTAAACATTTCATGCAACAATTGCCCAGCTAGAAAAAAAAAACAAGATTACTGAAAGATATTACAATTGCAGAATTATAGTGAGTCCTCCAAATATGAATGCTTTAGACCTTTTTTTCAAGGGAAAATTACGCTATATAGTCTCTCCAAAAAATAATAGTCATTAAAATATACATTTTTTTTTGTATATTAATGTATACTCCCTCCGGTCAACTTTAACTAATTTTTTAGCTATTTTAACACATACTAAGCAATTTATTTTTTAGCATTAATTAACAATAAAATCGGCCATATTAACCTTAATTTGTTCATTAAAAAAATATAACAAATACTCCTAGGCTCTTTACTCCAAGGACAAATTGAAAAAAAGAAATTAATTTTTTCTTGATATCTGAAAAAATTAAATATTATGGACCACAAAAGTAATTCATAAAATCAATTAAAGTTGATTGAAGGGACTATATGTATATGTTATACACTAGTTTCACGTCAATAAATACAAACAATAAAAATTGGAAGATTAGTACCAAAATACAAAAGAAAATCAAACCTTCATAAAATAATATTAAACATCAAGATGTAATATCCACGTATATTAAGGACAAAATAGCACAAAATGTTTACAACTCTTACTAGTTAATCTATCAATAGTAGTGCTGATAAAAGACCCTTGATATCCTATCAAATTACACAAGGGCAATTCACGAGAAAAAGCCTCAAACCTAAGGCTTCACTTGTGGGCAACCCCCTAACCTTTCACACGAACCCCAGCTTCTCCACAATCTTGTGACCCACTCTCAATCTAACACAATAGGGAAACTAGATCAATCTCCCAAACCTTCATCTATTGCAGATTCTCCAAGAAGTTCTACTATTCCAACAAGTAATCTTGAACCATCTTACTTTTTTTCACTTTAAATCCATCAACTCTACATCAATTACTACCCACCGGAGCTCAACTAAGCGTACTAGTGCCGGCGTCAATGTCACAAGCACCTACACTAGTAGCGACTCAAAAATGAGAGATAAACATAGAAGTACAACTCACCAAACTCCTCACTTGCAGAGTTCAAAGCACTCAAATCTTCAGGGGGAACCAAGGAAAAAAACATGTTTCTATCATGAAAATGAAACCATATCAGGGTTTATTACTTGTGAGCCATGTGAACCTAAAAATATCCATTAGCCCCAATGAATAGCCACACTAACTTTTTCATATGGAACTGTAGAGGTTCCAATAATTATGATTTTAGAAAAAGTTTTGGATTTATGTTAGACTATCATAAGCCTTGCCTAGTTTCCCTCCTAGAGACCAAGATGGAGAATTACCAAACACTTAGAGATGATTTCCTTTTCACGGATATGATCGAAGTGCCAACTAATGGTCGCTCGGGTGGTATTGTGCTCATTTGGTCTAGTAGACTTATCACTATTGACATAATCTCCTTTACTAGCCAAGAAATTCATGCAATGGTTAAGGTATATTCCTCAACTCAACCCTGGCTCTTCTCTGCGATTTATGCTAGTAACTTATTTAATTATCGCAAAATTCTGTGGGATAATCTTATAACTCTTCATGAAACTTATAGTGGTCCTTGGCTTATTGGTGGTGATTTCAATGAGGTGCTCACTGCCAATGATAAATGGGGTGGTAGGAAGGTTAATAATAATAGAGTAGACATTTTTTGATCATGTATAAACAACTGCAACTTATTTGATCTAGGTTTTAAGGGGAGCGAGTACACTTGGTCTAATAAAAAAACTCGGGATGATTTGATTCTTGAAAGACTTTACAGGTGCTTCATTAACGATGATTGGCTTAATATTTTCCCAGACGCTCATGTCAGTCATCTACCTAAAACTTATTCTGATCACAACCCTTTATTGTTACATCTCCATGGCAATAACATTACTAGTATTAGCAAGCCCTTCAGATTTGAAACCATGTGGTACTCGCATCTTGATCTTGTTAATATTATTAATGACTCCTGGAATAGTACTCTTGACCTTCTACAAGCTACCTCACTTTTTCAATATAACATTACCTGGTGGAACAAGCATGTTTTTGGAAATATTTTTACTAAAACGAAGACTATTTTAGCTAGACTTACTGGTTTACCAAATTCTGCCAAGTATGCCACTAGATTATTCCTCCAAAATCTTGAAATCTCTCTTATAAAAGACTTCAATGACATCCTTAGGTTGGAAGAAGAGTTATGGAAATTGAAATCTCGTATAAACTGGATTACTGACGGAGATGCAAATACTAAATTTTTCTACATCTCGACCATTAATCGAAGAAGAAGAAACCGTATTATCTCTTTTATAGATGATACTGGTAACTTGATTTATGATCAAGCTGATATAGAAGCCCATATTTTCCACAACTTCAAAGCCTTATATTCCACTGTTCATCTTGACGCTGCTAATCACTACAATCATTATCCTTTTCCCATTCTCACAGATTCAGACATAATACATTTAGGAAAAAATCTCTGTGACCATGAAATCTTAGAGGCTTTAAAATCTTTTAAGCCCTTCAAAGCACCCAGACTAGATAGTTTACACCCTTTTTTCTATAAGAAATACTAGAAAATTATGGGTCCCTCTGTCCTGTCACTCTGCCATAATATGTTTACCACTAATTGTTAATTATAACTTTCAATGATGAAAAATAATATATCACTTTTGGTGCAGGATCACAAGGAATAAAATAAAGGAATCAAGAAGCAATATCATTCAAGAATATATTAAGAAAATAATCTATTAACGGGATCCCTAAAAGCAACATAAGGAAAAGAATCAATGATAATAAATGAAAAAGGAAAAAGCAACGGAGATCCAGAAGAAGAATCAATCAATGATGATTGACAGAAGCTATTACTGGAAGGTCCCAAATCAAAGGTAAATGAGATCGTAAAGGGATGCACTGGAGGTCGTTGAAGCCAGAAATCAAGGGATCTATCGCAAATCACTCAAGTAACGAAAAGATATGCCTAGCGGATGAAAAGTTTATCCAGACCACAAATCAAGGAAGATCAACGAAAACGAGATTTTATTCTTGGAAAGAATCAATCTATGATTCCTTTCAAGGATAAACTCTCTTGGATTTGCAATCTCTCAAGATTCACGTCATTCAAGAGTCAAGAAGGCGTCAAGAAGTATATATAACATATGTTCCAGACTTTAACAAGATATACTTTGAACGAACCATTTTTACTCCTTTTGTTCTACTTCAAACAAGCATTGTAGTTCTTTTAGATCTGTTGTGTAATTAGTGAGAGAAGAAAAATAGACAAACACTGGTGATGCATTGTATTAAGAAGAGAAAAGTGACATATAGATCAAACTATTGGTGTAAAGCTACATCAACCATTCTGTACTAAAAAAACTTCGATCACTGAAAGAGAACATCTTTGCAACCCAAGGGGACTTGAGTAGAATTCATATTGAATCCGAACCAGTATAAAATTCTGGTGTCTTTATTTCCTATATTTTATTTCTGCATTACTATTATCATGTTCTTATTTCTAGTCGACTAATTGGTAAACTAGTCAACTACTTATAATACAAATTTTAAATAGGCAATTCACCCCCTCTTGTACTTTCAATTGGTATCAGAGCTAGTCTCACACTTTTTACTTAACATCTAGTGAGAAAAGATCATGGCAAATCAAGTAATTGTTGGAGCACTCTTTCAATAAGGAACATCGCAAGTTAGGCCACCATATTTCAATGGACAACACTTTTCTCACTGGAAAGTGCGTATGGAAATATATGTAAAATCCTATGATGTCAAAGTACGTCGCGTTATCAAAAAAGGGAACTATCCACTACCAACAACAACTCAACCACCTGATGATCCAAAAGATATAGATGAGTACACAGACGAGCAAATGACAGTTGTTCAGGTCAATGCTAAAGCACAAAATTTACTCTATAATGTTATAAGTGGAGAGAAATATGAGAAAATCTCAAGTTGTGATACAACCAAAGAAATGTGGGATAAACTGGAAATTACTTATGAAGAAACCAGCAAAGTGAAAGAAACTCACATTAACATGTTGGTTCATGACTATGAACTCTTCCAGATGAAAGAAGGAGAATCCATTAAGGAAATGTTTGCAAGGTTCAACAAAATCATTAGCGATCTAAAAGCTTTTGGTAAACCATACTCAAGTGGTGATCAAGTTCGGAAAATTCTAAGAAGTCTATCTACCATTTGGCAGACAAAAGTAGTTGCACTCGAATCACGAGATCTAAACAAACTTTCATATGATGAGATTCGAGGAGATCTTATAGCATTCGAGAAAACTTACCTCAAGAAAACAAACCATGAAGAAAAGAAGAAAACAGTCGCTTTCAAAGCTACAACTAAAAGATCAGAAAATGATATTGATGACGACCTAGAAGCTCTTGAAGAAGAGATTGTCGTGGTATCAAGAAACATGGATGGCTTAATGAGAAGATACACAAACACTAGAAGAGGTAGGATGCCCCCCCAGGTGAACCAGGCAATACAATGAACAAGACAAGAATGATGGAAAATGTTATGAGTGTGGAAGATATGGGCACGTTCAAGCTGAATGCCCAGATCTTAAAAGGAAGGTCTCTAGAGGATTCAATAAAAATAAATCTTTTGAAAGCTGGAGTGATGAAGACAATTTGAAACACAAGGAAATAGCAAATCTATGCTTCATGACCATTCTGGAAAACAACATGAACAAATACTCTGGTTGCCGGACCGATGAAGATGCATCAGATGATGAATGCAAAGAAGATTATGAAAATTATTTTATGGCACGAGGTGAAACAAGAAAGATAAGATCTTATAACTGTGATAGATGTAATGAATTCCAGGATATTCTTGACCTTACTCTAAAAGAGTCTCAAAAAATGATGAATGAACTAAGGAGACTCAATAGGGAAAAGAAAGACTGGGAACTCAAGCTTGAAGTATGTGAAATTGAAAAAGAGGTACTTCAAGATGAAGTTCAGGAATCACAAATACAACTTAATGGCATGCGCAAGTCCACCGGTCAGAGTTCTGTCAAGTCTAACCAGACGACTTACAAGTTAACTGAAAAAAGACCAGTTAGAACTAAGTCCACAAGTACTAACACAAGTGGTAGATCAAAAACCGGGTCAGCCCCTATGTGTCACTACTGTAATAAAAGTGGACATAAATACTTCTTTTGTCTATTTCGTAAATCTAATGTTTCGGGATAGATTTGGAAACCCAAAAACAATCCTGGTCTTAGTAGAACTAACTAACAAGGACCCAATCAAGCTTCGGTACCTAAAAGAAAGTGATAATTCTATTTTGCAGGAACACCACAGGAAGATCTGCAAAGGAAAATGGTACTTAAACAGTGCGTGTTCCAGTCACATGACAGGGGACAAAAACCTGTTCAAAGAAGTTGCAAAGATAAATGGAGGAAGTGTCAAATTTGGCGATGAATCAAAAGGAAAGATAGTTGGCACTGACAGAGTTCCATTCAATAATAATTGTGATACTACTGAAGTGTATCTTGTAGATGGACTCAACTACAATCTCCTGAGTATAAGTCAGTTATGTGATTCAGGGTACAAAGTTAAATTCAAGAAAACAGGTTGTGCCATTGAAGATGATACAGGTAAAATAATACTACCAGAAAAAAGTATGGAAATGTTTATAATCTTGATGGTTTGAAAATCTAGATAGTCACATCTACTTAGCATCTATATCTGATGATCCATGGTTGTGGCATAAGAAATTTGGTCATGCAAGCATGCATCTTATTGTGAAACTCTCCAAGCATGATTTAGTGGTTGGTCTCCCTAAACTCAACTTTTCTAGAAGTTATGTATGTGATGCATGTCAAATTGGTAAACAAACCAGAAACTCTTTCAAAAGCAAAGACATTGTGTCTACCACCAAACCCTTACAATTGCTCCATATGGATTTATTTGGACCCACTAGAACTGCTAGCATAGGAGGAAAACGATATACTTTTGTCATTGTTGATGACTACTCACGTTTTACATGGGTGATTTTCTTATCTCACAAAGATGATGCTTTGAAATACTTTGAGATTTTCTGTAAGAGAGTTGAAAGATAAAATAGGTACCTTATTACAACCATTCAAAGTGATCATGGAGTAGAATTCGAAAGCAGAGCATTTAAAGATTTCTGCAATGATCAAGGATATACTCACAACTCCTCAGCTCCAAGATCACCTCAACAGATGGAGTAGTTGAGCGAAAAAATAGAACTCTATAAGATATGGCCAGAACAATGATATTGGAATATTCCTTGCCAAACCATTTTTGGGCAGAAGCAGTAAGCACAACCTGCCACATTCTCAACCGATGTCTTATAAGACCTATCTTGAAGAAGACTCCATATGAATTATGGAAAGGTAAATGGCCCAACATAGGTTATTTCCATCCTTTTGGCAGCAAGTGTTTTATCCACAACAACGGTAAGGACAATCTTAGAAAATTTGATCCAAAAAGCGATGAAGGTATTTTTCTGGGTTATTCCATAAATAATAAATCTTTTAGAGTTTATAATAAATGCACTTTATCTGTAGAAGAATCAGTACATGTCATATTTGATGAAAATAATACTACGGCCGAGAAAGGAATTATTACAGGTGATGAAGCTATTAGTCCAGAAACACCACAGTCAAGCAAATCCCGAAAGTCGACTGATAAGATAAATCGGGTCACATAATTAATTAATGAACCTTTCAATAGTCAACCAGAATCACAGAATGAGTCAACTACTCATACGGTTGCAACACTTCCAAATGAGTGGAGAAGTGAACCGGAATATCCTCAAAATTTTATCATAGGAGATCCAAGTGAAGGAATAAAAATCAGGAGAGCTCTCAAGAAAAAGACAAATGTAGCACTCATCTTTCAAATTGAACCAAAGAAAGTTGAGGAAGCCTTAAAAGACTCCAGCTGGGTACAATCAATGTAGGAAGAACTCGATCAGTTTGATAAGAATCAAGTCTAGAAACTGCTACCTAAGCCTGCAGATGCTACTGTAGTTGGAACAAAAAGGGTTTTCAGAAATATGCTTAATGAAGATGGAAAGATTGTGAGAAACAAAGCCAGACTAGTAGCCCAAGACTACTCACAACAGGAAGGAGTCGATTACGATGAAACCTTTGCACCAGTAGCTCGACTAAAGTCTATACGAATTCTTCTTGCATATGCATCCTTCAAACAATTTAGACTTTTTTAGATGGATGTCAAAAGTGCCTTTTAAGGGCTTTATTGATGAGGAGGTATATGTAAAACAACCTCCTAGTTTTGAAGACTCTAAATTCCCTTACCAAATGTATAAGTTGACTAAAGCTCTGTATGGACTCAAACAAGCTCCACGAGCCTGGTACGAAATGCTTAGTTCATTTCTACTTGATCCTGTCTTTACAAGAGGTTAAGTAGATACTACACTATTTATCAAAAGATCATCAGGAGGTAATCTTATTATTCAAGTTTATGTTGATGATATTATCTTTGAAAGTGCTAACCTTCTTTTGTGCAAGGAATTCACTAGTCTTATGCAAAGCAAGTTTGAAATGAGTATGATGGGAGAGCTTACGTTTTCCTTGGACTTCAAATTCAACAATCTGAAGAAGGAACATTTGTGTGCCAGACAAAATATATAAAGAAATTAATTCAAAATTTTGGCATGAGCAGTGCTAAAATAATTAGTATGCCAATGAGCCCGTCAACAAGCCTTGACAAGGACGAAAAAGAAAATCCGGTCGATAAAACTAAAAATCGTGGAATGATTGGCTCTTTGCTTTACTTGACTACCAGGAGATCAAATATTATGTTTAGTGTATGTAAATGTGCCAGGTTTCAGTCAGCTCCTAAGGAATCGCATCTGATTGCAGTAAAAAGAATAATTCGTTATCTCATCGGAACTATTTCTTATGGACTATGGTACCCACGTTCTAACAATTTTAAGATGGAAGGTTTTTCAGATGCTGATCTTGCAGGTGATAAGGAAGATATAAAAAGCACCAACGAAACATGTCAATTACTGGGAAAGGCATTAATATCATGGAACAATAAGAAATAAGGCTCAGTTGCATTATCCACAACGGAGGCAGAATATATTGCCATTGGGCAATGTTGTGCACAATTACTATGGATGTCTAATCAACTTGGTGCCTACGAACTATTTTTTAAACATATTCAAATATTTTATGATAACTCTAGTTCTATATCTCTCTCAAAGAATCCTGTGCGTCATTCTAGGGTTAAGCATATAGACATCAAATATCATTTCATTAGAGATCATGTGTAAAATCCCGTACATTGTTAGGCTTTAAATGTTGATAATGACGATATTGAATAAGATGCCTTGACAGATATGCTTATAGCATATGGTGACTAGAAGTGGGTGATATGATATATTTATATTTAAAAAGAGGATAAGAGAATGGAAATTTAACAAAAATAGAATTGGACTAGTCACGTGGACTAAGTATGGTCACGTGATATATATGGATTGGAATCTTAAAGAAAATGCATTAGAATGAAACATTAAGAATTGGTACGGGATTTACAGTTCTCGTTTTGGCCGGAGCTTAAAGGCAGCAAAGTTTTTCCTTTTGGTTGCTTGTGTTCTTTCCACGGACAAACGCACGGTAAGAAAATTCCTTCTTCCTTCTGGTTTTCTTCACTTCTTTCTTATTTAATTGTCTACTCTATTATTTAGATGGGTTATTGTAATTGGAAACAGGAGTAAGGGTTGAGTAGCAAGGGAGAAATTGATAATGAAGATTTAAATTTGTGAAAAAGATGAAACCTTTCACTCGGTATTATACTGTATTGTTGATAATGTTATTAAGGAGGATTGTACCCATTGTATTGTAAAAGAATGAAGTGGGTAAGTTTTGTTCCCACGTAATAGAGGAAAAACTCACAAATTAGAGGATTTGAAACAATGTCCCTAAATTAATGGGAATAAACTTGCAAGCTTTAGGCATGTATTGATAGGCATGTATTGATGTAAGTTGAACTGGTCGGGATTGCTTGAAGGAGGTGTGAAGTGGAAGTTAAGATTGTCGTCTTGAGATGAGTTGAGGCTTATTATCCTAGTAGGGAATTTTATTAGAACCCACGTGCTCCATGTGTTTGATAAATCTAAATCATGTCTCCTTGTGCTCCAGTATTCAGTTCGTGTCATTCTTATTCACTACGACTTTATATGTGATAGAGTTACATGTTTATGCGTATTTATGTGCCTTTGTTAGTGATATTTATATTTAGTGATGTATTCAGTTCCAGTATTTATTTATGTATTAATGTGATCACATTGAAGGAAGAGCTAACCGAACTCTCCTTGCGTGAGTGCCATAAGGCCAGGGTTAGATACCCCACGCTCGTAGGGGCTATTGTTTGCTGGGGAGATAGGCTGACACTCCCCCGTGCGTGTTGCTAGATCTCACGTACCTAGGGCCACTATGTGTAACTCAGTTTCTATTACAATCTAGCTATTACCTTACGGTTCCACTTTTAGCTATGTACTTGCAGGATCATCCTACAATTTTAGACTTTTGTTTGTTGTTAGTTTTCAGCTCTTATACTTCTTACATGCTTTCTGTGGACGTATTTCTTTCTTGTTATGTTTACCTAGAAGGCCTCGCTCCGCCTTCTTAGGAGGTAGCCCGTGAGACTTGCTTGGTATCCCATTATGATACTTAGCCCGCGAGGGCCTGCTTTTTTTCTTTTCTTGGATGCAAATACTACTGGTCACATTACAGGCACTACATGATAGGACTAGTTTCAGCCCAAACACTTTCCTGCTTCTCTTCTCGGTGAAAACTCAGACTTAGTATTTATTTATATTTTCTTAGAGTGTGGGGGTATACCCCAAAGACATATATGATCAGTACTCGTAGAGGCTCGTGACTTAGTCTAGTGGGTCTTATACATTGTTTTTACTCTCAGTTGGGTATTTTATTGAGATTTATGACTTAGTGCTTAGTTTGAATTTAGTTTTATTTTTGTTAATAATTATGTCATGGCATCATTTTGGGTTACTTAAGTTATCATGACTTTTAGTACAAATTAGTTAAGGGTTCACTTGACAGGTTGTATAGGCCGGGTGCCAATCATGTCCTACTTTAGCTTTTGGGGGCGTGAAAAGTTAGTATCAGAGCCTCAGGTTTTGGTAGTCCTTGAAAGTCATGAGCCGTGTCTAGTAGAGTACCACTTAAGAGTATGTTGTGCACCATACTTATATCTGGGAGGATTCAAGGCACCATACTTCATCCTCTACTGCTAACGATATGGGATACCAACTGCTAATCATCAAGAAGCAGCACCATTGGTGCAGACGACACCAGTGGCACCGACTGCAGTTAGAGGACGTGGCAGAGGTAGAGGTCGAGGTCAGAATGCCAAGGGTAGAGGTGAAAATGCCAGAGGTAATCAGGCTCGTGGTAGGGCTGCTGGACAGGCACATGCTCTACCTCAGCAGGTTGATAATGATCAGGTGGAAGTCACACCCCTCTTAACCTACTCAGGGCGAATCAACCACAACAACAGGATGATCGAATTAATAGAATTTTGGATTTTCTGGAATTCCTAGCCCCTCCGGCCGGTGGTCATGCACCTGTTCATGATCCTCATCAGGTTCCTCATGATTCAGATGAAGAGAAAATAGAAGATGATTTTCAGGCCCCACCTGGGGTACCACCACCAGATGTCCCTGTAAATATTGCCCAGCCAGTGCAGTTACCAACATGAAATATTGATCCACATGCCTTTCTGAGATTAAAACCTCCTATTTATACTAGTACAGACAAGCCGAATGAGCCAATGTTATTTTTGGAATAGATAGAGGAAATGTTTATTTCTTTGGGTTGCCTCGAAACACAAGCCACCAAGTTAATTGGGTTTCGGTTGAAAGGTGCAACATGGCAATGTTGGAGAGGTTACAAAAAGGCCAAAGATTCTACATTACTCCACTTACTTGGCCACAGTTCAAAGAAGCTTTTAGGGCCAAGTTTTTGCCTAGTAGTCGGATGGATGAACTCCGACGTCAGTTTGAACATCTTAAACAAGTTACCATGTCAGTGACCGAATATGAGATGGAATTTACAAATTTGGCAGAGTATGCACCTAATTTGATACCTATAGAGAGAGAAAAAGTGAGAAGGTTCATTGAAGGCTTGAATCCATATATGGAAAAAGATATGACTTCACATCAAGATTAAAAAACTTATCTTCAGATTGTCAATATCGCTACGCTTAGGGAGGCTTTTGATAAAATTGCCAAGGAAGCTAGAGAAAATAGCAAGAAGGCTAGAACCACATGTATTTATAGTGGACTTTCAGTTGGGGGAAAGAACATGAATCATTCATTTCAGAGTCAGTCAGTAGCTCACTCGTCTCCTTATCCAGCTTCATTCAGACAAGGCCAGCAGAGTAAGGGTGAGGCCTATCTGGGGCACAGTTCAACAAATCAAAGTCAGACTCGGTTCTCCTATCCTATTTATTCCACGTGAAATAAAAAACATCTTGGGCAATGCCTTTTGGGTCAGAGAGGATGTTATCACTACTATGACCCAGGTCACCTTATAAAAGATTGTTCACGACTCATGTATGCTCCAGAGAAGGCTTAAGCAACTCAGGCAACATCCGTAGGTAATTCATTAGTAGCACCTTCTCCGGTTTAGGCGCCTAATGCTCAGACTGGGCGTGGTTCCAATAGAGGTGGAGCTCAGGAAGGAGGCGGACCATTTAGATTCTATGCAGTTCTAGACAGGCAGAATGCGGAGGCGTCTAACAAAGTTATTACAGGTATTCTCTCAGTTTGTGGTCGCCTTGCTTATGTATTAGTTGATCCTGGTTCAACTTTCTCCTATGTGTTTCCTTATTTTTGTGTCGAGTTTGGAAAAAACACCAGAACCATTATGGGTCCCGTTTGAGGTTTCCACACCTATAGGAGAATATGTTAAAGTTGAGTATATATTTAGAAATTGCATCAACACCGTTCAGGGCCGAGAAACATTAGCTGATTTGAACTTGTTAGATATGGTTGACTTTGACATCATAGCTGGCATGGACTGCTTATCTTTTTTTCATGCTACAGTTGATTGCCACGCGAAGACACTTAAATTCTCATTTATTGGGGAAGATCCAATTATAATTAGAGGTGAAGTGGGTACGCCCGTGGGTAAGTTTATTTCTTACCTTAAGGCTAGAAACCTAGTGAGTAATGTTTGTTTGGTGTATCTAGCACAAGTGCGGGATATGAAAGCCGACTCTCCAATGCTTGAATCAATACATATTGTGAAAGAGTTTCCAGAAATGTTTCCGGATGATCTCCTAGGGATACCACCGGATAGGGAGATTGAGTTTGGCATAGACACATTACTATGAACTCGGCCAATCTCGATTCCTCCTTTCATAATGGCTCCATCTGAGTGAAATGAACTCAAAAAGCAATTACAAGACCTTTTAGAAAAGGGTTTTATTCGACCTAGTATTTTCCCCTGGGGTGCTCCAGTGTTATTCGTGAAGAAAAAGGATGGTTCCCTACATATGTGCATAGTTTACCGCCAGCTGAATAAAGTTACTATCAAAAATAAATATCCTTTGCCCAAGATAGATGACCTATTTGATCAGTTACATGGTGCTAGGTATTACTCAAAAATAGACCTAAGACTGGGATACCATCAGTTAAAGATCAGAGAAGCAGACATCCCGAAAACAACTTTCAGGACTCGGTATGGTCACTATGAATTTTTAGTGATGTCCTTTGGGTTAACCAATGCACCAACGAATTTTATGGACTTAATGTACAGAGTCTTCAAGCCTTTCTTAGATACCTTTGTCATAGTATTTATCGATGATATACTGGTATATTCCCATAGCCGAAAAAGCATGAGAATCATTTGAGAATAGTTCTTCAAACACTTAAGGAGCTCCATCTTTATGCCAAATTCTCCAAATGTGAATTTTGGCTCGATACAGTTACATTTTTGGGGCACGTGGTCTCGAGAGAAGGCATTAGAGTAGACCCGTAGAAAATAGAAGCAATTAAGAGTTGGCCTAGGCCGACGACCCCCATAGAGATTCGCAGTTTTCTGGGAATTGCAGGTTACTACCGTCGTTTTGTAGAAGGGTTCTCTTCAGTAGCTGCCCCCTTGACAAAGTTAACTCAGGAAAATGTGAAGTTTCAATGGTTTGGATCTTGTGAGAAAAGTTTTCAAGAACTCAAGAATAGGTTGACTACAACCCCAATCCTAACTCTACCTACCCTTACAGGTAAATTGGTGATCTATTGTGATGCTTCTAGAGTAGGGTTAGGATGTGTTATTATGCAGAATGATAAGGTAATTGCTTATGCTTCTAGGCAATTAAAGAATCATGAGAGAAATTATCCTACCCACGATCTTGAGCTAGCAGCGGTTATTTTTGCTCTAAAAATATGGCGTCACTACCGTTATGGAGAGCAATGTGATATTTATACAGATCACAAAATTTTGCAGTATATATTCAAGCAGAAAGAGTTGAATATGAGACAGCGCAAGTGGTTGGAGTTTCTTAAAGATTATGATGGTAATATCCTTTACCATCCCGGCAAAGCAAATGTGGTTGTTGATGCTCTGAGTAGAAAATACATGGGGAGTTTAACCAGGTTGCCTGTGGTCGAATGTCCAATAGTTAAGGAAGCCTAACAAATAGCTAGACAAAGGGTTCGTCTCGATGAGAAATATGATGGAAGGCTGATAGCAAGTATAGGTGCTAAGTCTACTTTAGTAGAGAAAGTTAAAGCCAAACAATTCGATGACGCTAGTTTGCTTAAGATCAAGGAAGGTGTTCTCAGTGGCAAGATTAAGAATTTTGCACTTAATGAGAATGGTGTGATGAGACTTGATGGACGCCTATGCGTGCCTAATGTAGATGATCTTCGAAGGAAAATTATGGTAGAAGCTCATAGATCCAGATATTCAATACATCTAGGTTCTACTAAAATGTATCATGATTTGAAGGATATTTATTGGTGGAATAATATGAAGCGAGATATTGCAGATTACGTATCACGGTGCCTTAACTGTCAGCAAGTAAAAGCTGAACACCAGAGACCAGGCTTAGCTCAAGTCATAAAAATACCAGAATGAAAATGGGAACGAATAAATATGGATTTTGTGGCTGGCTTACCACGAACTTTTAAGAAACATGACTCCATTTGGGTCATAGTAGACTGACTCACTAATTCAGCTCACTTTTTGCCGGTCAAAACAACCTACACGACACCTTAGTATGAAGCACTATACATAAATGAGATTGTTCGGTTGCATGGTTCTCCTGTGTCCATTATTTCTGATAGAGGTTCTCAATTTACTGCTCAATTCTGGCAGAGTTTTCATGAAGGTCTTGGTACCCGAGTTAATCTAAGTACGGCCATTCACCCCCAAACAGACAGGCAAGCCGAGAGGTCAATCCATACCCTGGAAGATTTGTTACGAGCACGTGTCCTAGATTTTAAAGGAAATTGGGATGATCATCTGCCTTTGATTGAGTTCGCATATAATAATAGTTATCAGGCAAGTATCCAGATGGCCCATTCGAGGCCCTATACTGGAGGAGGTGTCGTTCGCCTATAAGGTGGTTTGAGCTAGGTAAAACGAAGCTTATTGGGCCAAATATAGTACAAGATGCCTTGAAAAAGGTGAAACTGATTCAAGAACGTATTAAAACAGCTCAAAGCCGACAAAAGTCATACACATATATTAGACGCCGCGATCTTGAGTTCAGAGAAAGTGATTATGTATTTTTAAAGGTGTCTCCAATGAAAGGCATTATGAGGTTTGGTAGAAAAGGAAAGCTTAGCCCAAGATATATAGGGCCTTATCCAATTCTTGAAAGGATTGGGCTTGTGGCGTATCATCTAGCTTTACCTCCAAAGTTATCTTCAAATCCAGTTTTTCATGTGTCTATCTTGAAACAATACTTTCATGATCCGAGTCATGTAATTGATAGGCAGGAGATAGAGTCTGATGATACTTTGTCATATGAGGAGGTCCCTGTAGCTATAATAGATAGGCAGGTTCGTAGACTTCGAACCAAAAATGTTGCTTCGGTAAAAGTAATGTGGAGCAACCATTCAACTCAGGAAGCTACGTGAGAGCAAGAGGAAGCCATGAGGGAAAATTATCCTTATTTGTTCGAGATTTCAGGTACATAATTCATTTTATACTTTAAAATATTTAGATTGGGAGTTATAGTATAATTGTTTTTATAGTGACGTAAAGTGGTTTTAGTAGGTATATCGGTGTGCCTTGATAGTGTATGTTGTTGTATTAGTTCGTTGGAGGTGCGAAATGTTATTGTTGGGTTGTTTGGACATGTTGAGTTTTTTTGGATAGCTCCAGTTACAGAGGAAACTCTGTCGATTTTTTTTTTTGAAAATTAAAAATAATTTTTTTTAGGTGTTTGTCAATTTAGGGTGCTAAGGAAAAAGTGAGAGTGACACAAAGGCGTAGGTATTCTTTTAGATTCAAGGACGACCACGATACAACATTCGAGGACAAATGTTCCTAAGCAAGGGAGAATGTAAAACCCCGTACATTGTTAGGCTTAAATGTTGATAATGACGATATTAATGACATGAATAAGATGCCCGACAAGTATAAGGACCTACGCAGTCTAGATAAAGTAGTTGCAGATATGCCTATAGCACATGGTGATTAGAAGTGGGTGATATGATATATTTATATTTAAAAAAAAGATAAGAGAATGGAAATTTAATAAAAATAGAATTGGACTAGTCACGTGGACTAAGTATGGTCAAGTGATATATATGGATTGGAATCTTAAAGAAAAGTCATTAGAATGAAACATTAAGAATTGGTACTGGATTTACAGTTCTCGTTTTGGCCGGAGCTTAAAATTGGTTGCTTGTGTTCTTTCCACTGACAAACGCGCGGTAAGAAAATTCCTTCTTCATTTTGGTTTTATTCACTTCTTTCTTATTTAATTGTCTACTCTATTATTTAGATGGGTTATTGTAATTGGTGAGTTAGGGTTGAGTAGCATAGGGAGAAATTGATAATGAAGATTTAAATTTGTGAAAAAGATGAAACCTTTCACTCGGAATTATACTGTATTGTTGATAATGTTATTAAGGAGGATTGTACCCATTGTATTGTAAAAGAATGAAGTGGGTAAGTTTTGTTCCCACGTAATAGAGGAAAAACTCACAAATTAGAGGATTTGAAACAATGTCCCTAAATTAATGGGAATAAAGTTGCAAGCTTTAGGCATGTATTGATGTAAGTTGAACTGGTTTATCATGTAGATTGTGAAATTGGGGTCCGAGATTACTTGAAGGAGGTGTGAAGTGGAAGTTAAGATAGTCGTTTTGAGATGAGTTGAGGTTTATTATCCTAGTAGGGAATTTTATTAGAACCCACGTGCTCCATGTGTTTGATAAATCTAAGCCATGTCTCCTTGTGCTCCAGTATTCAGTTCGTGTCATTCTTATTCACTACGACTTTATATGTGATAGAGTTACATGTTTATGCGTATTTATGTGCCTTTGTTGGTGATATTTACATTTAGTGATGTATTTATGTGCCTTTGTTGGTGATATTTACATTTAGTGATGTATTCAGTTCCAGTATTTATTTATGTATTAATGTGATCACATTGAAGGAAGAGCTAGCCGAACTCTCCTTGCGTGAGTGCCATAAGGCCAGGGTTAGATACCCCACGCTCGTAAGGGCTATTGTTTGCTGGGGAGATAGGCTGACACTCCCCCGTGCGTGTTGCTAGATCTCACGTACCTAGGGCCACTATGTGTAACTCAGTTTCTATTACAATCTAGCTATTACCTTACGGTTCCACTTTTAGCTATGTACTTGCAGGATCATCCTACAATTTTAGACTTTTGTTTGTTGTTAGTTTTCAGCTCTTATACTGCTTACATACTTTCTGTGGACGTATTTCTTTCTTGTTATGTTTACCTAGAAGGCCTCGCTCCACCTTCTTAGGAGGTAGCCCATGAGACTTGCTGGGTATCCCATTATGATACTTAGCCCGCGAGGGCCTACTTCTTTTCTTTTCTTGGATGCAGATACTACTGGTCACGTTACAAGTACTACATGATAGGACTAGCTTTCAGCCCAAACACTTTCCCGCTTCTCTTCTCGGTGGAAACTCAGACCTAGTATTTATTTATATTTTTTTTAGAGTGTGGGGTATACCCCAAAGACATATATGATCAGTACTCGTAGAGGCTTGTGACTTAGTCTAGTGGATCTTATACATTTTGTTTACTCTCAGTTGGGTATTTTATTAAGATTTATGACTTAGCTCTTAGATTGAATTTAGTTTTATTTTTGTTAATAATTATGCCATGGCATCATTTGGGTTACTTCACTTATCATGATGCTTAGTAAAAATTAGTTAAGGGTTCACTTGACAGGTTGTATAGGTTGAGTGCCAATCACGTTCTACCTTAGCTTTTGGGGGAGTGAAATCATGTCCTCAAGGGAGATATAAAATTATCATTTGTTGGCACCACAGATCAATTAGCAGACATCTTCACTAAGCCTTTACTTGAAGATAGATTTTGCTCCCTAAGTGAACTACTTGGTATTATTTCGCTTAATCATAAAAATTAGGACCTATGTGTTAGTTTTAATTCTTGTGTGTCTAATATTTTTAATTTTAATTTTTCTGTAAGTATGCATTAATTTTGCGCATCCGATTTCTATCACGACCCAATTTCCCCTTCGTTGGGTATCGTGATGACACCTAGTCTTAGCGACTAGGTAAGCCTAATATTTACTGAATAACAACCATAATAAATAACATCTAACAACTTGAAATGAAATTCTTTATAAAAAAATTACAATTCCCAAAACCGGTAGTACAAGTCATAAGCTCTACCGAGTTTGCTATAAATTGCTAAATACAACTGTTTAGAAATAGGTAAAATAGTGTGAATACAGAATAGGAAGGTGACTCCGACGCCTGCTAACGCAGTAGCAGGTTTACCTTGCGTCTCCACAACAATAATCCGCACAGCTAGCTAATGATCAACTGACTCTGCAATACCTGGATCTATACAAAAATATGCACTAGTATAGTATGAGTACACCACAGCGGTACCCAGCAAGTATCAAGACTAACCTCAGTAGAGTAGTGACGAAGAACAGTTAAGACACCTACTGGACTAAAAGACCTGAACAAAGTATAAGTATAGAAACAATAGAATATAATATCTACATAAAGACTACGCGATATGACTATTAATACAGTAATTTCAATAGGAAAGGACAACAATAAGTGTCAGCAGAATACCATAATAATGACATAGAAGGGTGAACATAAACACAACCTAAAACCGAAATCATAGATACATCAAGAACAAATAATAACTCAGCAACAACGATCGCTTTCACATCAGGTTTTAATCAGCAAACTCCACGAGGTACCGAACCTCAGACAAATCACAACTCACGGGTCTCAATACCTGAACCCTAACACTTGGTATCATGTGCCCTCATTACACCTCATAACCGCACTAACGACTCACGTGCCAAATAGAGCCATTCTCACATAGAAGGCAAGTAAACAAGGGTGTGCATCTATACTCAGCAATACCAAGAAAACCTCTTAACCAATAAGAGTGCTCAACTACGTGTATGCTTGTGCAAGTGTCCTAACATGGTTCATGCCAGCTAGTAAGTATAGGAAAATAAATGGACATCACATAGAATATTTTCTCATAACTGATAAAACCCACATAGGTAAGTGTACCACTACACAAACATCAACAACAAGAATGTCCCCAGGCCATCACAAGTTATCACAAATCAATCCCTGACATAGCCCACCTTGTCTCGTCACATGTGAAATAGTAAAATAAATGCTCGCCTTGTCTCGCCACACGTGCATAATAATGTTCCCATATGCGCGACCCACATATATATATATCCCGCCTTGTCACGCCACATGTGCAAATATCAATAGTAACAATAGCACAACAGAAACCTCGTGCAACCCCATAACAAAGAGATGTCAACAAAGGGCACTCTCGAGATACTGTCTCGTAGTCCCAAAAGTAAATGCTCAACAAGGGATCTCCCGAGGTACCGTCTCGTAGTCCCAAAAGTAAATATGCAAGACAGGGGATCTCCCGAGGTACCACCTCATAGTCCCAAAGTAAATATGCAAGATAGCGGGATCTCCCGAGGTACCGCCTCGTAGTCCCAAAGTAAATATGCAAGAACAACCAGTACAACATCAACAATAACACTAATACAAGGGTACGGCGAAAACATCAACTCAGAAATTCCAGAACTCAAAGGAACGGAGGAATTAATTCACAAGGAGTGGCCACAATAGAGAATGCTAGTCATAATAAGAACAACTCAACAAGAAAGGAAATATTATGTAACAACGGTCCACAATGTACAGTTCGACAATGAGGGAACTAACACAATGCGAATAATTTCAAATAAGGATAAGTCAATTAGAATGTAATATATCTAACTTCTTTTAAGGTTGGCAATTAAGAAAGAGATACAACAAATTCAATTAGGGATAAGCAGTAGAAAGATAATCATAGCCTCAATTAAGGATGAACAATTACAAAAAAGATAACAATTTCAGTTAAGGCACGTATGACTCAAATAAGCATCAAGGGCAGATCATGAAACAATTAATTCTAATTAAAGCAGGTAGATGTGAATCTAGTAATTAAGAGATGTATTCATAACATAACAACTGCATAATCAATGATTACAAGGACCTAAGAACCCTAAAAGGCCAACTTTCCACAAATAAGTTCGAGCACGTACTCGTCACCTCGCATACACGGACTAAAATTAGCATAGAAGACTCAAATCCTAAGGGGTAGTTCCCCTACACGAAGTTAGGCAAGATACTTACCTCGAACCAAGCTCAATCAATCAGTAAGAATTCCCTTTCCTCTATTATCCGACTCTGAATGGCCCAAATCTAGCCAAACACAATCACATATCATGAATAAAATTATGAGAAACTAATTTAAATAATAAATCTATGACTTTAGCAAAGAATCAAAAATTCGGCCCAAAAAGTTGACCCGGGACCACGTCTCGGAATCGGGTAAAAGTTACAAAATACGAATACCCAATCAACCACGAGTTCACTCGCACCAAAATTATCCAAATCCGATATCAAAATCCGAATCAAAACTCAAAAATTTATTTGAAGAACTTTCCAACTTTTCCCCAAATTTCTCAACAAAATTCCTTGATTAAATGATGAATTCAACTATAGATTAATGAGATATAACCATAAAGGAGTTAAGAATCGTTACCAACAAGCTTCCTCTAAAAATCCCTCAAAATATCGCCTCAATCCGAGCACTCTAGGTCCAAAATTGGTGAATGAAATCAACCCTTGCACTTAGCCCTTTTCTAGCCAGCGATTTTCGCTTCTGCGGGTTTCAAGTCGCACCTGCGAAGCCGCACCTATGACACCGCACCTGCGGAAATTCCATTGCAGGTGCGGAAATGATTTAAGTCCTCTGGTCCGCTTCTGCGAGCATAAGGCCGAACCTGCAAGTGCGCGCCTGCGGATTCTTGTACGCTTCTGCGGAATCCTCACTCAGCTCGCTTTCCACTACTGCGATCCCTTCTCCGTAGGAGCGGCACCTACGACCACTGGTTAACCAGTGGTCGCCTTCCGCACCTGCGACCACTGGTTACCCAGACCAGGACCACATCTGCGAGCTCCCTTCCGCACGTGCGAGTCCGCACTTGCAGCCAACCCACCGCATATGCGATTACACCTGAAGTTTAAGCATCCAAAACTCACCCGAGGCCCCCGTGACCTTAACCAAACATACCAACAAGTCCTAAAATTCCATACGAATTTATTCGAGCCCTCAAATCACATCAAACAATGCTAAAAACACGAATCACCCTCCGATTCAAACTTAATGAACTTGAAACTTTAAAATTTCTACAACCGATGCCGAAACCTATCAAACCACATCCGATTAACCCCAAATTTTGCACACAAGTCATATTCAACATTACGGACCTACTCCAACTTCTGGAATCGGATTCCGACCCCGATATCAAAAAGTTCAATACCGGTCAAACACTCCAAAAATTTGACTTTCGCCATTTCAAGCCTGAATGAGCTACAGACCTCCAAAACACAATCCGGACACGCCCCTAAGTCCAAAATCACCCAACGGAGCTAACGAAACTGATGAAACTCCATTTCGGAGTCATCTTCACACAGTTCTGACTACGGTCAAAATCCTAAGGCTTAAGCTTCCGTTTTAGGGACTAAGTGTCCCAAATCACTCCGAATCATCCGGTAATTGAATTCAACAACGCACGCAAGTAAATACACACAATACGAAGCTGCTCAGGTCCTTATGCTAATATTCGCTCTAGCAAGCCTGAAAAGTTGGAATCCCTAGTTTTAGGAAAACACATTGTCCTTGATTGTGCCATGTTTGACTCAATTTTTTCGTGTAAGTGCTCCAGATTTCCTATGCTTTTCATGAATACTTGGTCTGATGATTTTAAAATTTCTTTTGATCAAGTAAAACATTGTATTACTGAGTGTCCATCTATTTCCCTTCCTAACCAGTTAGGTCCCCGTAATGTTAGTTTTGAAACCTGAGTTCTGGCCCACATTGTTGCGGCTACTCTTCTTTCGCGTACTGGATCATTCTCCACCTTTTCTCAATGAGATACCTTTCTTGTCTACTGTCTTGTGACCAAACTTAAGGTTAAACTATCCTCATGGGTCATAAACTTCATGATTGAGAGTGTTGATGATCCTACTTGTTTGCCCTATAGTATGGCTATCACCCACATTTTGAAAGCCCATAATATCTCTATCTCAGAATACCCTTTTGTCTCTGTTTCAAAGTCCTACAACTCTAGAGCCTTTGCCAGTATGGGGTATGTATATACTAAGGGTTCCTGGGGTGAAGAAATAGGAAGGTGAAGTCAAGAACGTTCAGCCTGATCCCAAGATCAAAGCCTCTGTTTCCCATCATAATGTAAGTGATCTCGACCTTATGTAGAAACTGACTGCTATTGACAACATGTTGGCCATCATCAAAGACCTTCTTGCTGCAACTCAATCCACTATTGGGGACATCCATGTGATCTCCAAAGAGACTGGGTCTGACGTTTCAAAGATGAGGGACAAAATTCTCAAACTTGGAGAAAATGCAGTCAAAGCCTTCAAGGAAGAACATGACAGGATTGATGGGGTGACAGTTTCAGCCAATGCCAGCTCTGAACGTCTAAAGGAGGCGATTTACAACACTCTTACTTATTTCTTGCGTCGTTAGTTGTGGAAGTTTCAAACAATCCCTTTTTTGTTATTTTGATATTTTGGACTGGATAACCAGTCGCTGGATATTTTTCTTTATTTTTGCTAAACTATGCATGCTCGTAATTTGCAAATATTTGCCTATGATGTGTCTGCTTCTACTTTATTTGCCTATAGTTTGTATGTATGTATATCCCCTCTTTGCTGATATCAAAAAGGGGGGAGAAAGAAATTGTACTTGCAGGAGCACCTGCTGAGGGGGAGTCAACTATATATAAGTATATGCAGCACCTGCTGACGGGGAGTCAATTGAAGTATATGCAGCACCAGTTGAGGGGGAGTCGATTACAGGGAAGTAAACTGTTGTTTATATATTATTTTTGTCATCATCAAAAAGGGAGAGATTGTTAATTATAAGTTTCAATGATGAAAAATAATATATCACTTTTGGTGCAGGATCACAAGGAATAAAACAAAGGAATCAAGAAGCAATACCATTCAAGAATGGATTAAGGAAACTAACTATTAACGGGAGCCCTAAAAGCAACGCAAGGAAAAGAATCAATGATAAGAAATGAAAAAGGAAAAAGCAACGGAGATCCAGAAGAAGAATCAATCAATGATGATTGCCGGAAGCTATTACTCGAAGGTCCCAAATCAAAGGGAAACGAGATCGCAAAGGGATGCACTGGAGGTCGTTGAATCCAAAAATCAAGGGATCTATCACAAATCATTCAACTAACAAAAAGATATGCCTAGCAGATGAAAAACTCATCAAGACCACAAATCAAGGAAGATCAAAGGAAACATGACTTTATTCTTGGAAAGAATAAATCTATGATTACTTTCAAGGATCAACTCCCTTGGGTTTACAATCTCTCAAGATTCATGTCATTCAAGAGTCAAGAAGACCTCAAGAAGTATATATATATACATATGTTCCAGACTTGAACAAGATATACTTTGAACGAATCATTTTTACTCCTTTTATTCTACTCTAAACAAGCATTGTAGTTCTTTTAGATATGCTATATAATTAGTGAGAGAAGAAAGAGACAAACACTGGTGAGGCATTGTATCAAGAAGAGAAAAGTGACATAGAGATCAAACTGTTGGTGTAAAGCTACATCAACTCATCTGTACTCAAGAAACTTCGATCAGTGAAAGAGAATACCCTTGCAACCCAAGGGGACTGGAGTAGGATTCACATTGAATCCGAACCAGTATAAAATTCTGGTGTCTTTATTTCCTATATTTTATTTC
The DNA here is from genome assembly GCF_000715075.1 of Nicotiana tabacum. Taxonomy (NCBI): domain Eukaryota; kingdom Viridiplantae; phylum Streptophyta; class Magnoliopsida; order Solanales; family Solanaceae; genus Nicotiana; species Nicotiana tabacum. The sequence continues at coordinate 120,481,775 of NC_134098.1, forward strand.
TGCATTACTATTATCCTGTTCTTATTTCTAGTTGACTAATTGGTAAACTAGTCAACTACTTATAATACAAATTTTAAATAGGCAATTCACTCCCCTCTTGTACTTTCACTAGTACCATCCCTCCAGAACTAAACCGTACTTATTTGTGTCTCATCCCAAAATTCAAAAATGCCAATAATAAAAAGAACTTTAGACCCATTTGCCTTTGCAATATTGTCTATAAACTTGTCATAAAATTTATTGCAAACCGTATTAAACCCATTTTAGACAAGCTTATTGGTCCTCATCAAGCTATTTTCCTGAAGAATAAAAGAGCGGCCGACTGTGCAATCATTATTCAAGAAGTTGAGAATCACTACCAAAAGATGAAAGGTTCAAAAGCTAACATGATTCTAAAAGTAGACCTTTAAAAAGCTTTTGATCGATTGGAATGGTCTTTCATACGCCGCACTCTCACTTTTTTTTAATTCCCTCCGAATCTTATTAAACTTATTATGTCTTGTATTACTTCCTCCACTATGTTTATCCATATTAGTGGAAGTAAAACTAAGTTTTTTGCTCTAGTAGAGGCATCAGACAAGGAGACCCCATGTCTCCCTACATCTTTATACTCTACTTAGAAATTCTCTCTAGAAATATCTGTCATGAGGTGGATCTAGATAATTGGAACCCTATCAAAATTAGAAGAATTGTTCCCCATTTATCTCATCTTTTATTTGCAGACGATCTAACCCTGATGGCCTGCGCGGACTGCAAGAATTGTGACACCATTTTGAGAACTATGAATTCTTTTTGTGCGTTCTCGGGTCAAAAAATAAACCTTGATAAATCAAAAGTCCTTATCTCTGCAAACTGTGATCCCACCATCAGGGAAATTCTCTCTCATGCCCTCCAAGTTAGGCAAATCTCCACTTTTGGTAGATACTTAGGTTTTCCCATTTTTCACCAAAAAACAAAGTCAAGAGACTTCCAATTCGTCATTGATAACATGAATAATAAGCTTACAGGTTGGAAGACTAGATTCCTTAATATGGCAGGTCGCACTACCCTTGCAACCTGTACTCTTAATAGTATTCCAAATCATATTATGCAATACCACAAACTCACCAAAAAAATCAATAGCCTCATTGATCGAACCCAACATTATTTATATGGGGATTTACTGCTAAAAAATCAAAGCTACATCTTGTCAATTGGCATACGTTGATGTCACGACCCAAAATCCCATCACAAGCGTCATCGATGACACTTAGTCTCTAAGACTAGGTAAGCCGATTACAATTACGTTTCGAGCCATTTTTTTTCCCTTTGAAACATATAATTTAATATAAGTGTCAAAACCAAAAGCGGAAACAAATACAACAACCTCCCAAGAATGGCAATATTGAGTCACGAACTCTAACTGAATACATGCAATGATCTCAAGGATCGAGTGTACAATACTGTTCGAATAAGAGTGACAGTACAATAAAAATGAAAAGACTCCAAGGGACTATGACGACCAAGCAGCTCTACCTTGAATCCTTGCGATCAACACACTAACTCTGCCCGAGTACGATATCTCAAATACTTGGCTCTGCACAAAAAATATGCAGAAGTGTAGTATGAGTACACCACAGTCGATACCCAGTAAGTATCAAAACTAACCTCGATGGAGTAGTGATGAGGTACAGTCAAGACACTCACTAGTCAAATAACATGTGCAACATAGCATACAAAAGTAATAAAAACAGATAACACTGATAGAAATAATAACCAATTAATGATATAAACAACAAGGCAACAAGAACACCATAAATACTGCTCACACGAATAATAAAGACAAGTGCAACCAATTAATCAAGTCCTTCAAAATATACATCTTTTATCTATAAGTTTTTCAAATAAAAATCTTTAGAATCTAATCCTTTCAATTTAATATATCCCGAATATACTTCCTCCAAATAAATATCTTACGAATGTAAATCTTTCAAGTAAATACCTCCCAATATATTTCTTTCAAATAAATATCTTTTAAATAAAAACCTTTCGAATATAATTCTTTTAAATAAAACCTTTCGAATACAATTCTTTCAAATAAAAATCTTTCGAAAATAATTCTTTTAAATAAAACCTTTCGAAAATAATTCTTTTAAGTAAAACTTTTCGAATATAATTCTTTCAAATAAAATCATCGGTTGACACCTCACCTCAAAATCCTAAAAATCTTGGGTCTCGGCCCACTTTCATATCTCACGGCACCTCGTGCCCATATCTCTATCACAACCGCATGGACAATTTAGAAAGCAGAAGACAAAATAATATAATGAAATGACTGATAAGTGAATAAATGAGAATTTACAGAAAGACAACAACACAGCAAGTAGAGGTAAACAACAGGGGCGCTCCCGAGGTATCGCCTCGTAAACCCAAATGTAAATGCTCAACAGGGGGGGATCTCCTGAGGTACCACCTCGTAGTCCCAAAGTAAATATGCAGTACAAGGGGATCTCTCGAGATACCGCCTCATAATCCCAAAGTAAATATGCAGTACAAGGGGATCTCCTGAGTAAATACCTCGTAGTCCCAAAGTAAATATACAAGAGCAAGGACAGAAGAATAACTCAGCAAGAACAACCTCTTCTTAAATCCAAATTTTGATAAATATATTAACGTCTCAATTTAAACTTATTTACTTAATTATTTGCAGATGAAAAATCCATAATGTGATTATTTCCAAGAAATATCAAATCAACAAACACACGGAACACATAAAAATCCAAGTGGCAATCACACCAAATTATCATATAAATTACAAACTAGACAAACAAGGAATGAGGCATGATAATAAAGGATTTAATAAGTACCAACAATTTCCAATTTAATACTTAAGGGTGTCTACGAATTTTAACCGACATAATTTGTATATATAAACCAAGTACGTACTCATCACTTCGCATACACGGCTTTCATATTACACAAATGGCACATATAATTCAATGCCTAAGGGGTAATTCCCCACACTCAAGATTAGGAAAGATATTTATCTTTTTGCAGTTAGGCCGATATTCCAAAATAGTCTTCTTGCTTGAATTGACCTCCGGACAGCTCAAATCTATCTAATTTAATTGTATAACTTCATTAAAATTCATCGAAAATAATTCCGGATAATATAACGTCAACTTAAAAATTCACATAAAAAAGTAAACAAAAGTCAACTCGTGGCCTGCGTCTCGGAACCCGACAGAATTTTCACGAAATTCGAACATCCATTCCGATACGAGTTCAACCATACCAAATTTACCGAATTCCGATGGTGAATCGACCTCCAAATCTTAAATTTTTATTTTTGAAAGATTTTGCAAAAATCTCATTTTCTTCCAATTGATTCACTAATAAAAGATAAAAATAATCATGGAATCATGAAATATAATGAAAACCGAGTAGGAAACACTTACCCCAATCCATTTGGAGAAAATCCTCTAAAAATAGCCCAAATCCGAGTTCCCTAGCTCCAAAAAATGTTGAAATGAGCAAAAAAACAAAACTGCTCAATAAAAACCCATTTCTCGTCACTAAAAGTGCATTTCCCATGACTAATAGTACGCACCAGAACCTGCTTGCACCATCAGTTTATTATTTCACTAAAAAGGTTCTTACTCCATCATACGAACTTGAAATTTGATATTCTTGTTCATGTGAGTCACAAATAATAATACGAACCTAGTCGTTCAATCGAAACTCAATTCGGAGCTCATTTGCTCAATACGGTACCAATTTCGCTCGTTAAACAATTAACTAATGTTTCGCGCTAAAAACCCAGTCGCGACTTGATGAAATTAGACCAAACATTCCATATCATTCCTATAATTCATTGTCAAACTCTTGGAAGTCTCGAAATCGAATTTCGATCTCTAGAACTAAAAATGAATCTTTGGATCATTACATGCTTATGCTCAAAACACCAAACTCTTCCAAAAATCTTTCCCAGACAGCCTATAGTGTATCAACCATAACGTTTTGTACCCAACTCCAACTGCTGAACAATTTAAATATATGAAAATTAGATACAAAGGGCTATAACTTTTATTTTCATATCATTGCCAAATTACTTATAGATTACGAGATATAAGCTTCCAAAGTGAGCCATGTACAGCAAAATGTTTTGCGATGCACACTGCCAGGCAAAACAACTGCAGTACCAGACTTTAGTTAGTCGATCATAACTTTCATTACAAATATCCAAATGATGAATGGTTTATATTTCTGGAAAATAGACTGAAAGGGCTACAACTTATATTTTTGGATCATCTCCAAATTTCTTACAAATTACGAGATATAAGCTTCCAAAGTCAGCCCTATGTAGCAGAAATTTCTGCGATGCACACTGCTGTAGCCTAAAACCAGCAGTTAAAAATGGCCCAGAAATGGGTTAAAACCACTTCGAAACTCACCCGAGCCCCTTGGCACCTCGTACGAGCATACCAACAAGCCTCAAAACATATTACAGACTTAGTCGAGCCTCAAATAACATCAAACAAACACCGAAACAACGAATCGCACCTCGAATCGAACTTATGAGTTTATGAAATTTTCCAAATTCTATATCTTATGCCGAAATGTATCAAATCAATCCGGAATGACTTCAAATTTTGCATGCAAGTCATAAATGACATAATGGAGCTGTTCCAATTTCCAGAATTGAATTTCGATCCCAATATAAATAATGTCAACTCCCAGTCAAACTTTCTAAAAATCTTCCATTTCCAACTTTCGCCAAAATGCGTCAAATTGTGCTACGAACTTCCAAATCCAAATCCGGACATACGCCTAAGTCCAAAATCATTATGCAAAGCTATTGACATCATCAAAATCCTATTCCGGAGTCATTTGCTCGAAAGTCAAACTATGGTCAACTCTTTTCATTTAAATTTCCAAAATAAGAATTGTTCTTTAAATTTAATCTTGAATCATCCGAAAACCAAACTCGATCACACACGCAAGTCATAATACACATCACAAAGCTACTCGGGGACCTTAAGTCGCTGATGTCACGATCCAAACTCAACTATAAGTTATGATGGCGCTCAACATCTCATCTAGGCAAGCCAACTAATGATTTAAACATATATTCATTTCTTTAAAAAATTTCCGAGTAATCAAACTCTTCGAAATTTCAAAAATTAAGAAAGATAAATAAGATAAATTAAAATCCAAGCAAAATAATTAAATCCATAAATTCTACTAGTGTGTGCCAAGACCTGGTGTCACAAGTGTATGAGCATCTAGTAGATTATATAAAATTCTAAATACTGTCTGAAATAAAATAGACAGAATACAAATACAAGAAGAGACACTAGTTGCTGCAGAACGGCTCAGAAAGGCAGCTCGCCACTAAGCCTCTAGATAACGTGGGTGCGCACCGATAGGTCCTCCGATAGTAATTGTCTCAAGTCCTGTACAAAAAGTGCAGCAAGCATAGCATGAGTACGTAAACAACGTGTACCCAGTAAGTATCAAGCCTAATCTCGAAGAAGTAGTGATGAGAGATCGACTTTGACACTCACTATGGATCAATAATATTACAATAGAATATATTGAATTAAACATGATTTTTAGATGAACAACAATAATTTTCTTAACATGCAGAAATAAGTAATTCCTTACATTTTGATAATTTCCAATTTATCAATTAAATTCACAAGCAACAATTAAAATATCAAGGTATCATGTAATTCTTATTATTAGGCACGATTTCTGCCGAGGTCGTACGGGCCAATCCAGAGTGTCGTGTACACTGTCGAAGGACGTGCAGCACGATTAATAGATGCATCTATACTGCCAAGGCGTTCGGCCCGCTCCACAAAAAGGAGGCCATTTTCTTATGAACCTCCGGAATGAGAAGTTATTATAATATTAACACGTTGGATGTTCAATCTCTATTAACAATTCAATAATTTACACAAAATTCGAGTATATGAAGTTTCGATCTTTTACTATTTCCTCAAATAGTTTACAATATAATTCCAATAATTTAATTAAATAAAAGGAGCAATTATCGTAAGTAATTCATGATTTGAGTCCTAAACTACCCGGATATTAACATAATTAGTAGCTACGCACAGACTCTCATCACCTCGTGCGTACGTAGCCCCCATAATTAGCAACAATTATTAATATGAATCACCTATGGGGTAAATTCCCTCTTACAAGGTTAGACAAGAGAACCTTGTCTCAAAGCACATTTCCCGATCACAATGTCGCGTAAAATCTCAATTCGGTGACGAAAAATCTGAAACTATCCAAAAGTTATATAAAATAAATAATACATGCTCAATAATTTGAAATTAGCCTATCAAAAAATAACCCTATCCAAAATGGTAAATTCCTAAAATTCACCCCAGGCCCACGTGCCCGGATTTCAGAAATATTTGGAGGAAATCGCTACCCATAATATGAAGAACTCAAATATACAATTTTCATCCAATTTCATAACTATTTTCCTGGTTAAGATCTCATTTTTATATAAATCTAGGTTTTTCCTCTTACCCTTGATTTCCACAAATTTACAGGTTATAGTCTACCCTAATCTATGTATTTAACTCAAAGTTCGTAGAATTAACTTACCTTCAAGTTGCTAGTTGAAATCCCCTCTCAAAAAGCTCCAAAATCGCCCAAGAATGGAGAAAAATGGGCTCAAAAAGGGTTGAGCCCCGATTTTAACCCATTCTGCCAAGCAGCCCTTGCGAAACCAACCATCCCCGCAAGTCATAAATTAATAAAAGCACATACGGGAAATTTTATTTAGGGGGGCGGGTTCTAAAAGTTAAAATGATCGGTTGGGTCATTACATTCTCCACCTCTTAAACAAACGTTCGTCCTCGAACGAGTTTAGAATTTATATATGGAGTGCTGAATAATATGGATATCTGCTCTGCATGTCCTCTTCGGCCTCCCAAGTCGCTTCCTCGATTGGTTGGCCCCTCTACTGGACTTTTACCGCAATAATCTTCTTGGACATCAACTGGCGAACCTGTTTATCAATAATGTGTCACGACCCAAAATCCAACTAGTCGTGATGATACCTAACCAAACCCGCTAGGTAAGCCAACTTTCAATTATCCAATTGCAATAATAACTATTAAAGCAATTTAAGTAAATAAATATCTTAATTTTATACATTCCCCAAGAACTAGTAGTACAAATCATGAGTTTCTAAGGATAGAATTTACAACAAAACTGGTATGAAATAGATACATCGTCTGTTCGAAATATACATGAATAGAGTTTTATGAATCTAAGGCTACCATGAATAATAGGCAGCTACAACCAGAACGCAGGTACATCTTCAAATCCGGCAACCATCGAGCACATCAGCAACAACAACCAATATCTGCACGCAATGCGTAGAAGTGTAGTATCAGTACAACCGAACCCATGTACTGAGTAAGTAACAAACCTAGCCTTAGGTTAAAAGTAGTGACGAGCCTTTATCAAGGTCGGGTCCAAAATCAATAGTTCACCACAATCCATAACAACGTAAAGCCAATAATATAAGAAGCAACTCATAAATAAAATACTCAGTTAAATCATGATTTCTAAAAATAGTTCTTCCTTTCAAGTACATCAGTGAAGAACCCAAATCGTTTACCGAAATTTCTAAAAATATGAATAAGTTTGAAAGCAATAATTTTTCCAAAATCCTTTCAATAATAAATGAGATGTTTCATTTTCTTTCCAGATAACCCGTGTAAAACAAATGTATCAATATGCCCATCTGTCAATATGTGTAAGAAATCATGAATGATGTGATACTGTACAATACGAGAAAAATACATCTCTATACATGTATATCATGTGTGCATGTCAATGCGATGCAACTCAGTGATAAAATCATATGCATACTCCCATCGTATCATTTCACTCAGTCCTCCTAGTTACTCAGTCCTCCCAATCGCTCAGCACTTGCACTCGGCACTCGTACTTAGTAGGTACCTGCGCTCACTGGGGGGGTGTGTACAGACTCATGAGGGGTTTCTACTGCCCAAGCGCTATAATTTGCACTGACAACTCACGTGTTGCACGACCAACTCACGTGCTATCATAATATCTGGATCCGCACGGACAACTCACGTGTTGCACGAAAAATTCACGTGCTATAATAATATCTGGATCCTCACGGCCAACTCACGTGTTGCACGGCCAACTCACGTGCTATAATAAAGCCTATAAGGCCTGCTGCAGGCGGGCAGCCTCGATCCACATAATAATCCTGACAATCAGGCCCTCGACCTCAATCAGTCATCAATCTCTCCAATCTCTCTCTCATGGGCTCACAATATCATGAAAATAGCCCAAAAATGATGATATGATGTATCAATAATAACAACAGAGATTGAGATATGATATGTAATGACATGAATATGACTCAGTATGAATTTTCAATTTAAAACAAAACATTCACAGCAATATGACCTCTGTGGGTCCCAATAATTCTGGCACATAGCCTCAACATGATTTTAAATATGTTTTTCAGCTCAATTTCTTTAACACATAAAACCGCATGGAAAATGCCAAAATTATTTAACTACAAAATTCCACAGAACCAACTATGTCACAATTTCTATAGTGCACGCCCACACGCCCATCACCTAGCATGTGCGTCACCTCCCAACAATTCACATAATACATATATTCAGGGTTCATACCCTCAGCTCCAAGATTATAAGAGTTACTTACCTCGGACAAGCCAAATCCAATGCTGAGTAAACTAAACAATGCTCCAGAAATCCCATTATGTGCGTATCAACTTCCGATCGGCTCAAATCTAGTTACAATTAATTTAATTCAGCCCTCAAAATTTATAGGAATTAATTCAATATCAAAATACTAATATTTTTCCACAAAATCCGAAATTACGCCCCTAAAATCACCCGTAGGGCCCATGTCTCGGAATCTGAGGAAACTCACAAAATACGACAACCATCTAGTTACAAATTCAACCATACTAATTTCACTCCAATCCGACTCTGAATCGGTATTCAAACTCGAAAAATTTATTTTGTGACATTATAGAAATTTCCTTCTATTTCTCTTGAATATTCGATAATCTTACACCAAAAATAAAGATTAATTCATGAAACATAAACACAAGGGAGTCAAGAACACTTACCCCAAGTTGTGTGGAAACATTTCTCTCCACAATCGCCCAAACCGAGCTCCAATTCCGACAAATGGGTGAAAAAATGCAAACCCTCGAACTTAAGGGTTCTGTCCAGTTAATCCGCATCTGCGGACAATATTTCCGCACCCGCACCTCCGCTTGTGCGAGAAAAACGTCGCATTTGCGGACTTCACTCCCCTGCCCAGTGTTTGCTTCTGCGCGCATTCGTCCACATATGCGCTCACGCAGGTGCGGAATTTTCCCTCGCATCTGCGACCAATGCCTCACAGCCCCTTGCCCGCATCTGCGCTTGCCAGACTCACTTTTGCGAGCTCGCACCTGCGATGGAATTTCCGCAGGTGCGATTGCATCAGATGGCAGAAACTTCAACTTTTCTTCTAAGTCCGAATTTGATCCGTTAACCATCCGAAACTCACCCGAGCCACTCGGGACCCCGTCCAAATATACCAACAAGTCATATAACATAATATGGACCTATTCGAGGCCTCAAATCACACCTAATAACATCGAAACGACGAATTACACTTCAATTCAAAATCATTGAACTTTGAAACTTCAAATTCTATATCTTGTGCCGAAACACATCAAATCACGTCCGATTGACCTCACATTTGCACACAAGTCACATTTCACATTACGAACCTATTCCAATTTCCAGAATCGGATTTTGACCCCGATATCAAAAAATCAACCCCCCAGTCAAACTTCCCAAAAATTCAACTTTCGGTATTTCAAGCCTAATTTCACTACGTACCTCCAAAAAAAAATTTGGACACGCTCCTAAGTTCAAAATCACCATACAAAGCTATTGGAATCATCAAACCTCCATTCCAGGGTCGTTTACACATAAGTCGACATCCGATCGCTATTTTAACTTAAGCTTTAAACCTTGGAACTAAGTGTTCCAATTCATTCCAAAACCTCACCGGACCCGAACCAATTACTATGGCAATTCACACAACAACTGTAAAGTACAATTTGAGCAGTAAATGGGGAAATTGGGTTGTGATACTCAAAACGACCGGTCGGGTCGTTACACAATGACAACTGGCTCCTCTTCATAACCCAGGCTCTTATCTAGGCTAAACCGTGATGAAGTCTAACACATGCGATAGGTCGGTATTATACTTTCGGAGCATAGATACATGGAAAATCGGATAAACTCCTGATAGACCGGGAGGCAAAGCAAGCTCATAAGCAACCTCCCCAACTCGTCTCAACACCTCAAATGGTCCTATAAACCTTGGGCTCAACTTGCCCTTCTTCCCAAATCTCATGATTCCTTTCATCGGCGAAACCTTCAAGAGAACTATTTCACCCACCATAAACGATAAATCACGCGCTTTCTGATCCGCATAACTTTTCTTCCTGGACTGTGCTGTACGAAGTCGCCCCTCGATTAATTTTATCTTTTCCAAGGCATCCTTTACCAAATCAGTACCATGTAACTTAGCCTCACCGTGCTCAAACCATCCGATGGGCGAACGACATCGCCGACCATATAAAGCCTCAAATGGAGCCATCTCGATGCTGGATTGGTAACTATTGTTATAAGAAAACTCGGCCAAAGGCAAGAAACGATCCCACTGACCGCCAAAGTCAATCACGCATGCCCTGAGCATATCCTCCAAAATCTGAACTGTCCGCTCCGACTGCCCGTCGGTATGCGGATGAAAAGCTGTGCTGAGATCTACGCGGGTCCCTAATTCACTCTGTACTAATCTTTAGAAATGTGAAGTAAACTGAGTGCCTCTATCTGATATGATGGAAATTTGCACACCGTGCAACCGAACTATCTCGTGTATATAAATCTGGGCCATCCTCTCCAAAGTATACGTAGTCACAACCGGAATAAAGTGTGCCGACTTGGTCAACCTATCGACAATGACCCAAACTGCATCAAACTTCCGCAAGGTCCGTGGCAACCCAACTACAAAGTCTATAGTAATGCATTTCCATTTTTACTCTGGTATAGTTATCTACTGAAGTAGGCCACCTGGCCTCTGGTGCTCATATTTAACTTGCTGACAATTTAGACACCTAGCTATGTATTCAACTATGTCCTTTTTCATCCGCCGCCACCAATAATGCTGCCTCAAGTCACGATACATTTTCGTAGCACCTGGATGAATAGAATACCGAGAACTGTGTGCCTCTTATAGGATTTTATTCCTCAATCCATCCACATTAGGAACACATAGACAATCCTGGAGTCGCAGAACACCATCCGTGCCAATAGTAACTTCCTTGGTACAACCTCGTACTACAGTTTCTCGAAGAACCATTAAGTGTGGATCATCAAACTAGCGAGCCTTGATCTGCTCAAATAGTGAAGACTGGGCTACAACACATGCAAGAACTCGGTTGGGCTCTGAAATATCCATCCTCACAAGTTTGTTAGTCAAGGATTGAATATCCAAACCTAATAGTCTCTCCTCTGCTGAAATGAAAGCCAAACTACCCATACTCTCCGCCTTTCTACTCAAAGCATCTGCAACCACATTCGCTTTGCCCGGATGATACATGATAGTAATATCATAATCTTTTAGTAACTCAAGCCATCTGCGCTACATCAAATTTAGGTCTCTCTACTTGAACAAATGTTGTAAACTATGATGATCAGTGTAAACTTCACAAGACACCCCATAAAGATAATGCCTCCAAATCTTAAGAGCGTGAACAATTGAAGCTAACTCCAAATCATGTACCGGGTAATTCTTCTCGTGGGGTTTTAGCTGACGTGAGGCATATACAATAACTCGCCCCTCCTGCATTAATACACAACCCAAACCAATGCGTGAAGCGTCACAATACACTGTATACATCCCCGAACCGGAAGGCAACACTAACATTGGTGATGTAGTCAATGCTGTCTTGAGCTTCTGAAAGCTCACCTCACAATCATCAGACCATCGGAACGAAGCACCCTTCTGGGTTAATTTGGTCAAAGGTGCTGCAATTGATGAAAATCCCTCCACGAACCGACGATAATAACCTGCTAAACCTAGGAAACTCCTGATCTCAGTCGCCAAAGTGGGACGATGCCAATTCTGAACTGCCTCGATCTTTTTAGGATCAACTTTAATGCCCTCGCCCGATACAGTATGCCTCAAGAATGCTACATAATTTAGCTAAAACTCACATTTGGAGAACTTAGCATATAGATTTTGTTCCCGCAGTGTCTGAAGCACCACTCTCATATGCTGCTCATGCTCTTCCTTACTGCGCTAGTAAATCAAAATATCATCAATAAAGACAATGACAAACGAATCAATATATGGCCTGAATACCCTGTTCATAAAATCCATAAACATCGTCGGGGCGTTAGTTAAACCGAAAGACATTACCAGAAATTCATAATGACCATATCTAGTCCGAAAAGTAGCTTTCAGAACATCTGAATCCCGAATCTTCAACTGGTGGTACCTCGACCTCAAGTCGATCTTAGAAAACACCTAGCACCCTGCAATTGGTCAAATAGATTATCAATACGCGCCAACGATTACTTGTTCTTAATGGTGACTTTGTTCAGTTGGTGATAGTCAATACACATTCGCATAGTTCCATCCTTTATCTTCACAAATAATACCGGTACACCCCAAGGCGATACACTCGATCCGACGAACCATTTTGCTAGTAACTCCTCAAGTTGTTCTTTCAATTCCTTTAATTCTTTCAGAGCCATGCGATACGATGGGATAGATATAGGCTGGGTATCTGGAGCAAAGTCAATACAAAAATATCACGATCTAGTAGTATACCTAGAAGATCTGAAGGAAATACATCGGAGAACTCCCGAACTATAGGCACTGAATCAATCTTCGGAGTCTCTGCAGTAGTATCCCAAACATAGGCTAGATATGCCAAACAACTCTTCTTGACCATATGTCGAGCTTTTCGAAAGGAAATAACATGATTAGATGCGCTGACAGACGAACCCTTCCACTCCAACTTAGGAAATTTCGGCATTGCCAAAGTAATAGTCTTAGCTTGGCAATTTAGGACGACATGATATGGGGATAGCCAGTCCATGCCCAGGATAATCTCGAAGTCGGTCATATCCAACAGCAGAATCACCCACAGGAGTGGACACATAAACATGAGTACTCAAGGACTCTCGAGAAACACCTAGGAAATGAGAAAATAGAGAGGACACATATGAATACATAGATTTTGGATCAAATAATATGGAGGCATCTTTGCCGCAAACAAAAATAATATATGTAATCACTGCATTTAAGGCCTCTGCATCTGGTCTAGCCGAAAAAGCATAGAACCAGGCTGGAGCGCCAACTGGCTGAACTCTACCTCTAGGACGACCCCTACCCACCTGACCTCCACACCTGGGTGGTCGGATGGCTGGTGGAGCAACTGGTGCGGTAATCATAGGCTGCTGACCCTGCTGCACTGGTCTACCCCGAAGCCTGGGGCAGAATCTCCGCATGTGACTGGAATCCCTGCACTCGTAACAACTTCTCTGTGCGAAGGGCTGCTGAATAGAAGTCTGGCCCTGGTGACCTGAATACCCACTGGAAGAACCCTGAATAGCTGGTGGGCGATAAGAACTTTCTGGAATAGCACTGAAATAAGGTCGCACTGGGGCACCCCGAGGAGGCGGTGGTGCTGGATATGGGGGCCTGCTGGACTGCCCTCTCATGAACTAACCTCTACCCCCAGACGGAGCACCTCTGAACTCTCTAGAATATCTAAATCGCTTATCCTTCATAACCTGCTCTCGGCTGCGGTGACGCACACCCTCAATCCTTCGGGCTATCTCCACAACCAACTCATAAGAAGTCCACATCTCAACCTCTCGGGCCATAGTGGTCTGAATGCCAGTATGTAAACCTACAACAAACCTCCACACTCTCTCCGCCTCAGTAGGGAGTATCATAAGTGCATGGCGAGATAACTCAAAGAACCTCGCCTCATAATCGGTCACTGACATCTTACCCTACTGGAGTTGCTCAAACTGCAACTCTTTTCTCTAAGAGCGTGGAATATACTTGTCCAGGAAAATACGGGTGAACGTGTCCCAAGTCATGGGAGGAGAATCTGCTGGTCTGCCAAAAAGATAAGACTTCCACCATCTACGGGCTCTACCCTCCAGCTAAAAAGTAGCAAAGTCTACCCCATGAGACTCCAATATTCTCATGTTCTGCAGTCTATCCCTGCACCGATCAATGAAATCTTGGGGGTCCTCATGTCGCACACTCCCAAAGACAGGAGGATGTAGTCTAGTCCATCGGTCCAATAGCTTCTGTGGCTCGGCGGCCGCAGCTTGTCTGGGCTCAGGTGTAGCTATTGCTACTGGCTGGACTCCACCCACGGGTAGTGAACCCTCGGTCTGATATACAGTAGTTGCCTGCCCATGAGCCTGTGTGGTAAGGGTCTGTGCTCCCCGGCCTGCCTGAGATGTGGCTGGGTCTGCCGAAAATAAATCGGCCTGAGTCATAGTATCCATGAACCGTAGCATACGGCCTATTACCTCCTAGAATCCCGGTGCAGACGTGAAATCCATCGGAGCTGGCTCTACTACGGGCACCTCGCCATGTTCCTCAATAATAGGATCCTCTGCTGGACCCACTGGTGGCATAACTGGAATAACTCTGGGACGTCCTCGTCCCCTACCATGGGCTGGAGCCCTCCCTCGTCCTCTGCCTCGGCCTCTAACAACTAGGGGAGTAGCTCTTCCCTGGTCTGGAACTTTATTAGAGCGCATTCTCACCATCTGTGAGAGAATAAGAGAAAGATATTTAGTACTACATTATTTTCACGATGGGAGATGAAGAAAGGTAGTTTTCCTAACACCCTATAGCCTCTCGAAGATAAGTACAGACGTCTCCATACCGATCCACAAGACTCTATTAGGCATTCTCATAACTTGTGAGTCCTACATGAACCTAGTGCTCTGATACTATGTTGTCATGACCCAAACTTACCTACAGGTCGTGATGGCGCCCAACATCCCAGCTAGGTAACCCAACTAATGATTTAAACATATATTCATTTCTTTAAAAAAATTTCGAGTAATCAAACTCTTCGAAATTTCAAAAATTAAGAAAGATATGAGAAAATAAGATAAATTAAAATCCAAGTAAAATAATTAAATCCATAAATTCTACTAGTGTGTGCCAAGACCTGGTGTTACAAATGTATGAGCATCTAGTAGATTATACAAAATTCTAAATACTGTCTGAAATAAAATAGACAGAATATAAATACAAGAAGAAGCACTAGTTGCTGCAGAACGGCTCAGAAAGGCAGCTCACCACTAAGTCTCTAGATAACTTGTGTGCGCGCCGATAGGTCCTCCGATAGTACCTGTCTTAGGTCCTGCACAAAAAGTACAGCAAGCGTAGCATGAGTACGTAAATAACGTGTACCCAGTAAGTATCAAGCCTAATCTCGAAGAAGTAGTGACGAGAGGTCGACTTTGACATTCACTATGGCTCAATAATATTACAATAGAATATATTGAATTAAACATGATTTTTAGATGAACAACAATAATTTTCTTAACAAGCGAAAATAATTAATTCCTTACATTTCGATAATTTTCAATTTATCAATTAACTTCACAAGCAGAAATTAAAATATCAAGGTATCGTGTAATTATTATTATTATTATGCACGATTTCTGTCGAGGTCGTACAGCCCGATCCAGAGTGTCGTGTACACTGCCGAGGGACGTGCGGCACAATCCATAGATGCATCTATACTGCCGAGGCGTTCGGCCCGCTCCACAAGAAAGGAGGACATCTTCTTATGAACCTCCGAAATGAGAAGTTATTATAATATTAACGCGTTGGATGTTCAATCTCTATTAATAATTCAATAATTTTCACAAAATTCGAGTATATGAAGTTTTGATCTTTTACTATTTCCTCAAATAATTTACAGTATAATTCCAGTAATTTAATTAAATAAATGAGCAATTATTACAAGTAATTCATGATTTGAGTCCTAAACTACCCGGACATTAATATAATTAGTAGCTACGCACGGACTCTCGTCATCTCGTGCGTACGTAGTCCCCATAATTAGCAACAATTATTAATATGAATCACCTATGGGGTAAATTCCCTCTTACAAGGTTAGGCAAGAGACTTACCTTGTCTCAAAGCCCACATTCTTATCACAATGTCGCGTAAAATCTCAATTCGGTGCCGAAAAAATCCGAAATTATCCAAAAGTTATATAAAATAATTAATACATGCTCAATAATTCTAAATTAGACTAATAAATAAATTACTCTATCCAAAAATGGTAAATTCCTAAAATTCACCTCGGGACCACGTGCCCGGATTCCGAAAATTTTCAGAGGAAATCGCTACCCATAATCTCAAGAACTCAAATATATATTTTTCATCCAATTCCAGAACCATTTTTGTGGTTAAAATCTCATTTTTATACAAATCTAGGTTTTTCCTCTAACCCTAGATTTCCACAAATTTATAGGTTATAATCTACCCATAATCTATGTATTTAACTCAAAGTTTTTAGAATTAACTTACCTTCAAGTTGCTAGTTGAAATCCCCTCTCAAAAAGCTTCAAAATCGCCCTAGAATGGAGAAAGGTGGGCTCAAAAATGGCTGAGCCCCGATTTTAACCCATTCTGCCAAGCAGCCCTTTCGCATCTGCGGAAAATATGTCGCAAATGCGGTTTCCCCCTAAGCCTGCCCCGTTCGCTTCTGCGGTTTGTACATCGCATCTGCGATGCGCTTCTGCGGTTGTGCATGCGCATATGCGCCCAGTCCACTTCTATGATTCTTTTCACGCACCTGCGGTTCGCACTTGCGGCTGTCCAAGCGCATGTGCAGTTGCAGCAGAAGCTGGAAGCTTCAGTTGCTTCTCCAAGGTCCAAAATCGATCCGAGCCTCGTCCGGTTAACACCCGAGGCCCCCGGGACCTCGTCCGAACGTACCAACAAGTTTGAAATCATACAACGGACTGGCTCGAACCCTCAGAATGTGTAAAACGACATCAAAACTAAGAATCATACCTCAAACCAAATTGATTCAACTTAGAATTTTCAAATTCTTCAAACTTACTCTGAACGTGCCGAAATATACTTATACTACTCGGAATGATACCAAATTTTGCGTGCAAGTCTTAAATCACCATACAGATCTATTCTCAGGCTCGGAATTCCAAACACACTTCAATTACTCCAAAACCTACTCCAACCCAAATTTAAAGAACATTAAACCTTCAAATAGTTGATTTTCACTATTAAGCTCTGAAACGCTCCGAGTTGTCCAAAACCCGATTCGAACATACGCCCAAGTCCAAAATCATCATACGAACCTATTAGAACAGTCAAATCTCGATTCTGAGGTCGTTTTCTCAAAATGTTGACCGAAGTCAAACTTGGGCTTTTAAAACCAAATTAAGGAACCAAGTATTCCGATTTCAACCCAAACAAATCCAAATCCCGAACCAACCATCACCGCAAGTCATAAATTAATAAAATCACATACGGGGAGTTTTATTTAGGAAAGCGGGGTTCTAAAAGTCAAAATGACCGGTTGGGTCATTACAGCTGAACGAGACGCTAATTCACAAAACGGCAAGTCGGGTCGTTACACTTGACTGATAGTAAGAATAATGGTGGATTAGGTATAGTTAGTGGTGAAAACAAGAATTTAACTCTTCACACGAACCTTGCATAGCGACTTTTTAAAAACCCTCATTCCCTTTGGGCCCGAGTCCTCATTAATAAATATTGTTTCTCTCATAGAAACTTCCAGTTCCATACTCATACCCGTCAACATAGAACTGATTAAATTATCTGGAGCAACATTCTTAAGGGATGGTGTCACGACCCAAAATCTACTATAGACCATGATGGCGCCTAACGCCACCGCCAGGCAAGCCAACGGTGATTTACCAAATTAATTACTCATTTTAGTATCTTGAAATCATAATTTTCCTTAATTGAACACTATAAAATAGAATTTACCGATTGAAATAAATATTTACACGAACCTCAATAATGAATAACCTGAAGGAATCCCCAAAACCCGGTATCACAAGTGCATGAGCATTTTCTAAAGAGTACAATAACAATACAACATCTGTCCCGAATGTAATTAAGACATAATAAAATAAATAGTACAATGGAGACTCGGTGGACTGCGATGTGTAGCCTAGAATGCAGCTCACATGAAGTCTCCCCAACTAGTGTGCCTACGCGCCAAGGTAGTCCTCAATGAACCTGTCAGATCCTGCACATTTAGTGTAGAAGTGCAGCATGGGTACATAAATCAATGCGTACCTAGTAAGTATCTAGCCTAACCCCGGATAATTAGTGATGAGGGGTCGACATCGACACATACTAAAGGTCCAATAAAACAATATAATAAAATATGAGCAGATATAAAGCATATGGCAATGATGGGGTAAATCTGTAAGTTACATAACTTTCAAATGACTTCTTTTAAGGCAAGAATTTCTAAATCTTGTATTCAACCTTAACAACTCGGAAAATGTCAAGTTCCATCATCAAATAAATAGGGAACAACATATAAATTCTGGGAATCAGTGGAAAGATTAGCTCATGAATATTCGGACTACTAGCGATATAACGCACGATTCTGCCGAGGTCGTTCGGTCCAATCTAGAATAATTTGTACACTACCGAGGATCGAACGACATGAACCATAGATTTATCTATATACTGCCGAGGCATTTGGCTCGATCCACAAGAAAAGGAAGGAAGTTACCGAATTATGAGACACGTGCTTACATCACCGTACGTGAGTACAAAAATGGATATAATCTTTGTCGTTCCTCAATTAACTCGCCCACAACTCAAAGTGTTAAGGCTTTTCCTAGTACACATATATTTATTTCTAAATCAATTTCATTTATAATTCGATTAATTAAGCCAGCAACATGAGTTCAAATAATTCAAATATTACAAGATAAGAACCTAAGTCTACTCGGACATAAACATGCTTTAGCTACGTGTGGACTCTCGTCACCTCGTGCATACGTAGCACCCACAACTAGTTGCACATAACAATAAATATCACCTAGGGGTAGCTTCCCCCTCACAGGGTTAGACATGAGACTTACATCGCTCCGAAGTTCCAAAAACAGGCTCCAAGGCCTCTTTAACACCTCAAACCAATGCATGTCAATCCAAAACTATTCAAACAACGTGCAAACCAGTCAAAATATATTCTAATACCCATAATTAATCATTTAAAAAATAATTCTCAACTCCGCTCGAAGAGTCTATAAAATCAATCCATGGGCCCACGTGCCCGGATTCCGAAATTTTTCGAAGATAAACTTCACTCATAATACCACGAACTCAAATATACAATTTATTCCTAATTCCACGTCCAATTTTGTGGTCAAATTCCAAAAATATAAATTCTAGGTTTTCTTCCCAAAAACCCCACAATTTATACTAATTTCCATGTTAAACTCCATATACAAACTATGTATTTAAATTGTAATAGGTGGGAGTCACTTACCTTGTATTGCTTGATGAAAATCTCCACTTTAAGCTCTCCAAAATCGCCCCAACCAAGTGAAAAATGAAAGAAAATGGGCCAAATCCTATTTTTATAAAACCTTACTGCCCAGTATCCTTTCGCTTCTGCGACCACATAAGCCGCTTCTGCGGTACCGCATTTGCGATCCGCCCTTCGCATATGTGGAGGCCACTAAGCCGCCCAACCACTTCTGTGGTCATGTTCCCGCTTATGCAGGCGCGCATCTGCGCGAACGAACCCGCTTCTGCGGACCAGCCTCATCACCCCTGCTTCCACTTCTGCGACCCAACAAGTGCAGGTGTGAGTCCGCACCTGCGGAGTTCCTGTTGCATCTGCGCTCCACAGTCCGCCAGTCCATTCCTCCGCATCTACGCAACACATGCCGCACATGCGATCAAAGCTCTGCAGGTGCAGTTACACCAGCAGAGCCCAGTCTTCAGCAATCTCACAACTTCAACTTGATCAGTTAACCATCCGGAATTCAACCCGAGGCCCAAGGGACCTTAATCAATTATACCAACGCGTCCCAAAATATATTACGAACTTAGTCGAAGCCTTAAACCACGCCAAACAACCTCAAAATCATGAATCATACCCCAATTAAAGCTTAATGAACTTTAAAACTTCAAACTTCTACATTCGACGCCGAAACCTATCAAATCAAGTCAGATTGACCTAGAATTTTGCACACAAATCGTAATTGACATTACGGACCTACTCCCACTTCCGAAATCGGAATATGACTCCGAAATCAAAAAGTCCACTCCCGGTCAAACTTCTCAAAAATCATCCATTTTCCAACTTTTGCCAATTGACGCCGAAATAACCTACGGACCTCCAAATCAACATCCACACATGCTCCTAAGACCAAAATCATCATACGAACCTTTTGAAACCTTCAAATCCCGATTCTGAGGTCGTTTATTCAAAAATCAAACCTTAGTCAATTCTTCCAACTTAAAACTTTCAAAATTAGAATTCTCTTTCCAAATCAATCCCGAACTTTCCGAAATTTATTTCCGGCCATACGTACAAGTCATAATACCTGAAGTGAAGCTACTCAAAACCTCAAACAACTGAACGATGCACTAGAGCTCAAAACGACCGATCGGGTCGTTACAGATGGTACTTTTGTAATCAAGGTATCCGTTGAATCATTGGAAATGGTAAAAGCATTAATTTTTGGCATACCCAATGGTTACCCAATACTCCTAGTCTTAGAGCTACTAGAGAGGGTCCTTTATCTGCTACTGAACATGCTCTCAATATTGCGGACCTTAATGAAAATGTATCTTGGAACCTCAAAAATATCTCTTTTGACCTACCATCCTAGTTACTTAACACTATTAATAGTGTTCAACTACCATTATTCCATGAACATGAAGATAGGCCAATTTGGAAACTAATAAACACCGGTTTTTTCAGCTCAAAAACTGCTATGACACTTATCAAATCTAGCCACCCAAACACTCTTAACTTCTCGTGGATTTGGAAGCTCAAGACACCAAATAAAATAAAATTCTTCATTTGGTTATGTTATACCAACCGAGTCTACTTAAACTCAATAGGCATTAATATTGATAGATAATGCTCCACATGTAGATCTTGTGAAGAAACCCTTAATCATATTTTAATTGACTGCGAGGTTGTTAAATTTACTTGGCAAAGACTTGGTCTTACTAGTATTTACACTCTTGGCAATCACCAACACTAGTTGGACAATATTGCAAACCTCCCTCTTACATTACCAAATGCGATCTACACATGGAAAGAACTGTTTTCCTTTTGTCTTTGGCATATTTGGATCAACGGAAATAGCAACCTATACAATAACCACACAAACTCTGCTTATTTTAATCAGGTACATATGCAAGCTACAGAGTATGTTGCTCTAGCAAGAAATGACAGCAGCACCAAACCACCTCTAGCTCTCCACGTCAAATGACATCCTCCTAAACAAAATCACTTCAAACTCAATATTGATGGAACATTTAAAGATGGAGCAGGAGGTATTGGCGGAGTTTTCCGAAATAGCAAAGGGAATTGGGTGCTAGGATACTACATGCAGATTCCTCAATCTGAGCATACATATGGCGAGCTCATATCACTTCTGCATGGTCTAAAATTAGCGTATGTTCATGGCCTTCATCCTCTGGTAGTCGATATAGACTCAATAGAGATTATTAACATGTTCACAACTAACCCCCCACAATATACATCTATCTTACTTGATTGTAGGATACTAAGGCAACAACTAGGAGATCCGGAATTAAAATACTATTTTCGGGAGCAAAACAAAGTGGATGACTTGCTAGCTAAGGAATGATTGAAAATTGGAAAATTGGTGGTCCTACTATTTTAGTACTACCACCATCTGCTATTTTGCCTAGGCTTATGTTGGATATTTCTGGAGCTACATATCGTAGATCTATCTCTAGTGATGTCTCTAATGTTTTGGCCAACCTTGGAAACTTTGATGCTCAGAGGAGCATGTCTAGTTGTACGAACAATATTTAAATTTATATATTAGCTTCTCTTTTGACCAAAAAAAAAAAAAACTTAGTTAGAGGGATAAATTTGTAATGACTCAACCGGTCATTTTGACTTTAGAACCCCGTTCTCCTAAATAAAACTCCCCGTATATACTTTTATTAATTTATGACTTACGGGGATGGTTGGTTTGGGATTTGGAAGTGTTCACTACTAGAAATAAGGCCTATGGCAACCCTTCTAAAACCGTTGCAGTAAATACACTAACCGACCCTATAGCGCTACTGGGACGGTTTAGCACTCATTTCCGGAGTTGGTGTTACCATAGGTCTATTAGAACGGTTATGTGGAACGGTTACAAAACCGTCCCCATATATAAATATTGTAACGATTATGAAACCGTTACATCAATCTGTGGAACGGTTTTTTATTCTGTTAGGACGGTTATAAACCACAGTATTTTAAAGCTATCGCAACAGGTTTTATAATATATTGTAACGGTTTTTGTGATTTATTGAAACAGTTATCTATAGTCTATTGCAACAGTTATTAGGGGCTGCTATTATTGTTTGATAGGTTTACTGTAACGGTTATATTGTCTATTGCAACGGCTCTTCCTAGTAATTTCATATATATATATATAGCTCCAGAATGAGGAATATTTCCCATGCAACAAAATTTTATACACCATAACTTATATAAACTACAAAATAACATTGAAATATCAAACTAGCATTATCCATATATAAAAACAAAATATGAAATAGATGAGTTTGCATACAAAACGTTCTAAACTAGAATATCCCGGAACATAATGAGAAAGTCTAGCAACGATCAACAACACTCAAGAAAGATCTTCATCACTGCTTTCATCTGCAATCGCTGCACCTACAAATGACGATCAATAAATGATTAAACAAAAAAAAATTTAAGATGTTTGAATCACAAAGTAATTGATTCGTTATCGATGTTTTACCTAACAAAGTTGAACTCTATTTTACTGTCACAGTTCCTTATGTAAGAGCAACAAGAAGCTAAAATACAAGCAACCCATTTGGAGAGTAAAGAGGCTAACAACACATGAATACATCATCTTGGTACATCTTCTTGATAGAAAATCTGTCCATATTCAGTACATCGTCTTGAGTGAAAACAGCTTCCTCATAGTATTCTTGGGCCTTCAATACCTTTCTAATCATATAAGATACTTGGGGTGGATTTACTTCCTACACTGACTTTCATTTTATATTTATATAATAGATGTGGATCTATTGGACCGTAGTTTGCCCTTTTTTATTACAAAGATTTTAGTAGTGCACTAGTGTTTGCTAATTGCAGCTTTATTCTAAATAAGCTTTTCTAACTTCTAATGACATTAGTATTCAAAGCCTGAATGTCAAACAAGAAGCTAAATATTTTCTCACTTCCAATTCAAATCACGCTTCAACGCCAAGTTAATTGGACACCACAACATAGAAGGAATGCCAGTTTAGCTAGTCAAGCAAAGACTAGCCCTTGCATCACTGGAAAACCAACTGTGCTTCGTAAATGGGACCATTCCAAAAGGTATATCAGTCATCAAATAGAACCAATGGATACCCTTACACCAAACTGGGATAGATATTTCAAGATGAAATCATACCGAGTTTTAACAGATTCTTTTTTTAAAATCAAAAGTATACCAAGTTTTAACAGATTCTTACACACACTTGCCGGATTATGGATCGATTTTGAACAACCCTAGTCATACTAATGAATGTATTTTAGATTATTATTACTATGTCTCGTCGTCAATGTTATATTAATTGCAAAGAAGCCCCTAGATTCTTGGTAATCTGTCTTGCAGGTAGTCCAGCATGTTCCTCATGTCTATGATCCAGAAATAAGGCAGAAGAAAGGCTGAAAATTTTCTGGGGAAAAATTGAAAACTCCAAAGTATACTCCACGAGCCATTGCATCAATAGCATTTGTCGATAAAATTTACTCCATGCATACCCACTGTATAATACAGAATAACGATTTTCAGAATAACGAACAAGACAACGAACATCGAACATCGATAGCAAACATCCAACAAGGGGAAATCTCATGGTTTCTAACACAAAATTAAAACCTAACAAATAAATCCCCCAATTTCGCAAACTAAAAATCACAAAATATATCGTATAATACAAACAAAACAGAAGCAAAATAATGGGTTTATCAGAAATATTATCAAAGAAAGAAAATAGAAGGAGCAATGAAATAATTTTTCAGACTAGGGAAGAAGAAAGCGAAAATCGAACAGTAATAGCAAACATCGAACAGGGTAAAAAACCGAAAGCCTACCTCGGAGATTATGGTATGTTAGCCGATAATGGTCGTCCTTCACCGGAAGTTATCGTCCTTCACCGGAGCAGGTCGACAAAGTTCGTCGGTGTGTTCTAGGTTGATGAACAGAGAGAGACGGGTGTTTGAGATTTTGGGGGAGTCGCTAGATGATGAAGTCGATGTGTTCTAGGTTAGTTTTATATTTTAGAGTTATTAAAATATTAGTGGGGTCCTCTATTTTTGTTTTTTAATAAATACCTAGGAGGGAAAGTAAAGAGGGAAAATTAAACCGACCTGATAGCTTTTTATTTCACAAAACCGTTCCCACAAACAACCCTATTGTATCGCATATCAAAATCGTCTCTATATCTGTACTCATGGTGACAGTTACTACACTATTGAGATGGTTATTCTTAGGAAGTGTGCCAGAAGACTTTTGACTCTATTGGGACGGTTAAAACCATTCCAAAATATGATCTACTGTAACAGTTACAGAACCGTTGCCCAAAAATCATTCCAATAAATTCATTTTCTAGTAGTAGTTCGGGTTGAAATCGGAACACTTGGTTCCTTGAGTTGGCCTTAAAATGCTAAGTTTGACTTCGGTCAACATTTTGAGAAAACGACATCAGAATAGAATTTTGATGATTTCAATAGCTCCGCAGGGTGATTTTGGACTTAGGAGCGCTCCGAAAAATTATTTGGAGGCCCGTAATTAAATTAGGCTTGAAATGGCTAAAATAGAAATTTAAGTTTGGAAGTTTGACCGTGGAGTTGACTTTTGTCACGACCCCAAATTCCCTCCATAGGATGTCGTGATGGCACCTAGTCTCTAAGACTAGGTAAGCCTATCAATGCGGAATAATAATAAATATCTAAAATAAATAAACTACAATTCAAAAAATTTCAACTCCCAAAACCCGGTAGAAATAAGTCACAAGCTTCTAAGAATTTATTCTCAATGTCTCTATATGTCAAGGTCTAAATAAAATATAAGAAATCAACATAAAATGATAGAAGGGGACTCCGGAGTCTGCGGACGCTGGCAGATATACCTCGAAGTCTCTGTGCGCAGGTAACTCACTGACGTCTAGGCTGGTAAAATGTACCTGGATCTGCACAAAAAGATATGCAGAAGCGTAGTATGAGTACATCACAGCGGTACCCAGTAAGTGCCAAGTCTAACCTCGGTAGAGTAGTGACGAGGTCAGGTAAGGCCCTACTGGAATATAATAATGGCATGGTAAAATGTTTATCAATGTAGTAAAATAAAATGACATTGGAAATGAATCAAATAGTATGTCACATTTAATGACACCAAATAATTGCAAATAATATCTCGTGGAATCAAAACAAAATTTCCTTCTACTTTATGAAAATCACAACAATTAATCGAAAGCAACTATGGCCATAAATCAATATCAACAAGGGAACTACCGAGGTATCGCCTCGTAGTCCCAAGTTATAAATAATTTCACAATATCTCATTTCCTTATATCACCGCGGGAGCCTTCACAATTTATTTAAAGAAAATATTTTTTCCCGAAATAGCATCCCGCGTTTTAGCCACCCTTATCATACCGCATGACTTCTAGTAGTCACCCCTACTAGCCACGCGTATCAAGCCACCCTTATCTCACCGCATGCGTTTCAATACCCAGACATTATACCACCGCATGCGTATCAATGTCACAATATATCATAATTTGCATCTCAAGTGCTCAAATAATTTAACTTGCCAAAATAATTCAACAACAATATTTTTCCACAATAAAGAGCTCACGGCTCATGCCAAAATAAATCATCAATAATAGTTTGCCACAATAAAGAGCTCATGGCTCATGTCAAAATAATTCATCAATAATATTTTTCCACAATAAAGAGCTCACGGCTCATGTCAAAATAATTCAACAATAATATTTTTCCACAATAAAGAGCTCACGGCTCATGTCAAAATAATTCAACAATAATATTCTTCCAAAATAAAGAGCTCATGGCTCCCTCACAATGAGTATAAAAATATTCAGGAGTAAATAATTTAGAAAAATAATATTTCAAAATCTTTACTACGTTGCTTCAATATCAAGTTTTAAAATGTCAAATACTTCATATTAATAATATTTAATTTAAAGAAAATCAACCTTCAAATAATGCACAGAATAAAAGAAACCAAGTTTCAACTAAACAGGTAAAACAGTTAGTAAGAAAAGATCAAACAAATTTGAAGTATATATCTCAGATCAATGATGAAGAATATAACTAGATAAAATAATTTAATAAATGCGCAACAGTGATCTACACAATTTTAAAATATAATCTTTCGTAATTTAGCCTGTGTACACACTCGTCACCTCGTGCACACGACTTTCAACACATTTCAATAATCACATCAATATCAATCCTAGGGAAAATTTCCCCCACATAAGGTTAGACAAGTCACTTACCTCGACTTGCTCCAATTTAATCAAGTATTGTGTTTTTTTCTCGATTTTCTGACTCCGATCGACTCGTATCTAGTCATAATTAATTCGATACAGTCAACAAAAATTATAGTAATCAATTTCATAATAAAATATTATATTTTCATTAAAATCCGAAATTAGCTTAAAATTTGTCTGTGGGGCCCATATCTCTGAATCCGGCAAAACTTATAAAATCCGACAACCCATTCAATTACGAGTCCACCCATACCAATTTTACCAAAATTCGATAACAACTCGACCTCCAAATCTTAAATTTTCGTTTTTGGAAGATTTTGCAAAAATCTTGATTTTTCTTCCATAAATTTACGGATTCATGATGTAAATGAGTATGGAATCATGAAATATAATCAAAATAGGATAAGGAACACTTACCCTAATATTTTCCCATGAAAATCGCCCAAAAATCGCCCATGAACCGTGCTCCAAAAATCCAAAACGAAATGAATGAAATGACCATTTTTGGTCCTTAAGTTTCTGTCAATCCGTCACTAAAAGTCCATTTTTCGTCACTAAAAGTCCACCAGAAATAGCTCTACCAGTCTTACTACAATTGATCATAACTTTATGTACAAATATCCAAATGATAAATGGTTTAACTTTATGAAAACTAGAATCCACCGACTACAACATTCATGTTTTGCAATTGTTCGGATTCCTTATGAATTGCGAGATATAAGCTTTTAAAGTCGGCTCCACGCATCAGAAATTTCTGGCGAAACTGCTCTACCAGCCTTTATTCAATCCGTCATAACTTTGTGTACAAATGTCCAAATAATGAATGGTTTAACTTTATGGAAACTATAATCAAACAACTACAACTTTCTTGTTTTGAAAATGTTATGATTCCTTATGAATTGCGAGATATAAGCTTCCCAAGTTGGCTCCATGCACGAAATTTCTGCAACAGAAATTTCCAGCACTCTTTGTCCGAAATCCATTCCGTTTACCTTTCGAAATCCACCTGAGACCCTTGAGACCTTAACCAATTATTCCAACATGTCCCAAAATACCATACGAACTTAGTCGAGGCTTCAAACTACATCAAACAACATCAAAACGACGAATCGCACCTCAAATCAAAATCAATGAACTTTGAACTTTCAAATTCTATATCTTGTGTCGAAACACATCAAATCAATTCGGAATGACTTCAAATTTTGCACACAAGTCATAAATGATATAACTGAGCTATGACAAGTTTCAGAATCGAATTTTGACCCCGATATCAAAAAGTCAACCCCTCGGTCAAATTTTCCAAAAATTCAACTTTTCGGCATTTCAAGCCTAATTCCACTACGGACTTCCAAATAAAATTCCGATCATACTCCTAAGTCTAAAATTACCATACGGAGTTGTTGGAATCATCAAAATTCTATTCCGGGGTCGTTTGTACATAATTTGACATATCCGGTCACTATTTGAACTTAAACTTTTAATTTTTCATCAAAATTCCATATCTCGGGCTAGGGACTTCAGAATTTGATTCCGGGCATACGTCTAAGTCCCAAATCACGATATAGACCTACCAAAACTGTCAAAATACTGATCCGAGTCTGTTTGCTCAAAATGTTGACCAAAGTCAACTCAATTGAGTTTTAAAACTCTAATTCACATTTTAATTCATTTTTCACCTGAAAACTTTCCGAAAATATTTTACGGACTGCACACGCAAGTCGAGTAATGGTAAATAGTGCTTAGATCACATAATTAATCATTAAATTTAAAGATGACATTTTGGGTCATCACAACTTTTTGATACCAGAGTCGGAATCCAGCTCCGAAAATTTTCATAGCTCTATTATGTCAATTATGACTTGAATGCAAAATTTGAGGTCAATCGGACTTGATTTAAGAGCCCAAATCACTTCATTAATTTAAAACAAATAACCTTCCAAATAATGAATTTATACCAATTATAAAAGGTAATTCCAGTTCTATTACCACACACAAAATTCCACCGAGGACGTTCGGCCCGATCCAACATAAATATAAATTGTGTACTGTCAAGGATCGAACAACACGAACCATAGATGCATCTATTAACCTGTCGAGACGAACGACCCGCTCCCATGAGAGTAGTAGAAAGAATTACCCCGCTCGCGGAATATACTTGCGACGCGGTCAAATATAAATTATCAATAGATCATAACTCTTTCTTGATTCTTTTCAAAATAAAGACAATCCAACTTGAAGCTTTTAAATCCTTAAAATCCTTGACTTAGTTTCATTTGATACAATTAACAAATATAATCAATTAACGGTGTCCACAAAGCATGATGTAAACCTAAAACTATCCGGACATAAACATGAATAGTAGATATGTACAGACTCTCTTTACTTCGTACGTACGTAGCCCTCCACAAATAACAACACATATTAATTAAGTTCACCTATAGGGTAATTTCCCTCTTACAAGGTTAGAAAAGAGATTTACCTCGTCTTAAAGCCTACTTCCCAATTCAAGAATGCGCTCAAACCTCCAAATTTAATGCCAAACGACTCGAAACTAGTCAAACATTACATAAATCAATCACTTTATGCTCAAAAGTTCATATCTCCACTATTAGAGTGATTACCGAACCCAAATTGCAAGATTCCTAAAATTCACCCCAAGCCCACATACCCGGATTCCGGAATGTTTTGAAGAAAGTTGTTACCCATAACCTTAGGAACATAAATATATGATTTTCACTAAGTTTCATGATCATTTTCATGGTAAAATCTCATTTTTATTAAAGCCTAGGTTTTTCATCTAAAACCATGATTTCTATCAATTTTTATGTTGAAATCTACCCATAATCTATGTATTAAACTTACATTAAAGTAGTAAATACTTACCCTCAATAGCTAGGTTGAAGTCTCCCTTTTTAAAGCTCTAAAATCGCCCAAATGTGTGAAGAATGGGAGAAAAATGCCTAAGTCCCGTATTAAATGAAGTTCACTGCCTTTAGCGATTTCTGCACCTACACTCATAGGGCCACACCTACGCCCTCACTTCTGCGGACAAAAATATGTTTCTGCGAAACTCCCCTGGGCTGGCTAGCGTCGCTTCTACGGACGGGTTTCCGCTTCTGCGGTCCCGCATCTGAGGAGGATGGGCCGCACCTGCGGAACTTGGGTTGCCCTTCCTTGGCCTCTTCTACGAGTCTTGGCTCGCACCTGCGGCTGGCCAAGCGCAGGTGCGATTATGGCAGACTTGGTGCTTCAGCTGTTGTTCCAAATTTTCATCTCGGTCCGAGCCTCGTCCGATTGACACTCGAGGCCCCCAGGGCCCCGCCCGAACATACCAACAAGTTTGGAATCATAAAACAGACTCGCTCGAACTCTTGGAACGCCCTAAATGGCATCAAAACTAAGAATCGCACCCCAAAACCAATTGAACCAAACTTAATAACTTCAAGTTCTTCAATTCACTTCCAATACGCTGAAACGTACTTAAACTACTCGGAATGATACCAAATTTTGCGTACAAGTCTTAAATAACATTACGGAACTATTCCCGATCTTGGAATTCCATTTGGACCTCAATATCACCAAAACCCGCTCCCAACCAAATTTATAGAACTTCTAAAACCTTCAAGAACCAACTCTCACTATTATGCGCCAAAACGCTCCCGGGTCATCCAAAACCCGATCCGAACATATGCCCATGTCTGAAATCATCATACGAACCTATTGGAACCGTCAAATTCCGATTCCGAGGTTGTCTACTCAAAATGTTGACCGAAGTCAAACTTGGTCTTTTAAGCCAACCTTAAGGAACCAAGTGTTGCGATTTCAATCCGAACCCTTCCAAATCCCGAACTAATCATCCCCGCAAGTCATAAAACAGTAAAAGCATGTAGGAGAAATATTATTTAGGGAAACGGGGTTCTAGAAATCAAAACGACAGGTCGGATCGTTACATTCTCCACCTCTTAAACAAACGTTCGTCCTCGAACGGGTTTTGATTCATACTTGAGGTGCTGAATAAGTGTGGATAACTGCTCCGCATGTCCTCCTCGGACTCCCAGGTTGCCTCCTCGACTGGTTGGCCCCTCCACTGAACCTTTACCGCAGAAATCCTCTTGGATCTCAACTGGTGATCCTGTCTAGCAACAATGGCAACTAGCTCCTCCTCATAACCCAAACTCTCATCTAGATAAATAGTACTGAAGTATAACACATGTGAAAAGTCGGCGTGATACCTCCGGAGCATAGATACGTGAAAAACCGGATGAACCCCTGATAGGCTGGGAGGTAAAACAAGCTCATTAGCAACCTCCCCAACCAGCCTCAACACCTCAAATAGGCCTATCAACCTTGGGCTCAACTTGCCCTTCTTCCCGAATCTCATAATGCCCTTCATCGGCGAGACTTTCAAGAGAACCTTCTCGCTTACCTTAAATGATACATCACACACCTTATGATCTGCGTAACTCTTCTGTCTGGACTGTTCTGTGCGATGTCGCTCCTGAATCAACTTTACCTTTTTCAGGGCATCCCTCACCAAATCAGTACCATATAAGTTAGTCTCGCCCGGCTCAAACTACCCGATGCGAGAACGACATCGCCGACCATATAAAGCCTCAAATGGAGCCATCTCGATGCTGGACTGATAATTGTTGTTGTAAGCAAACTTGGCCAAAGGAAAGAACTGATCCCACTGTCCCCCAAAGTCAATTACACATGCTCTGAGCATGTCCTCCAAGATCTGAACTATTTGATCTGACTGCCCGTCGGTTTGTGGATGAAACGCAGTACTGAGCTCTACACGGGTACCCAACTCACTCTGTACCGCTCTTCAGAAATGCGAAGTGAACTGAGGGCCTCTGTCTGATATGATGCTAGCAGGAACACCATGCAACTGAACTATCTTCCTAATATAAATCTGGGCCAACCTCTCTGAAGTATAAGTAGTTGCAACTGGAATAAAGTATGCTGACTTGGTCAACCTGTCAATAATGACCCAAACTGCATCAAACTTCCGCAAGGTCCGCGGCAACCCAACTACGAAGTCCATAGTAATGTGTTCCCATTTCCACTCTGGTATAGTCATCTGTTGGAGTAAGACAACTGGCCTCTAGTGCTCATACTTAACCTGCTTGCAATTTAGGCACCTAGCTAAATACTCAACTATGTCTTTCTTCATTCGCCACCACCAATAATGTTGTCTCGGGACCTGATACATCTTCGTAGCACCTAGATGAATGAAATACCGAGAACTGTGTGCCTCATCTAGAATCCTCTCCCTCAAGCCATCGACATTAGGAACACATAAACGACCCTAGAGTCGTAGGACACCATCCTCGCCAATAGAAACCTCATTGGCAACACCTTGTAGGACCGTTTCTCTTAGAACTACCAAGTACGAATCATCAAATTGTCGAGCCTTGATCTGCTCCAATAGTGAAGACTGGGAAACAACACATGCAAGGACTTGGCTAGGCTCTGAAATGTCCAACCTCACAAGTCTGTTAGCCAAGGACCGAATGTCCAAAGCTAGTGGCGTCTCTTCTGCTGAAATAAATGCCAAGCTACCCATACTCTCTATCTTCCTGCTCAAGGCATCTGCAATCACGTTCGCCTTGCCCGTATGATGAATAATGGTAATGTCATAGTCCTTCAATACTCAAGCCATATGCGCTGCCTCAAATTGAGATCCCTTTGCTTAAACAAGTGTTGCAAATTACGGTGATCAGTGTAAAGCTCACAAGGCACACCATATAGATAATGCCTCCAGATCTTAAGAGCATGAACAATCATGGCCAACTCCAAATTGTGCACAGGATAATTTTTCACATGGGGCTTCAGCTGACGTGAAGCATATGTAATAAATCGCCCATCATGCATCAATACACAAACCAAACCAACGCGTGAAGCGTCGCAATACACCGTATACATCCCCGAACCTAAAGGCAACACTAGAACTGGTTTTGTAGTCAAGTCCATCTTGAGATTCTGAAAGCTCACCTCACAATCATCAGACCAACGGAACGGAGCACCCTTCTGGGTCAATCTAGTTAAAGGTGTTGCAATGGATGAAAAGCCCTCTACAAACCGGCAATAATAACCTGCTAACTCCAGGAAACTCCTGATCTCAGCCTCTGAAGTGGGACGAGGCCAACTCTGAACTGACTCAATCTTCTTGGGGTCCACCTTAATACCCTCGCCTAATATGACATGCCCCAAGAATGTCACAGAATCTAACCAAAACTCACACTTGGAGAACTTAGCATACAACTTTTATTCCCGCAAAGTCTAGAGCACTACTCTCAAATGTTGCTCATGCTCCCCCAGGCTACGTGAGTAGATCAAGATGTCATCAATGAAGACAATGACGAATAAATCAATATAAGGCATGGACACCCTGGTCATCAAATCCATAAACACCGCTGGGGCATTAGTCAAGCCGAAGGACATCACTAGAAACTCATAATGACCATATCTAGTACGGAAAGCAGTCTTCGGAACGTCTGAGTCCCGAATCTTCAACTGATGATACCCTAACCTCAAGTCGATCTTAGAGAACACCCTAGCACCCTGCAACTGGTCAAACAAATCATCGATACGCGGCAACAGGTACTTGTTCTTGATGGCAACTTTGTTCACCTGGCGGTAGTCAATGCACATCCGCATAGTTCCATCTTTCTTCTTCACAAATAATACTGGTGCACCCCAAGGTGATACACTTGGTCTGACAAACCCCTTTGCTAATAACTCTTCAAGCTACTCCTTCAACTCATTCAAATCTTTCGGAGCCATACGGTACAGTGGGATAGATATAGGCTGGGTACCCGGAGCCAAGTTAATACAGAAATCAATATCATGATCTGGTGGCATGCTTGGAAGGTCAGAAGGAAACACATCAGCGAACTCTCGGACTACTGGAACTGAATCAATTGTCGGAGACTCTTCGGTGGTATCCCAAACATAGGGTAGATAAGCCAAACAACCCTTCTCGACCATATGTCAAGCCTTCAGAAAAGAGATAACCCGACTAGATGTACTGACAGATGAACCCTTCCACTCCAATCTAGGCAACTCTGGCATTGCTAAGGTAACAGTCTTGGCATGGCAATCAAGGATGGTGTGATATGGGGACAACCGGTCCATGCCCAAGATGACCTCAAAGTCGGTCATATAAAGTAACAGAAGGTCCGCTCTAGTCTCGTAACCATAGAATGTGACCACACATGACCGATAGATCCAATCCACAACCACAGAATCGACGGCAAAGGATATCAACGGCGCCGCCGGAGGAGGAGTGATGCGAAGGAAATGAGCAAACAGAGATGATACATATGAATAGGTAGATCCTGGATCAAATAACACTGAAGCATCACTATCGCAGACAGAAATAATACCTGTGATCACGGCATCTGAGGCCACTGTATCTGGTCTGGCCAGAAAAGCATAGAATCTATCTAGGGTGTCGGCTGGCTAGCCTTCACCTCTAGTACAGCCCCTACTTTTCTGTCCCCCACCTTTAGGTGCTCGGACGGCTGTTGCTGCAATCATGGGCTAATAGCCCTGCTGTACTGCCTTTCCCCGAAGTCCGAGATAAAATCTCTTCATGTGACCTGGATCTCCACACTTGTAAAAACCTCTCGGTACCATAGACTGCTTCCCCGAAGTCTAACCCTAATGGCTTGAATACCCACTAGAAGGACCCTAGATGGCCGGTGGGTGCTATGAACTCTCTAGCATGGCAATGAAATAGGCACTGGAAAAAACCTGATGAGCTGGTGGGAGATAAGAACTCTCTGGAATATCACTAAAATAAGGTTGTGATGGAGCACCCCGAGGAGGTGGTGGTACTGAATATGTGGGCCTGCTCGGCTGACACCTCCCAAACTGACCTCTGCCCCTAGCCGGGGCACCTCTAAATGCTCCATAGAAACGAGTTCTCTTGTCCTACTGTATCCGCTCTCTACCCCTCTGGCGGTAGCCCTTAATCCTCTGAGCAATCTCCACTACTAGCTGATAATCAGTACCCATCTCAACCTCCCGGGCCATACTAGCCCGAATACCGGGATGCAACCTCGCAACAAATCTCCTCACTCTCTCTGTGTCGGTAGAAAGTATCATAAGTATGTGGCGAGACAACTCGGTGAATCTTACCTCATAATTGGTCACTGACATCTGATCCTGCTCGAGATACTCTAACTGACCTCGCAACTCTTCCCTCTGAGAGGGTGGAATATACTTGTCCAAGAAAAGCTGTGTAAACTGGTCCCAAGTCATGGGAGGATAACTCGCTGGTCTGCCAAGAAGATAAGACTGCCACCATCTACGAGCCCAGCATCCAACTGGAAGGTAGTGAAATCCACCCCATGGGACTCCAATATCCTCATGTTGTGCAGTATGTCCCTCCGCCGATCAATGAAGTCCTAGGGATCCTCATGCGGCTCACCCCCGAAGATAGGAGGTTGTAGCCTAGTCCATCTGTCCAATAGCTTCTGCGGATCACCGTCCGTAACTGGTCTAGGCTCATGTGCAACCGCTGCAACTGGCTAGGCTCCGACTATGGGTAGTGTACCCAGAGTCTGATATACTTCAGCTGCATGCCCCGGAGCCTGGGTAGTAGGGGTTTGTACTCCCCCTCCCACCTGAGATGTGGATGGGTCTGCTAGAAATAAATCAGTATGAGTCATAGTGTCCATGAACCGCAACATAAGACCTATGACCTCCTGAAAACCCGGTGCTGACATGAAATCTATCGAGGTTGGCTCTGCGGTGGGCACCTCGCCCTGCTCCTCAATGATGGGATCCTCCATTGGATCCGCTGGTGGTGATACTGGGGTAGCTCTGGGATGCCCTCGTCCCCTACCTCGGGCCGGTGCCCTCAACCGTCCTCTACCTCGGCCTCTAGCAATGGGGGGAGCAGCTTCTCCCGGGTCTGGAACGCCGGCCGTACGCGTCCTCACCATCTGTGAGAGAGTGAGAGAAAGGATCTTAGTATATCATCAACTGCACGATAGGAGATCTATAAAGAGTAGTTTCCTAACACCCTATAGCCTCTCGAAGATAAGTACGGACGTCTCTGTACTGATCCTCAGGACTCTAATAGGTCTGCCCATAACTTGTGAGACTTACGTGAACCTAGTGCTCTAATACCATATTATCATGACCCAATTCCATCATAGGTCGTGATGGCGCCCAACACCATTGTTAGGCAAGCCAACACTGATCAAACTAATGGTTTCCCATTTAAATAAATTACTAACTGGATAATTTTTCCTCATTTGTTAAAAAGATTTAGAAATTTGAAAATGTAGCATAACTAAACTGAAGCAAACGAGTACAAATCGTAATCATGTAAACAAATCCAAAATCATAAGTCTACTAGTGTGTGTGCCAAGACCTGGTGTCACAAGTATGTGGAAAATCTAGTAGAATATACAAAAGAATACTAGCCTACTGTCTAAAGAAAATAGATAGAAAAATAAAATATAAGGGAGACTCCAGTTGCTGCAGAACGGCTCGGAAGGTAGCTCATCGTAAAGTCTCGAGATGGGGATCAAATCTGCGCACTAGACTGGTAACCAGATGCACCTGCCTCAGATCATATACAATTAAGTACATAAATGTAGCGTGAGTACATAAACAATATGTACACAGTAAGTATCTAGTCTAACCTCGAAGAAGTAGTGACGAGGAGTTAACTCCGACACTTACTAAGGGCCAACAATATGATAATATGAAATTCTAATTAAGCATGATATATATAACAATAAAACTCAAAACAAGAAATAACTAAACAATTCATCACCATATTTAAGAACCCAAATCACTTCTTTCATTTAAAACAAATAACCTTTCAAATAATGAATTTATACCAATTATAAAAGGGACTTCCACTTCTATTATCACGCACAAAATTCCACTGAGGACGTTCGGCCCGATCCAACATAAATGTAAAATGTGCACTGTCGAGGATCGAACATCACGAACCATAGATGCATCTATTAACCTGTCGAGACAAACGGCCAGCTCCCATGAGAGTAGTAGAAAGAATTACCCCGCTTGCGGAATATACTTGCGACGCGGTCAAATATAAATTACCAATAGATCTTAACTCTTTCTTGATTCTTTTCAAAATAAAGACAATTCAACTTAAAGCTTTTAAATCCTTAAAATCCTCGACTTAGTTCTATTTGATACAATTAACAAATATAATCAATTAACGGTGTCCACGAAGCATGGTGTAAATCAATCACTCTATGCTCAAAAGTTCATATCTCAACTATTAGAGTGATTACCCAACCCAAATTGTAAGATTCTTAAAATTCACCCCCAGACCCACATACCCGAATTCTGAAAAGTTTTGAAGAAAGTTGTTACCCATAACCTTAGGAACATAAATATATGATTTTCACTAAGTTTCATGATTATTTTCGTGGTAAAATCTCATTTTTATTAAACCCTAGGTTTTTCATCTAAACCCATAATTTTTACTAATTTTCATGTTAAAATCTACCCATATTATATGTATTAAACTTACATTAAGGTAGGAATTACTATCCCTCAATAGCTAGGTTGAAGTCTCCTTTTTTGAATCTCTAAAATCGCCCCAATGTGTGAAGAATAGGAGAAACATTCCTAAGTCCTGTATTAAATGAAGTTCATTGCCTTTAGAGATTTACGCACCTGCGGTCATAGGTCCGAACCTGCGTCCTAGCTTCTGCGGACAAAAGTACGCTTCTATGGAACTCCCCTAGACCGGCTGGCGTCGCTTCTGCAGACGGGTTTCTGCTTCTGCGATCCCGCTTCTGCGGAGGATGGGCCGCACCTGCGGAACCTGGGCTACCCTTCCTTGGCCGCTTCTGCGAGGCTTGGCTAGCACATGCAGTTCGCACTTGTTACTGGCCAAGCGCAGGTGCGATTATGGTAGACCTGATGCTTCAGCTATTGTTCCAAATTCTCATCTTGGTCCGAGCCTCATCCGATTAATACTCGAGGCCCCCGAGGCCCCGTCCGAACATGCCAACAAGTTTGGAATCATAAAACGGACTCACTCGAACTCTCGGAACGCCCAAAACGACATCAAAACTAAGAATCGCACCC
Source organism: Nicotiana tabacum (assembly GCF_000715075.1). Lineage (NCBI taxonomy): Eukaryota > Viridiplantae > Streptophyta > Magnoliopsida > Solanales > Solanaceae > Nicotiana > Nicotiana tabacum. The sequence goes on from NC_134098.1 coordinate 120,519,782, forward strand.
CAAAACCAATCGAACCAAACTTAATAACTACAAGTTCTTCAATTCACTTCCAATGCGCCGAAACGTACTTAAACTACTCGGAATGACACCAAATTTTACGTGCAAGTCTTAAATGACATTTCGGAACTATTTCCGGTCTCGGAATTCTGTTTGGACCTCGATATCATCAGAACCCACTCCCAACCAAATTTAAAGAACTTCTAAAACCTTCAAGAACCAACTCTCATTATTAGGTGCCAAAATGCTCCCGGGCCATCCAATACCCGATCCGAACATACGCCAAGTCCGAAATCATCATACAAACCTATTGGAACCGTCAAATTCCGAATCTGAGGTCGTCTACTCAAAATATTGACCGAAGTCAAACTTGGCATTTTAAGCCAACCTTAAGGAACTAAGTGTTTCGATTTCAACTCGAACCCTTCCAAATCCCGAACTAACCATCTCCGCAAGTCATAAAATAGTAAAAGTATGTACGGAAAATTTTATTTAGGGAAACGGGGTTCTAGAAATTAAAATAATTGATCAGGTCGTTACATATATAGTGGATGTTATAAAATAAAATTTTACTTCTATAGTACAGAACTACAGATGAGTAGAACCCAATAAAGCCTATACTCTGGTTGGTTAAGATTAAAATGTAATGATATTTACTTTTCGAAGTTCGTAATGGCCAATGGTGGTCTTTGGGATAGGTTGACGGTACTGTTTAGAAGAGATAACGAGGAATAGCAAGCATGATTATTAAGTATTTTGATATTATTAATTAAGATTATGAATATATGGTAGTTAACTATGGTTAAGTACTAATAGTTATAGTAAAATAAAATCATATGTGTCATTTGTTTATTGGCCGGGTGTAAACATCCGGTGCGGGTAAGTTTTTACTGTTAGAAATATTCATGCTAACAACATGTGGGACCTAGGAAAAATGTCCTTAAATATCCCTATTGAAATACAAGAAAGGATTACATTCATCATTTTCGATCCAGGAGCTAGGAATGATACCCTAATATGGGATATGAAGAATAAAGGCACCTTCACAACAAATTCATGATATGACCTCATTGACAAAATCCGTTCTACATAAAATAATTATAATTGGATCTGAAAACTTAGTTGCCCCAACAAAATCAAATTCTTCCTTCGACTTTGTCACCATAATAGATTACCATGCGGCACGTATAGGAATGGACATTAACGATTTGTGTACAATTTGTCGTAAGGAGACCGAAGATATTAGCCATATATTTATGGGATGCTTCGTGGCAAAAAAAATGTGGGAACAATGAGGTATAGTGATTAATTGCCCAAATAATAATAACTGGCTAAACTATCTTAGGGAACTAGCTCCAAACATATCCAGTAAGCACATTTCATGGTCTAATGTATTCCCATTCGTCATTTGGAATATTTGGCTAAATAAAAACAACAATAACATAAACAAGACTTCGAAAGAAATTTCTGCAACCTTTATACTAAATCAAGCCACTCAATACAAACTATTAACTGACCGTGAGATTAATCTAGATAGAAAGGTCCACGTAAAATTTAGTTGGTCAGTACCACATAAAGGTTGGTACAAATTAAATATAGACGGGACATTCAAAGAGGAGGGTACACATGGAGGTGTAGGGGGTGTATTTAGGAACTCCAGTGGGAATTGGGTCCTATGATTCCAAATGAAATCTTATGCAAAAATACCCATACAAACCGAACTACAAGCCCTCTACCAAGGGCTACACCTTGCTCATGAAATGAAGCTACAAACTTTAGAAGTGGAAACAGACGCCACACAGGTAGTTATCTACATTAACAATGCATGTATAACTTATGACTCTATCATTAATACATGCAGGTGGTTAATCTCCAGAATGGGCATGGTAGTGTTCCAGCATAACTTCCTTCAAGGCAATGGAGTGTCTCACCTTTTAGCAAAGCACGCATCCATGCTTTCTAGTATCAATAAACTATGTCGTCTAGTTAATCCTCCAACCTATGTCACGACCAGAATGCTGGCGGGCAAAGTGGGAGATGTTCATGTTAAATCTGTTTCTATCCATGGTTGTAGGCACCTAGTAAAACTTGGTAACCAACATGCTATGCATGGGCAGGGGCGGATTTAGGGGGCGGAAGGGGGTTCGCCCGAACCCTCTTCGTCGAAAAATTACACTGTATATGTAAGGCAAAATCTATTTTTACCTCTATATATTAAGTTTTGAATTCCCTTGGCACAACCCAAAAGTGTAGCTTATTGGTCAAGGGGGTTCAAAAGTTCAACTCTGGTTATCCTATCTTTGTAATGATCCACAAGATAAAAACTATTGTAGTGTGTAATCTTCTATGAAACAAAAATTCCCAGTTTATCAAAAAAAAAAAAAGATAAGCCCTTCCCTTTTTATTTTGAGAAAATAAATAATTATGTTGGACCTCTTTAATTCATGTTCCACTTTTAGCCAACGGTCTTCCTATTAGTTACACTGAATTTATGATAACAGTATGGTTTAAATCAATCTCAGAGAAACCAAGAAGAACTGGAGGATTTCTATGTAAATAAAGTTATCTTGTAAGTGCTATCGAGGATAGAAATCTTTTCGTTTTCTCATTTGATGAACAACTTTAGCTCTTTATTGATGTCTCACATCGGTCATTTTGGCTGAATAACCTAGGAGATCATTGTGCTTATTCCTGCTAGTCCTGGTCCTTGTAATCTACAAAATTTTATTGAACACTTATAATTATTAAAATACATTATTTTAAGCCATTCTCAATCACGCCGAGATTGATATCCATATATAAAATATGCCACATAATTTTTATTATTACAAAAAAATTATTTTTTGGACACAAACTATTTTTCTAAAAACATAACATGAAATTCACTCCAGTTTCTCTTTCCTTCTCCCTTTCATCTTTTTCACTTCTTTCTCTTCCACCCAACCCCCATCGCCGCCACTCTCCAGCTTCCACCAATGGTTTCTCTTTCAAGAATTGGTGGGTTTAGCTTGAGGATTACTAAAACTCAAGCAATTTATGATTTAGACACAAGAGGCTCCATTTGGGTAAAATTACAAAAGAAGCATTGCAAGTGACACTTGTCTTTCAAATTTTGAAGAAAAAAATAATGTTTTCTTGTTGTTGTAATAACGGTGAATATTACCATAATAATCAAAAGCTTTACAAACTAATAGCATCTAGATTCCAAACCACCTCCTACGAAGGGTGCCCAGAATTCTAAGATATCATAAAGACAAATCAGTCACCTATGTAAATCTAATTACAGAGCTTATGAATCAAAACTTGATAGTTTCTAGCTCTCCTATAACCTGCACAATTGCTAATTTTCTCTCTAAATTCTTTCTGAATATGTGAAACTATAAACTCTCTATTTACATTTAATTTCCTGAATATTCTCCAATTCCTAACTTGCCATGTATGGTAAATCATGGCTCCATAAACAGCAGCTGCAACTTATTTTCTGAATTGCCTCTAGAAAAAAAATGTTTGAGGCTCAAAGCAATTGATATTTAAGGCTTCATTTTTTACTCAAAGGAGTTGGCCGCTGGGTGAAACTAAGTTTTGAACATTTGATATGGTGTAATTTACAAAAATTGTTGAATATTCATAGATTGTCAAAACGAAGTTCCAGATGCTAAAAGCGTTCAAATTGGAACAGTTTTGCTTTTGCATTTTGGTTTAATTAATGAAAAATGCATGTATATTTGGATATGATTTTGGGAGAAATAGTTGCGAATGAATTATGGTATTTAGTTTTCTGGAAGACCAAATAATTTTTTTCTGAATATCTGTGTTTTTAGATCCAAGTGATTTTAATCCTTTATTTACTTTTGAGAGAAGGAGGCTTACGATGATGAGAACGACAGGGATTCAGTGAACCAGTTTTTCATATTTGGGCTTTGCCTATTTGTCTCGTCTTTTTCTTTTATTTTAAAACATTCTTTCTTAATATTTTAATTATTTTTCATTTTAATATTCATACTTACGCTTCTTATACGCGTGAAATACACATATTTTATCCACCTCAACCATCAAGTTGCTACGTATGTTTAGCAATTATAAGTATTCAGTCAACGCTTAGTATATTTTGATAATTATAAGTGTCTAGATAAAACTATATAGAGTATAGGGACCAGGATAACAAACCAGAACAAGTACAAGAATCTAGTAGGTTATTCGCCCCTATTAAATGTTTATAAGTTTCCATCAATTTAGAATAACTACTTTTGTCTTTAACTAGAACTTTCCTTCTACCCTCTTAATCTCGTAATTGTTATTCCATGATATAATATTATACTATACTTATATTATTATTGTTGTTGATACTAATCTAATAGTATCAGTTAATAATGATCCACTTGAAATTATCTTTTATATTATTATTGTTGTTGATACTAATCTAATAGTATCAGTTAATAATGATCCACTTGAAATTATCTTTTATCACAGTATGATGCAATAATTGTCTGAAAACTGCACAAAACAAATTAAGTCTCTAGTACTGAAATTATTTCTGGTCTTGACTGTGAGTTTACAGCACAAATTTGCAAAACCAATAGAGGATAAAAAGACGACAATTCTCACCTACTGCAGGCTGCAGCTATTGTATAATAATGCATAGAATACTAAAAGAGGTAAAGAAGAAAATCAAGAAAAGTCACAGAAGAGTGGGAAATGAAAAATAGAAGGGTGGACAGTGGAGTGGGGGGGGGGGGGTCCTTCTTCCATTTGGAAACGTCCAAGTTAGCGTTAATGGGTCATATTGTCTCTCCCTTTTGATAAGCTGTTCATTGAATACTTTCTCTCTAGTCTATTTCTTTCTCTTTCATTTTGGTTCTTGCATTCTTGGACACTGTTCCACGTGCTTTATTTTTTCTCATTATTTAAACAGTTGTTTATATAATACCACTTACTAAGGATAATTTTAATAGCCTGTTATGTCACGTTGTTTAAATTAATTTGAAAAGTATTTTTTTTATAAATATTTTTGGTAAGAAACAATTTATGTTTGATTAATAAATTTAAAAAATACTTTTGAACAATAACTAGTCAAATTTTTAAAAGTATTTTTAAGTTTATTTTCTTAAAGGTGATTTTTAGAAGAAGGAAATTTTCGGAAAAAAAGTACTTTCTCTGATTCTGAAAAATAGCTTCTAGTTCTATTCAAAGTACTTTTTCTTCTCCTAAAAGTTTGAGTTTGATCAAACACTTTAAATTTAAAAAACATATATACCGTATTTTTTTAAGAAAGGAAAAAGTATTTTTGGGACCAAACAAATTATAGATGTGAAAACAATAAAGCTGAAAAACCCAAAATAATGTAGAATAGAATCGCAAGGGTTGGCAATCATGCACGTACAAGCCATGCAAAACTTGACAAGTAACTACAGCAGTATTAAATGTTGTAGCCTTTTAGGTGCCAACAATAAATATTTTGGGGAAGAGGCTGTTTGTGATCATACTCATATAACATAAACTTAGCCGCGTGCATTATATATGACCGTCCTCGTCTTGCCTATTAAATTAGAGTATGATCTTCAATCTCTCTAAACATCACCTATCACTATATATTGAGGCTATCCATTGTCATTTACCTCTATTTGACAATTTCATACTATAATATAATTACTCATGAATAGTTTGTATATTCAGACAAATTTTGAGTTCTCTAAAGCTGGGGATTCTTTAATCTCACATGTACATACATTGACCTACAAACTTCTAACACAAAAAACGAATCTAATGTAAGTCTATTAACAACGACTAAGTTAATTTCTCCTTATAAGTTTAGTGTCGCTTGTATAGATAGTTTAATTTGCTTGTGTTGTGTTATGTTCTTTGCTAGCTAAATCTTCATGGATTCTAAAAGATTATAAGCCCTTTTTCTAGATTAATTAATTGCAATTTTACTTCATGTGATTTTAAGTCGACTTCTTTGCTTTTAATGCCTTCAAATTATTATCGCGGCGCATCTTATACAGATGCATTGTATTTGGATGTCTATAGAAGATGTAGCCTAACCATCTTGGACCACATTCTCTCACTTTATCTTTTATGTACTACATAGAGGACAAGATATATACTTTTCTAAAATTTTATCGTATAATCCGTAAATTTAATACCACGATACTTTACAGAATTAAGAATATCGCCTTTGTTCTTATAAATCAGAGTAGAGGAGCTCTTTCTCCACTCGTTGGCATATTTCATCTCCTTAATATAATATTAACTAATAATCTCGGTGAGCCATACTCTCTCAATCTCTCCAAGTTGCTTTTAGACCTCTATAAGGATACTATTTGGAGTAAAACAAATTGCTAAACCCTCATATTTTTTTCCCTTTCATGACCATTTATTTCCCTATATATAGTTCTATGAGTGCATGTAACGCTCCCGTGTTGCACAAATATAAACGTATAAAATTATTCTCATAATTGAAAGTACATGTATTTCTACAAAATAGAATTGTTTCTAGCTATAGTAAAATTCTCCATAGGAGAGTAACTAAATTTAATCAAAATTTAGTCCATAGTTACGTTGGGTAGTGAAACTAGAATGGAGTGAACCATTACTAAGATTGTTATTCTTAAAAATGTCACTAGCAAATAGCAATAGGCTCTATATTCATATCAATAGCACGACACGCATCTTGTGATGAAAATTGTTGATTATTCAATCAAAATTTAATGCTCAACTATACTTATATGGAGATCCATCATTGACATCAATTGAGTTTTATATATAATTTTGTACCATAGGTTGTATATATAAAATAATAAAATAGTATTGATGCATTTGAATAATAAAAAAGAGAAGAGAAAGGATTTTGACAAGAAAGGCAAAAAAATTTCATAGAGGAATTGAACAGAAAAATTAAAATATTAGGATTCAAATCACTCCACTTGTTTGCTTGTGGGGAAGAATTGACCACATAGACAACAAGAGAAAATAAATTTGAAATGCATTTAATTGGCTATGATCAGCTTCCTTACTCATATCCTACAAGAAAAGAGGAAAAGTATTATTGGAAGGGGCTTTTCTTAGTTTGAAAGTTCAGAAGAAGATGGCAAATGACTTTTCCAAGTCAGAGTCGAACATATGACTATTTCCTAAAGCATTTTAATTTTTAATAAACACATATACAGTCAAACCTCTCTATAACATGTTTGTTCCGAAATTTTTTGACTGCTATAGTAAAGTGTTGTTATAGAAAACATATATATTATAACATGCATAATATAATACTCGGTCCTGAGAAAAATTCGGATTTTAAAATAAATGACTATTATATAGGGATATTGTTATAGAGCAATCTGATTGTAGTAGCGTCGTACACTTAATCTAAACGATGCATGTGGGTAAATTTTGATGATAGACAAACTCAACGTCAAAAAAGTAATTAGAAAGGCAATACACGAGTCTTATTAGGGTAAAAAAACATACTATAACTATTGAGGTAATCATCTGATTGAAATTACTATTATAAATTGTAACAATAGAACAACTATACGTAACCAAAGTGTTTTTCTAAGAATGAGGGTTAATTACACGCACGCGGTGTTTATATCAAACAAATGAAGAAGAGCAATGGATAAATGTTCAAAAATGATAATTTTATTTACCATCTACATACAATGTGTAAATACTTTCACATCACTCCTTGCAAGTTGCAACTAATTAACTAGCACAATTTTGTAATATTACAACAATTCTAATCGTTTTGAAATGAGATGCAAACGCATCAAATTACCTCGGCAAAGATGGAATTTCACGGCACAATATAAACAAAGCAAAACTACGGAGTTTGGACGATTTTGAGCGAATCGTTTTTTTTTTTGGGGGAAAAAATATTTTTGAGGAAAAGCTTGTTTATGTTTTACGGATGTTCCAAATATTAAACAACTTATTTTAGTGTAGAAATTAGATAAACATGAATAACAGATAATGAATAAGTATTTTCAGAATCACTCCAACTAAGATTGACGTGTAGATTTTTAGAAAGGTAAAAGAAATTCATTTGGGCCCAAGAATTATCCACGTAAATAAACCTGTGCAGACATTAATTGCTGTAAAATTTTATCCGCATGAGTATTTGTACCAAGTCATATTATATTATTATGGTTAAGTGAATTAATAAGGTAATAATATATATTAATTAACTATGATTAAGTAAATAATTTTATTTACAAACATACGTTATGCATTTATTAATTATTTAATGTAAAAATCCGATACAGATAATTTTTTTGCGAAGGCAAAAAGAAAAGGAAGAAGAAGAATGAAGAATTGGCCAAACTTTTTGAAGGCTTTTGAGAATAGAAGAGGAAAATTGAAAACGTACTTGCTACCCATCATGTGCTATAAATAAATCTTTTTTTAATAAATAAAAGGATAATAAAGACCAATATGGACAGACGATAGCTAGACAGGAAAGTTGGAATATAGAGATGGCTTTTGTATTTTTCTTTTTTTCCCTTTTTTATTGTTTTTCTTTATTCTCAACTAGACAACTACTTGTTCTTGCTATAAATATCAGATTTCCTAGTTAGAAACTTCACAACACAAATTAAATTAAACTCATCTAAATTCTATTTTCTTTCGTTTTCTTGGAAGGTTATTGAGAGAGAAAGTTATCAAACAGTTAATAATGTTTCTGGAGAAGATTGTGGATGCAATCACAGGGAAAGATGATGGAAAAAAGGTAAAAGGAACAGTGGTTTTGATGAAGAAAAATGTTTTGGATTTTACTGATATTAATGCCTCAGTTCTTGATGGAGTTCTTGAGTTCCTTGGTCGGAGGGTCTCTCTCGAGTTGATCAGTTCTGTTAATGCTGATCCTGGTGAGTACTTCTTTTTATTATATGCTTTTTTTATTCCAAAGTTTTAATCAAATAAAGGAGACATATAATATTCATAACTTCACCATGAATGATATGACATGGATGATTGTATCCTCCCATATTAATCAAAGATTTTCGTTCGAGCCTGGTAAAAAAGGATATTTCACAAGAAGGATTAACTCCATTAATGAGTTTATTTAGAGCAAATCAAAATTAATGCAACACTTCAAATATTGGATATTTTAAAGCGAAAAAAAAATCACAAATTCAGCAGCCTTTAAGGTCACTTATAATTATGATCACACGAGACGTGAGAGATTATTCTAAAGGATAACTCAGTGCACTAAACTCTCGCTATATACAAGGTTCGAAAAATGATCAAATGATCTATTATATATAGTATTACCTTACGTTTCTACAAAAGTCTGCTTTCAGATTTGGTTCTCGTGTGATCATAAAGTATTTTCAATGTGTATTAACTTTTGGAGCAGTCCCTACTTGTAGGGCCTATCAAATATCAATAAAGTACTCCAATTAAAGGTATGCGGAACAGAAAGTACCATGTGATATTAAGGATTAATTTATTGAGCTATTTTTTTTATTTCATGAACCTACAGTTTTATTAGGCCTAATGGTTGATTTTAATTACTTCAATAAGTATTTGTGCTCCCAGTCCCACCTTCTAGCTAGTCTTCCAGGGTGATTACTTTGAAGATTTTTTATCGGAAAAATTGGATAACGTTAGATTTTGTGTATGGTTTTAAGAATATGTGATATAATTCGATATAAATCGTGTATAGAAATAGAGATATGTGTACTCTTGACTATAATAATACAAATAGTGGGCAATAAGAATGAATAAGATAAAGTAAAACAAGCATAAAATGATATCTTTCAATATGAGAAGTGATTTTTTTTATTACGGTGTGTTTTTTCTTCTCTGCTTCCATAGCTTACAAGGATTCTCCTTTTATAGAAGAGGGTCATTACAAAAAATAATAAAATAAAGCATACAGTGGAAGGCCCATGATGACTTGTCTCTTCTTTGATTCCCGTCAAGATTCTCTCTCTTGGTGCGGTTGCAATGACTCTTGTCTGTGAGCTCGATACTGGCTCGAACTCGTTACTGGGTCGGGCCCTTTGGCTCGAGTTCGATCTTCGAGATGAGCGTCGCGCATTTCCGACCTCGAAGCAGTGCCTTGCGGATCGATTCGGTCATGGGCTCGATAGGGTTATCGAGCCGACTCCTCGAGCGACCTTCGGGCTCGAGGCTCGTTAGTACCGACTTCGGAGTTCACTCCCAAAATCTCATTCCAATTTTTTAACACTTGAACTCGATCGAACGTAGGAAGGCCGAAATCTATTTCGACCGTATACAAAGATACAATTTATTATTGGTACCAAAGGACGTTGTTTTTTATTTATATGCATTTGACTAATTTGGAGTTTCTTTATTTCAAACAATTATTATACTTTTATGTCATATCTTTTCTCTAAAAATATTGCAAGTATTAATCTATTTTGTACAGGACCCCCATTTTGTGTAATGTCTTATGTCCAGCACTAACCTAGTGCGTGGCTTTCGTTTGTGATACTACGTACATTACTTATACGAAAAAAAAACAATGACAAGTTAACGTAGAATATGCTATGAGCACTTTCGTTGTTAAATGTGGTGCGTGTCTGTCTATGCATACATATGATAGTCTAAAATGAAAGTTTACTTAAGAGTAAAATTAGGGTGAAAGAAAGAGTATAAATTATTATAAAAAGAAATTCCAGAAAGGTTTGCCTGTTGAATTTTGTACGTGCTGAATTTATGTTGTTTCAATTTTAGGCTATACATAATGAAAGTAGTTGAACTCCTTTTTCCATTTCTTTGTCCTTTTTCTATTTGTGGAGGAGGCTGAGTGGGGTTACCAAAACAGAGCTCTCCTGTGTAAAGACGGAGCTAAAATTTGAACTTAATACATTTTGAATTTATCATTGAACAATAGCTCGTCTTAATTATCAGGTTTGCAATTAAATATATATATATATATATATATATATATATATATATTTTATAATTTTCTAATACAAATATAAAATCTAAGCAAAAGCCACTAGATTCTTCCAACCGCATATCCAATACTTTACCTTTACCTCTGCCCCTAATGTTGGTTTAATAGTTATCGAGTTGTTGCTTTTACCTCAACATATCTTCTTAGTTTTTGAAAAATTATCATGGTTGAAAGATCTGAAGTGTTACAAAATATTTTTGCTGTTTAACTTTTCCTTTGATCACGAAAAGTATTTTGTGCAATTTTTAGATATCATAGACTGTTTCTATAAAATAAATTAACTAATGTCTAAAATCAACCTAAAGGACTAAGTCATCAATTCAACCTTTTAAATCGAACCAAATCATTTTTTTCCTTCTGATTTTTCAATTTAAAGAAGCCATTTCAACTCTTTTTTTCATTTGAAATTCTTTTACACACTAAATCAAAACTTAGTGGAGAATCCAAACATATATACATGTGTACAGAAACACTATTAATTGAGGAACATAATTTCTCAACCAGAATTAGAAGCAAGTTATTTAATTTAAGGTGATGAAGACCCCCACCAACCTAGATGAGTTACGAGTCTTAAAGTCTCTGTCTTTTATTTATTGAATTTTCAACTATGGAGAAAGGGACAGTTTAATTTCATTTGTAGTATTCTTTTCCCAGAAATGTGTACAAGAATGAAACAGAAGCATCTGGTAAAGTGTTAACTAGAATTAACGTGGCCTTAACTCAACCATATGGTCTAAAATGAACATATCTTCAAGAAAAACTTTATCACTGGTAAATTACTGATCACACACCTGGAACATTTTCTCTTCTATACCGTCACTCAGGGGCGATGCTAAAGTGCATGTTACGGGTATGACTGAATCAGTAGTTTTGGTTAACCTTTATATTTGTCTTAGGAAATCTATTAAATATGATAAAATATTAATTTAAAATTTAGTAACTTAAGGACTAAAATACAAAACTCATAAGTTTCAAATCCTGACTCCGATGCTGTAAGTTTGAAATGGACATTAATGTTATACATCTACACGTTCTTTAAAATTTCTTGGATTTTTATGTGTGTGTATGTACATATGTATTTGAATCTCATATCAGTATAAATAATTAGGTATATGCTTTAATTTCTGGAAGTAAATTTTACTGATCTGCATGGCCAGAATTACCAATTTAGAGTTCCACGAAACGACTAAATATGAACCACTTAAAGAGTAAAGTTATCTGAAATTGTCTCTAATATTCAAAAAATCTTAGTAATTATTTTTTAAGATATGAAAAAAGGCAGCCTACCAAATCTCAGACTAGGGTGGTAAAGTATTAAATTATTCTAGTTAGGACCATTATTTATTTGTTTTAGCATTTCAGACCTTAGGGATCATTGGATGAGGTATTATATTTTATTTCTTGGTTTTTATATGTTCTATCCAGAAACACATATAGGGTAAAACCGTATACAATATACCTTTGTGGTCCGGTCTTTCTTCGGACCTCGAGCATACCGGGAGCTTAGTGCACCGAACTGTTATTATATGTTCTATCCTTCCCGTTTTCTCGTCGACACTTCGATTAGCATACATTCTTGTTATTAACTTGTAATATCATTTCTTAAGCCTAACCTAGATTGTAAGTTAATTATTACTACTTGATTATAATCTCTTTTTTCCCTATTTACCTTTCTTTATATCACTCCTAAAAGTAGAACTAATCTGTTTCTGAATTCGATTTATTTGCAGCAAATGGTTTACAAGGGAAACGCAGCAAAGCAGCATATTTGGAGAACTGGCTAACAAATAGCACCCCAATAGCAGCAGGTGAATCAGCATTTAGAGTCACATTTGATTGGGATGATGAGGAATTTGGAGTTCCAGGAGCATTCATTATCAAGAACTTGCATTTTAGTGAGTTCTTCCTCAAGTCACTCACCCTTGAAGATGTTCCTAATCATGGCAAAGTTCATTTTGTCTGTAATTCTTGGGTTTATCCTGCTAATAAATATAAGTCAGATCGCATCTTCTTCGCGAATCAGGTACAATTAATTCATTCATTAATAATGTAACAAGTAAATACACCTTTTAAGTGTTTAAACATATACTTTGCATTGTTGTAATGAATGATTCAGGCTTATCTACCAAGTGAAACACCAGACACATTGCGAAAATACAGAGAAAATGAATTAGTAACCTTAAGAGGAGATGGAACTGGAAAGCTTGAGGAATGGGATAGAGTTTATGACTATGCTTACTACAATGACTTGGGTGATCCAGACAAAGGCCAAGATTTGTCAAGGCCTGTCTTAGGAGGATCTTCTGAGTACCCGTATCCTCGTAGAGGCAGGACAGGCCGCAAACCAACCAAAACAGGTTAAGACATTCACAAAATACATTTCATTTGTGTACTTCAACAAGTATAATAGTCTCAACTTTAATTTACTATTATATATACTTGACATTAGCTATTTACTCTCTGCAGATCCTAATTCCGAGAGCAGGATTCCATTGCTTATGAGCTTAGACATATATGTGCCAAGGGACGAGCGATTTGGTCATATAAAGTTGTCAGACTTCTTGACATTTGCTTTGAAATCCATTGTGCAGTTGCTTCTCCCTGAGTTTAAGGCTTTGTTCGATAGCACGCCTAATGAGTTTGATAGTTTTGAGGATGTACTTAAACTCTACGAAGGCGGAATCAAGTTGCCTCAAGGCCCTTTGTTGAAAGCCATTACTGATAGCATTCCTTTAGAGATACTAAAAGAACTCCTTCGAAGTGATGGTGAAGGCCTATTTAAGTACCCAACTCCTCAGGTTATTCAAGGTATTATTTAAATTTCTATATGATCGAAAGCATTTTCTAAGTATTATTTCTCACGCCTCGCCTTTTGGTAATCTAAATACTGTTGGTGTAGAGGATAAAACTGCATGGAGGACGGATGAAGAATTTGGGAGAGAAATGTTGGCGGGAGTCAATCCTGTCATAATCAGTAGACTCCAAGTAAGCTTTAATTCATCTGAATTGCTAGTCTTTCAAGATATCAAGAACTTGCTTAAGTTTATTTCTATTTTTCGTGATTCTTCGTGCATTTTGAAGATGTTGACTTATCTAATATCTGCAGGAATTCCCTCCGAAAAGCAAGTTGGATCCTAAAATATATGGCAACCAAAACAGTACAATTACCAGAGAGCAGATAGAGGATAAGTTGGATGGACTAACAATTGATGAGGTAATTACTACTTTTATTTTGATACTAGCTAGATTCTTCAGTCAAGTTCTCTGAGTAGACTATAGTGACAAGAGTTGGTACTATTATTTATCAGGCAATCAAGACTAACAGACTATTCATATTGAACCATCATGATATCCTTATGCCATACTTGAGGAGAATTAACACGTCGACAGACACAAAAACCTATGCCTCAAGAACTCTGCTCTTCTTGCAAGATAATGGAACTTTGAAGCCATCAGCAATTGAACTAAGCTTGCCACATCCAGACGGAGATCAATTTGGCGCTGTTAGCAAAGTATATACACCAGCTGATCAAGGTGTTGAAGGTTCTATCTGGCAGTTGGCCAAAGCCTATGCAGCAGTGAATGATTCGGGCGTTCATCAACTCATCAGTCACTGGTAAAACCTGTCAGAAAGCTTTATATAAAATACAACTTACCCATAACCAAACTAAATGTATTGTTAAATAATACTAATCAGAATCATTTGTTGTTAACTTCTCAGGTTGAATACACATGCAGCGATAGAGCCATTCGTGATCGCAACAAATAGGCAACTAAGCGCGCTTCACCCTATTTATAAGCTTCTCCACCCTCATTTCCGTGAGACGATGAACATAAATGCTTTAGCAAGACAGATCTTGATCAACGGTGGTGGACTTCTTGAGTTGACAGTTTTTCCGGCCAAATATTCCATGGAAATGTCAGCAGTAGTTTACAAAGACTGGGTTTTCCCTGAACAAGCACTTCCTACTGATCTCATCAAAAGGTAAATAAATAACATAAATTGGTCACTAAAATAACATTTTTGGTGGTGTTGTCTTGCTAACAAGAACATGATGTTACTCAATTTTAGAGGAGTAGCTGTTGAGGACTCGAGCTCCCCACTTGGCATTCGATTACTGATTCAGGACTATCCATATGCTGTTGATGGGTTGAAAATTTGGTCAGCAATTAAAAGTTGGGTAACTGAATACTGCAACTACTATTACAAATCAGATGATGCGGTTCAAAAAGACACTGAACTCCAAGCCTGGTGGAAGGAACTCCGCGAAGAGGGACACGGTGACAAGAAAGATGAGCCTTGGTGGCCTAAAATGCAGACAGTGCAAGAATTGATAGACTCTTGCACCATCACAATATGGATAGCTTCAGCACTTCATGCAGCAGTCAATTTCGGGCAATACCCTTATGCTGGTTATCTCCCTAATCGCCCTACATTAAGCCGAAATTTCATGCCAGAGCCAGGAAGTCCTGAGTATGAAGAGCTCAAGACAAATCCGGATAAGGTATTCCTCAAAACAATCACTCCTCAGCTGCAGACACTGCTTGGCATTTCCCTCATAGAGATCTTGTCAAGGCATTCTTCGGATACACTTTACCTCGGGCAAAGGGAATCACCTGAATGGACAAAGGATCAAGAACCACTTTCAGCTTTTGCGAGGTTTGGAAAGAAGCTGAGTGATATCGAGGATCAGATTATGCAGATGAATGTCGATGAGAAATGGAAGAACAGGTCGGGTCCTGTTAAAGTTCCATACACCTTGCTCTTCCCCACAAGTGAAGGAGGACTTACTGGCAAAGGAATTCCTAACAGTGTGTCAATATAGAACTTTAATTCAATATAAAAGTATTAAATCCATGTGTTGTTATTGTTTCTTTATATTCCTAATAATAATAGAAAATAAAATCTTTTATTTTTATTTCAAGGAAGTTCCAGCTACAGCTAAAGGATGTAATGCTGTAGGCTCTTCTGTTCTGTAAGTAATTCATTTGTATCAACAAGTGCCCAGTTCTAAATTGTGAATAAAGTACTGTATGCTATATATCCAGTTTTTGTTTCTTCTTGTTCAATTAAAATGCAGCTGACTGGTAGTTTTGTTTGAACTAGTATTAAGTTATATTGGATACTGTGGCAAAACTGCAAGAGAAGAATCTTGTTTTTCGAACTAATTCTTTCTTTAGGCATCTTCCCTTATCTAGATAAGCCTACATTAAAAGAACTTACTTTTTTCTTTTGCTTTTAGGTCTACTTAAAAACTTACCTCTCACCTTAACAAGGGATAAATCTGATGTATTGACTTACATAAGATTTTAACAAATCAATAAGCACAAGTGTAAAGGGAGCCTTGACGTAATTGATGAAGTTGCTGTCATGTGACTAGGAGATCACGGGTTCGAGCCGTGAAAACAGTCTTTTGCAAGGTAAGGTTGCATACAATAAACTCTTGTGGTCTGGCCCTTCGCCGAACCTCGCGCATAGGGGGAGCTTAGTACACCGGGTTGCCCAACAAGAACAAGTATGTAATAAGTAGTAGAGATCACATTGTATAGTTGAGTTCCACCCTCCATAGAGTCATTTCGTTTTTATATCGGTAAGACTCACCGAATTAATGCTAGTACGCATTTGCGAAATTTCATGCATATTTTCGTTTTCCTTTTTCTGGTTGTGTGTCTGCAATTTCAAAAAAAAAAAAAACAAATCCACGTAAGTCGCTTTTTGTTATGCGACATATAATTAAAAAATTCTGCAATTCTTTTTGGTTAAAAAGAAGCTGATCAATGTTAAGTATTATGCTTAAAAGAAAGCACTTTAATGTTATATTGACGGGGTCCATCTCATTCAAGAGCCAAAGTAATAGACATGTGCCTAAGAAAATATTTGGTTGAGAATTTATTTGGTTTGGTAGCCAACTTTGTTGAAGAAAAAGAAGGAAAAATGTGTGCAAATTATCAAATATAGTAGGCTTTAGAGAGTGAGACTTCGGCTATAAAAGAAGAGGTTCAACTTTCATTTCTACACACCAACAAAAAGAGAAAGAAAGAGTGAGGTTTCACAAACTAAGGTATAAGAAAATAGTCTGTGAGAAAAATAGAGAGTGAGCGATATTGTAGTGAGGTGGGAATATCAAAAGAGGGTTATTTCTTTTGAGTGTTGTAGTGGTCTTTGGAGTATTTGACTCGGACCTACAAAGTGTAAAATTCCTTGCTATAGTGATATCAGTTGCTCGTCTCGGGACTGCGGTTTTTTCCCTTATTCAAAAGGGTTTTTCACGTAAAAATCTTGGTGTCGTAGTCACTCTTTTATTCTTGTTAATTACCGTATCTCGGTGCTACGTTATTATTCCGCTTTTATTACTGTGAATATTATTTCTATAGGGGGTTTATTCCCAGCAACTGCCATCAGAGCATAGGTTTTGCTCATTCACAGAAATACTATTCACTGTCGGTAGTACTATACTTGGTAAAAAATAAAAATGTCCAGAGTAAAGTACGAGGTAGCAAAATTTAACGGAGATAGCGGTTTCTCAACATGACAAAGAAGGATGAGGGATCTGCTCATCCAACGAGGATTACATAGGGTACTAGATGCTGATGCCAAAAAGCCTGATACCATGAAGGCTGAGGATTGGGCTGACTTGGATGAAAGAGCTGCTAGTGCAATTAGGTTGCACTTATCAAATGATGTGGTAAATAATATCATTGATGAAGACACCGCATGTGGCATTTGGACAAGGTTGGAAATCCTATACATGTCCAAAATACTGACAAATAAATTATACCTTAAGAAGCAGCTATACGCCCCACACATAGGTGAAGATACGAATTTTTTGTCACATTTAAATGTGTTTAATGGACTAATCACACAGCTCACCAATCTCGGAGTGAAAATCGAGGACGAAGATAAAGCCATCTTACTATTAAACTCGTTGCCATCTTCGTACGATAATCTGGCAACAACCATCCTGCACGGTAAGACTGCCATTGAGTTGAAAGATGTCACATCGGCTCTTCTACTCAATGAGAAGATGAGAAAGAAGCCTGCAAATCAAGGACATGTTCTCATCACAGAAGGTAGAAGCAGGAGTTATCAAAGGAGTTCGAGCAACTATGGTAGATCCGGAGCTCGTGGGAAGTCTAAGAACCGATCCAAATCAAGAGCCAGAAATTGCTATAATTATGATCAACCAGGTCACTTCAAAAGAGATTGCCCAAATCCAAGGAAGGGCAAAGGTGAAACCAGTGGCCAGAAGAATGACGACAACACAACCGATATGGTGCAAAGCAATGATAATGTTGTCCTCTTTATAAATGAGGAAGAATAATATATGCACCTGTCAGGTCCAGAGTCGGAATAGGTGGTTGATACAACAACATCTTATCATGCCACACCGGTAAGAGATCTTTTTTGTAGATATGTAACAGGTAATTTCGGCACTGTGAGAATGGGTAATACAAGTTACTCAAAGATTACGGGGATCGGTGACATTTGTATCAAGACAAATGTCAGATGCACATTGGTTCTAAAGGACGTGCGACATGTACCTGATTTGCGGATGAACTTGATCTCGGGAATTACTTTAGACCGAGATGGATACGAGAACTATTTTGCAAATCAAAATTGGAGACTCACCAAAGAATCATTGGTTATTTCAAAGGGAGTTGCTCGTGGCACGTTGTACAGGACAAATGCAGAAATATGCCAAGGTGAATTAAACATGGCACAAGATGAGATTTCTGCAGATTTGTGACACAAAAGAATGGGTCATATGAGCGAGAAAGGATTACAGATTCTTGCCAGGAAATCACTCATTTCTTATGCCAAAGATACAACGGTAAAACCTTATGACTTCTGTTTATTTGGTAAGCAGCATAGAGTCTCATTTCAGACATCGTCTGAAAGAAAATTAAATATACTTGATTTAGTATATTCTGATGTTTGTGGTCCAATAGAAATTAAATCGATGGGTGGTAATAAATATTTTGTTACTTTTATTGATGATGCTTCGCGAAAATTATGGGTTTATATTTTGAAAACCAAAGATCAGGTGTTTCAAGTTTTCCAGAAGTTTCATGCTATGGTGAAAAGGGAGACAGGCCAAAAGCTAAAGCGTCTCCGAAGTGACAATGGAGGTGAGTACACTTCAAGAGAATTTGAAGAGTACTGTTCGAGCATGTGATCAGACACGAAAAGACAATTCCTGAAGCCCTACAACACAATGGCGTAGCCGAAAAGATGAACCGCACCATTGTGGAGAAGGTGAGAAGCATGCTCAGAATGGCTAAACTGCCTAAGTCATTCTGGGGTAAAGCAGTTCAGACAGCCTGTTACCTGATCAATAAGAGTCCATCAGTTCCGTTGGCGTTTGACATCCCAGAGAGAGTTTGGACCAACAAGTAGGTGTCCTACTCGCATCTAAAGGTGTTCGGTTGCAGAGCTTTTGCACATGTACCAAAAGAGCAGAGAACAAAGTTGGATGATAAATATGTTCCCTGCATATTCATCGGATATGGAGATGAAGAGTTCAGATACAGATTATGGGATCCTATAAAGAAGAAGGTCATCAGAAGCAGAGATGTAGTCTTCCGAGAAAGTAAAGTTGGAACTGCTGATGATATGCTAGAGAAGGCCAAGAATGATATAATTCCTAACCTTGTTACTATTCCTTCTACTTCTAACAATCCCACAAGTGCAGAAAGTAGGACCGACGAGGTTGTCGAGCAGGGAGAGAAACCTGGTGAGGTTATTAAGCAGGGGGAACAACTTGATGATGATGTCGAGCAAGTGGAGTACCCCGCTCAGGAAGAAGAACAACCTCAACCTCTGAGGAGATCAGAGAGGCCAAGGGTAGAGTCATGCAAGTACCCTTCAACAGAGTATGTCCTCATCAGTGATGAAGGGGAGCTAGAAAGTCATAAAGAGGTATTGTCTCATCCATAAAAGAATCAGTGGATGAAAGTCATGCAAGAGGAGAAGGAAACTCTACAAAAAAATGGCACGTACAAGCTGGTTGAACTTCCAAAGGGAAAAAGACCACTCAAATATAAATGGGTCTTTAAACTCAAGAAAGATGGAAATGACAAGCTTGTCAGATACAAAGCTCGATTGGTGGTAAAAGGCTTCGAGCAGAAGAAAGGTATTGATTTTGACGAAATTTTCTCACTTGTTGTCAAAATGACTTCTATTCGAACAATCTTGAGCTTAGCAGCTAGCCTGGATCTTGAAGTGGAGCAGTTGGACGTAAAAACTATATTTCTTCACGGAGATTTGGAAGAAGAGATCTATATGAAACAACTAGAAGGATTTGAAGTAGCTGAAAGGAAATACATGGTGTGCAAACTGAATAAGAGTCTTTATGGGTTGAAGCAGGCACCAAGGCAGTGGTACAAGATATTTGACTCATTCATGAAAAGTCAAACTTACATAAAGACATATTCTGATCCATGTGTATACTTCAAAAATATTTTTGAGAATAACTTTATTATATTGTTGTTGTATGTGGATGACATATTAATTGTAGGAAAAGACAAGGGGTTGATCGCAAAGTTGAGGGAGATTTGTCCAAGTCATTTGATATGAAGGACTTGGGTCCAACAAAATAAATTCTGGGCATGAAGATAGTTCGAGAGAGAACAAGCAGAAAGTTGTGGCTGTCTCAGGAGAAGTACATTGAACGTGTACTGGAACGCTTCAACATGAAGAATGCTAAGCCAGTCAGCACACCTCTTGCTAGTCATCTAAAGTTGAGCAAGAAGATGTGTCCTACAACAATGGAGGAGAAAGGGAACATGGCTAGAGTTCCTTATTCTTCAACAGTCGGAAGCTTGATGTATGCAATAGTATGCACCAGACCTGATATTGCTCATGCAGTTGGTGTTGTTAGCAGATTCCTTGAAAATCCTGGAAAAGAATACTGAGAAGCAGTCAAGTGGATACTCAAGTACCTGAGAGGTACCACGGGAGATTGTTTGAGCTTTGGAGGATCTAATCCAATCTTGAAGGGCTATACAGATACTGATATGGCAGGTGACATTGATAATAGAAAATCCACTACTGAATATTTGTTCACATTTTCAGGGGGGGCTATATCATGGTAGTCGAAGTTGCAGAAGTGTGTCACACTCTCTACAATCGAAGTAGAGTATATTGCCGCTACTGAAGCTGGCAAGGAGATGATATGGTTGAAACGATTCCTTCAAGAGTTTGGATTGCATCAGAAGGAGTATGTCGTCTATTGTGACAGTCAAAGTGCAATAGAGCTTAGCAAGAACTCCATGTACCATGCAAGGACCAAACACATCGACATGAGATATCATTGGATTCGAGAAATGGTAGAGAATGAATCTCTAAAAGTCTTGAAGATTTCTATAAGTGAGAATCTCGCAGATATGTTGACCAAGGTGGTACCAAGAGACAAGTTCGAGCTATGCAAAAAACTTATCGGCATGTACTCAAACTAAAAGACAGTGTTACCTCCTCTAGATGAACGAGACTTGGGGGGAGATTGATGGGGTCCATCTCATTCAAGAGCCAAAGTAATAGGCATGTGCCTAAGGAAAATATTTGGCTGAGAATTTCTTTGGTTTGGTAGCCAACTTTGTTGAATTGTCAACGTTGAAGAAAAAGAAGAAAAAATGTGTGCAAATTATCAAATATAGTAGGCTTTAGAGAGTGAGGCTTAGGCTATAAAAGGAGAGTTTCAACTCTCATTTCTACACACCTACAAAGAGAGAAAGAAAGAGTGAGGTTTCACAGACAAGGTATAAGAAAAAAAAAAATCTGTGAGAAAAATAGAGAGTGAGCGATATTGTAGTGAGGTGTGAATATCAAAAGAGAGTTATTTTTTTTTAATATTGTAGTGGTCTTTGGAGTATTTGACTCGGACCTACAAAGTCTAGAGTATTGCACTGCTCCATACACTATGTATCAGAAATTGGACAAGTTGATTAAAAGAAAGTGCATTTTTTTAAGTGCTAGTTTATTTTTATTGTCTTGATTGGTCAGATAAAATTTTATAATCCAATCAATCATAAGGGAAAGTTTATAAAAAGTTGCACTTATTAAACACTTGAAGGATTTATTTTCAAGTTAAAAGTTGGCTATGATATCTTAAGGAGTAAAAAAAGCCAAAAGAGAGACTAAGTTTTCATACTTTTGGGTTCTTGGCAAGTGGTGATGCTAACTCTATTTAGTAGCATAATCTTTTTAATGGAAAAAGGGTGTTTTAAGAAGGAACTCTATGAAATGGTTCTAACTTTCTAAGATTCCTTATACACAATTAAAGTAGAAAATTTCACCTGAAGAATGTAATTACCCATCTAATAGAGCTAGTAGACAAGTTCAGTGAGGAGTTGCAATTACCACAAAGAGTACCTACTTGTTGCAATTTGCAAATGGGATTTTTGCTGTATTTTTTTGGCATTTATATTCCTTGCTTTTATGGGACAAAGCCTTTTACTAACTAGCATGTCTCAGTCTCCCTTTTGAAGAAACAACATTGTCATTGCTACGTCGTACACACAAAAAAAGTACTTTTGGATGACAAAATGCAAAGGCGCTACGCTCAAGAGTGTGGCTTAGCTGTCAATAAAGCGAGTTAAAATCATGAAAAATCAAGGATCAAATTTCAGTAGAAATAAAAAAGTTGGTGATTTTTTCATATTTGCCTAATCCTCGGTAGGCAGGGTTATTTGATTCATGTGGTGTCTGTGCTAGTGGAATATGTATAGGGTAAGCTGTAGAATTGTTGAGGCGCGAACAAACTTACCACGGACACCATCGTCACATGGTTATTACGTATTTACTAAGACGACAACAACAACAAAAAAAAAACAGTGTAATATCATAAGTAGAGTCTGGAGAGGGTAGTGTGTACGCAACTTTACTTGTGATGGTAGAAAGACTGTTTTTGATAACCCTTGCTCAAGAGTACGTATTTACTACTTAATACGTAAATTAATAAGTGATCAGAAAGCTGCAAAGAATCTTTATAATATCAATTGTTCGCCCAATCACTTTAGTTATAAAAGTAAAATTCTATTCAGATGTGCAATATCTTTCACTAACATTTGTCTATAATATAAAAAATAAATGAAGTGTCTTGATCATAACACAACCGTGTCCTTTGCCTATAAATACATAGTTTCTTTCATTTGGCCTAAACACCAGAAAAGATCCTACATCTTTTGCTGATTACTTTGTTATTCACTTCATATTACAAAGACTCAAAGAGTTAATGGCATCAATTAGTAAAGTTGAAAAGAAAAAGATCAATGGTACTGTTGTACTGATTAAAAAGAGACCTTTAGACCTTGTTCCATCTGAAGTAGTTCAACAGCAAGCTGCTTATGAGATTCTTGGTCATAAGGTCACCCTGCAGCTTATCAGTTCTTTTACTGGAGATTCAGGTGATTTCTTTTTTCCCTTTTCTTCAATATTCCGCCATCTTTTATACTTCACTGTGGTTATCCTTTTTCAATAGAAAATATAGTGAACTTCTAGTACTTTTTATTTAATTTTTGTATAATATTTGTCTGAGATGAGCAAATGGAGTAACATGGTCAGTGAGGATTCGCATAGTCGACTATAACTTGCATGGAACCAAGGCATACTTGTTGATATAGTGGTCATCCCTTGTCCTGTTGTAAATTCTATATATACCACTGGTCTAATTTGCTATATGAGTTTTCTTGAATAATGTGATTTATAAGTTGATAATTTTATTCCTGAAGGGAAAGAAATGAAAGGGAAACTTGGGAATCCTACACACTTGAGAGATGAGAATAACTCAGGAAATGAATCAAAGTTTAGTGTCACATTTGATTGGGATGAAGAAGTTGGAGCTCCAGGAGCATTCATTATCAAGAACTTTAATCCTAGTGAGTTCTTTCTCAAGAAACTGACTCTTGAAGTTGATGATCCAAGTCATGGAAGTATGCATTTTGTTTGCAATTCTTGGGTTTATCCAGCTGACAAGTACAAATCAGACCGAGTTTTCTTTGTCAATCAGGTAAAGTATAACATGAAAAACATTGAATTTTCCCAAAAAGAAAAGGAAAAGAGCCACTAGGCTATTGTTAGTGGTCTAAATTATGATGGGGGAACTTTGTTTACTTGATGCAGGCTTGGCTTCCAAGTGAAACTCCAGCACCGTTACGTTGGTACAGAGAAGAAGAGTTGCTGAACTTGAGAGGAAATGGAACCGGAAAGCTTGAGGAGTGGGATAGGATTTATGACTATGCATATTACAATGACCTTGGGGATCCTGAAAAGGGTTCGGATTATGTTAGGCCAATCCTAGGAGGATCTGAAAAGTATCCTTATCCGCGTAGAGGAAGAACAGGAAGACCACCAACAAATACAGGTTCTCTCATTTTCTGCATCAAAATGATCATTACTATGAGCCATATCTGATTGTTTTGTAGTAAAACGGCTAACGTTATTCAGTTTGTATAATTTCCTGAACTTTTGTGCAGATCCTAATTCTGAGAGCCGGCTTCCACTGATAATGAGCTTTGGTATTTATGTTCCAAGGGATGAGAATTTTGCACCCCTAAAGATGACAGATTTTGTCGGTATAGCACTTAAGGTCATCGTTCAGCTCCTTGTTCCTGAGCTCGAGTCTTTAGCAAACATCAGCCTCAATGAGTTCAATAGCTTTGAAGAGATATTAAAAATCTATGAAGAAGGAATCAATCTTCCAAATGATCTTTTGCAGAGAAGTACTACACATATGCTCAAGGAATTTATTCAAAGTGCTGGTCAGCAGTTTCTTAAGTATCCAATGCCACAGGTTATTAAAGGTACTTTTGATTGAAAGAGTAACAGTAAGTCAACCCTCTTTGTGGGAATCTTTCTTTTTTGCTTTGTGCTTTCTCAAAGTCTTACATTGTTGCAACAGAGGATAAGTCAGCTTGGCGGACAGATGAAGAATTTGCAAGGGAGATGTTAGCTGGAATAAACCCTGTCTGCATTTGTGCCCTTAAAGTAATCTAAAACTATCACTTTTCCCTCTAAAATTTCTGTCTTGTCTATGTGCAAAGCAAGAAAAAAGGAATCAAACATAAAGTAACCTTAGGTCCTAACTTCTAAACGAACTTCACATTATCTCCATCTCTCGTCACTATGAAAGGAATCTGAAGTTACTTATTTTTCAGTTGAAAAATTATGAGCTGAAAACGCTTCTGCAGGAATTCCCTCCGACTAGTAAGCTGGACCTGAAAGTCTATGGTGACCAAACGAGCAAACTAACCAGAGAACAAATACAAAATCAGTTACATGGACTCACTATAGAAGAGGTTTTATGAGTTGATTTTATAATAGTTCTGATATACCTGTTTAATTAAATGGGACCTGTATCTGATAAATTTGTACCCTATTAGGCGATCAATGCAAATCAGCTTTTCATATTGGATCATCATGACACAATTATGCCATATCTGAGGCAGGTAAATATGACCAGTACACAAATTTATGCCTCAAGAACTCTCCTCTTTCTACAAAAAGATGGGACTTTGAAGCCGCTAGCCATTGAATTAAGCTTACCTCATCCAGATGGAGATCAACTTGGTGCCATTAGCAAAGTTTTTACACCACATGAAAATGGTGTTGAGGCTTCCATATGGCAATTAGCTAAAGCTTATGTCGCAGTCAATGACTCTGGAGTTCATCAACTAATCAGCCACTGGTGCTTAAACTTGCAAAAAGGCTTTTTTATGGCAATGATCATCAATTTAGTTTGTTTTGTTTATCAACAACCTCTTTGATTAAATATCTGTTTTTCTTCTCAGGTTACACACTCATGCTGCAATTGAGCCATTTGTGATTGCGACGAACAGGCAGCTAAGTGTGCTTCATCCTATCTATAAGCTATTGCATCCTCACTTCCGCGATACAATGCACATAAATGCCTTGGCTAGACAGACTCTACTTAATGCCGGAGGAATTCTTGAGCAGACAGTTTTCCCTACAAAATACGCGATGGAGATGACATCAGTAGCTTACAAGGACTGGTCTTTCCCAGATCAAGCTCTCCCTGCTGATCTTATCAAGAGGTAATTCACTACTTAATCCTGGAATTTACTTATAGAATTCGAAAAGTTCACAATGAAACAAATATCCTGAAAAACTTTTTGAATTTTTTATTGTGTTGTAGAGGTGTAGCAGTTGAGGATCCTGAATCGGAACAAGGTGTCCGCCTACTAATTGAGGACTATCCATATGCTGTGGACGGGCTAGAAATATGGTCAGCAATCAAAAGTTGGGTTCAGGAATATTGCAGCTTCTATTACAAAACAGATGACATGATTCAGAAAGACACTGAACTTCAAGCCTGGTGGAAGGAAGTCCGAGAAGATGGACATGGTGACAAGAAATCTGAGCCATGGTGGCCTAAAATGCAAGCCCTCAAAGAACTGATTGACTCATGCACTACAATTATATGGATTGCTTCTGCTCTTCATGCAGCCATAAATTTTGGGCAGTACCCTTATGGTGGCTACCTACCAAATCGGCCTTCAATGAGCCGAAGGTTCATGCCTGAGCCAGGCAGTCCTGAGTATGAAGAGCTGAAGACGAACCCTGAAAAAGGATATCTGAGAACAATTACACCCCAACTACAGACTCTAATTGGAATTTCTGCTATTGAGATTTTATCAACACATTCTTCAGATGAAATTTACCTTGGCCAGAGAGACACTCCTGAGTGGAATAAGGATAAAGAACCAATACAAGCTTTAGAAAGATTCGGCAAAAAGCTGGCTGAAATTGAGGAAAAAATTATAAAGATGAACAATGACAAGAAACTGAAGAACAGGATGGGGCCTGTTAAGATGCCATATACATTGCTCTATCCTACAAGTGAACCAGGACTTACTGGTAAAGGAATACCCAACAGTGTCTCAATATAAATTAAAGTTGTTATCTTACCATCATTTGGATAAGACAACTTTATTCGCACTAGGCTTCAATAATATGCTTCCTAATTATCTAGTTTGAAATTAAACCAGCACCAGCACCAGCACCAGCTTGTGATAAATATTTTGAATTATCTAATGAAATTTTATAGCTATTTCTACTATAAACGAAAGTTGGTACTTTAATTTTGTCCATCAGGTTGTTTTCTCATTCAAGTCTTTATCGTACGGAAAATTTGTGTTGCGACCAAACACACTCACGCAAGTATACGCGGTCGTCAAGTAATAAAGTGACTAAAAGTCGGATGTCGAACCCACGAGGACTTATGATTAGCTATTAACTAAATTAGCCTATCTTAATTATCTAAACAAGAATTAAATCTAAAAATATTTTATTCTAACTAATTAAATAAGAAAAATATAAATAATAAACTTTGAACAGAGAAAGAGCAGATTTTAATGATATCAATGTAATGAAAACGATCTAGGGTTATGGGCTATCTAACAATCCTATTGTATTCTTCAATTGAATTGACCGACTAATTTATCTAGCTTATTGGTTGACAGGGTTAATATTGCTCATAAGAATCTGTCGAGTTCTTACTCGCCTATTCAAGCTAACCTAACGCCTATATGTCTATGGAGTTAGAATCAACAAGAACGCATTTATAATTCCTGTAAATCAACCAAGCAAGGCAATTAGGTATATGTCTATCCTAACTACGAATCCGTTCCCCGATGCCCGAGTTCAAGAACTTGCCCTACTCAATCCTATATGCAATATAGAATTCCCACTTTCGAGTTCAATTCTAGATTCGTAGATAATATTCAATTGGTGATCAAGCAATTAAATAATTAAGTGCAAGATTGAATAAATAAACTAATATGAGAAATCAAGAAGTCAAAATCAATATCCGAATAACAATAGTCATGAAAGAACCACAACCCTAGAACGTGAAGTTTAGCTCCACATAGACATGGTAGCCAAACAACAAATCATACAAAGAAACATAAAAATTACTAAGTTTGGTGGGAGAAAGATGAAACTTGATGAATTCCGGCCTCCACAGCTTTTTCGTGGCCTTTTCCCTCTTCCCAATATGTTAGATAACCTAAAGGAGGCGTTTTTGGCTTATATATTGCGTACAAAAGTCGTGGGCCAAAGCTCTTCTATTCCTAGTCCAAATCGGCTTCAGGGATTGATGCTAAGGTGGATGCGACGCATCCAGCTTGTCCTCTATTTCAATTTTTGCCTGCGAAGGTGGATGCGACGCATCCACCTTGTCCTCTATTTCTCAGCTTGCATGCGATGGTGGACGCGACGCATCCAGCTTCACTTCTACTTCCCAGTTTCGCACGCGATGGCGGACGCGATGGCCCAACTTCACTGCTAAGGTTGCATGCAGGATGATGTTTTCCTAGGTTGGATGCGACGCATCCAACCCTTCTTCCTCTAGCTAAACCACATTTTCTTCATATTTTGCACTCCGAACACCTTAAATCGTCACACATAACTTAATTAGTCATCAAACCAATAATTACACCATGTTGGCATTTTAAAGATTAAATAACATCAAGAAGTGGTTAAAACATGGGTAAAGTAACATCAACACATATCGAAATATGCCAAACATCACTACCCCACACTTAAACCTTTGTTCGTTCTCGAACAAACCATCACTATAGTAAACAAAATAAAATTAAGCTCTTATCATTCAAAGCACACTACATCTATGACCATGGTTATTTGCAACAATTAGGCTCTAGGCTATGCATCACATACCCTTCCCTTTACTTATGCCCTTCTTTAAACATATTCGAACAAAGACAACATGCTCACAACAATCCTAACCTCAAAAACCGACTCAATGTCACAATGCACTCATGGCTTGAACAACCAACATCATAGAGAAGTCTAATAACGTTACCTATCCCTCGTGAAACCATGTGCCCTCACAACAAAAGCAAAGAGAGTAGAATCAATCCACACATTCGAATCTCATGCTCACAAAGAAAATCGCTCACTCTCACAAAAGAAGTCACATGCATGTAATTGGTACCATAGGCTTGCCCTTAATGTAAATCTCTACTAATGTAAGCTCGCTCGATCTAAAATCAATTAGGACTTTTTCATGGTTGTAATGTGGGCTAAGGGACGGGTAGGATATATTTAAGGAATAGTGATTCACCCTCCTAAGCACTTTAACACATCATCAAATAACTTAAGCGCAAATTCTTCAACACCACTTCAATTTCACAAATAATATCACCCCAACAATATTTCCTCTTTCTTTAAGCACTACTTTACTTCATACCCACTAGCAAGAACAAGACAACAATTTATTCATCTATATTTTTCTTTCTCTTTTTTTTTTTTCAGATTTTTCTCTTTTTTTTTTTCTTTTAATTTCCGCTAGTGGTGTATTATTTTACAAAATAAGTGCACCCTTCTTTCTTTCATTGGTTTCACTCAAAAGTCACCCCACACTTATTCCCTTCTTACTTCTTTTAGCGCTCATCTACAATTAAAGTGCTTTAAGAGGTAAAAGGATCAAAACAATGTCAATTAAGAATAAAAAGGGTATAGGCTTGTAATGTGGGTACCAAATAAAAGGTCTACAGGCTCAAAAGGTTTAACTAGGGATAGATTTTATTTGTGATAAGCAATAAGCTCAAAAAGATCAAAGAAAGCCTAAAATCATTTTTCAAACCGAGCATCACCTAAATTTCGCTTCAACTCACATACCGGGCAAGTTCTAGACACAAGTACACTACATGGACTACACAAAAACCTCACCACACATGGCACATGACTCGCTAAGGACGGTCACATTCCGACTCTCAAACAATGCAAGTATTCACGGAGCAACGAGATATTAAGCATTAAGCGCAAAGTGAACACAAGTCAAGAAAATGAGAAATAGGCTGCAACAAAACATGCTATCCAATTTAACAAGGCATCATCAATAAATTCAAATCATACAGAAGATACTACACATGCGAAAGTATAAATATGTTACTATCAAACAAGTCAAGGGCGCCTAGGTTCATCATTCTTGCCCCTTTTATTCCCTAAATTCCTAATCTACTCGGAAAGAAAAAAACTACCCGGTTCAAACTACATCCCATGGAAAAGAACCGAGGCACAAAGAAAAACCACAGGGGATTATTACTACCTAAAGAAAGCTAACAGACATATTTTGAATTTTTGTTTAGACTTTAATCCCTCAAGAAAACTGTCTAGGAGATCAATCGTCGGGAAAAGTCTAATTTTTCTACTTTTTCGTTTTTTTTCCACAAAAGCTACTACACTTAAGAATGAGTACTACAACTAAGCTAAAATAGCACAGAAACTCATCCAAACGATCTCCTCACCCCACACTTAAAATTTTGCAATGTCCTCAATGCACATTATAAATAATAAGAGGGTAAACGAGACTCCCTGGTAGGCCAAAGGCCGAAGCAATAGCGGCTCACGAGGTACTCAGACTTCCCCAGGCATCGTCCTTTGTGTGGGCACCCCACACTTAGTCCTCACCATCTAGCTCGCTTTTGCACTCTTCTAATGGCTTTGCTTCCTATGCTCATAATCCTACAAAACAAAAATAAATACTACAAAATAATAAAAATAAAATAAAATAAAAAGTAAACAAAAATAAAAGAAAGCAGTAACGCTGGGTTGCCTCCCAACAAGCGCCTGATTTAACGTAGCGGCACGACGTGAATCACTTTTTGCCTCCACCTCGAACTTATGAATTGAGCCCCTAACATGGCATCCAGTTTGCGGCTATGCTCCAGTGGTGGGGCTACAAAGATAACCAGGCCAAGTGATAAATTTTTCACTCTACACTTCTCGGCCTTTAGATGAGGAATGTAATTTTTGCTTTTTGGCACAACAAATTCAAAAATATAGGCATCCTGTTCCTCTTCCATTGACTCCTCCAAAGGCTTAGATGACTCGATTTCCATGTCATCATCCAAATACAATGTCGAAAAATGTTTAGAATGAGGACCAACACGCCCCAACTTTGGAATTGTATTACTATTTATATCCTCATATGTGCACACATTAGAGTCTTCAAATATAACATTATCTGCTACCTCGCATGGCTCTCGTGTACTTTTCTCAACATGGGCATCATCAACAGAAATATGCTCGAATGATTGGCTCTCCACTTTTAGCTCCTCAATTTGGCGTATAAGCTCCTTTTCAGCTTCTGACAACTCATTACTATTTTGTTGGGCGATAGACGCAACAACCTTTGCATTTAATTTATCTTGCAAGTCGTGAATAGTAGTGACAAATTTATAGATCCCTTGTCCCAGTTTAGATCTTCCCTCTATAAAGTGTCTCATCCCATCAGTAAGTTCCTCATGTTGAGCTTCATATATTTCTAACTTTTCAGCCTGTTCTGCCAGCCAAGTTTGGCTCAAAATCTCCTCTTTTTCAAAAATTTTCTCTTGCTGGTACTCACTCTCTTCATTCAATTCTTCCATATTGGCCTTCATTCTTGTGATTGCTGCCCTCATTCTTTTCATATCTTGTTTGAGTTCATCCTGTTGCTCTGCTACTTGCCTCAGAATATCCCTAATATATGCATCAGGCTCCATATCCTGCACTTCATTGCCCCTATCAAACTCAGAAATATCATTAGAAAGATCATAATAAGGGCTCAGAGAAGGATGAACAAAATTAGGACAACCATCCCAATGGCCATCTTGACCACCACACATATTACAAATATTCCACTCAAAGGATTGAGATTGTGCGCACAACTCGCTCCTGGGAACGTTCTGATAATTTTTCCACCAGTGGGGTCCTCCACAATATGGACAAGGATCATCAAAATAAGAATAACCATCATTCGAACAATTTTTATTCCAAGATGCCATGCTAAAATAAATAAAAAATACTAACTAAAATAAAATAATAAAAAAAACATGAATAGATAAAAAAAAATGTCTAATCTAGAAAAATAGCAAATTTCTAAGTCCCCGGCAACGGCGCCAAAAACTTGTTGCGACCAAACACACTCACGCAAGTATACGCGATCGTCAAGTAATAAAGTGACTAAAAGTCGGATGTCGAACCCACGAGGACTTATGATTAGCTATTAACTAAATTAGCCTATCTTAATTATCTAAACAAGAATTAAATCTAAAAATATTTTATTCTAACTAATTAAATAAGAAAAATATAAATAATAAACTTTGAACAGAGAAAGAGCAGATTTTAATGATATCAATGTAATGAAAACGATTTAGGGTTATGGGCTATCTAACAATCCTATTGTATTCTTCAATTGAATTGACCGACTAATTTATCTAGCTTATTGGTTGACAGGGTTAATATTGCTCATAAGAATCTGTCGAGTTCTTACTCGCCTATTCAAGCTAACCTAACGCCTATATGTCTATGGAGTTAGAATCAACAAGAACGCATTTATAATTCCTGTAAATCAACCAAGCAAGGCAATTAGGTATATGTCTATCCTAACTACGAATCCGTTCCCCGATGCCCGAGTTCAAGAACTTGCCCTACTCAATCCTATATGCAATATAGAATTCCCACTTTCGAGTTCAATTCTAGATTCGTAGATAATATTCAATTGGTGATCAAGCAACTAAATAATTAAGTGCAAGATTGAATAAATAAACTAATATGAGAAATCAAGAAGTCAAAATCAATATCCGAATAACAATAGTCATGAAAGAACCACAACCCTAGAACGTGAAGTTTAGCTCCACATAGACATGGTAGCCAAACAACAAATCATACAAAGAAACATAAAAATTACTAAGTTTGGTGGGAGAAAGATGAAACTTGATGAATTCCGGCCTCCACAGCTTTTTCGTGGCCTTTTCCCTCTTCCCAATATGTTAGATAACCTAAAGGAGACGTTTTTGGCTTATATATTGCGTACAAAAGTCGTGGGCCAAAGCTCTTCTATTCCTAGTCCAAATCGGCTTCAGGGATTGATGCTAAGGTGGATGCGACGCATCCAGCTTGTCCTCTATTTCAATTTTTGCCTGCGAAGGTGGATGCGACGCATCCACCTTGTCCTCTATTTCTCAGCTTGCATGCGATGGTGGACGCGACGCATCCAGCTTCACTTCTACTTCCCAGTTTCGCACGCGATGGCGGACGCGATGGCCCAACTTCACTGCTAAGGTTGCATGCAGGATGATGTTTTCCTAGGTTGGATGCGACGCATCCAACCCTTCTTCCTCTAGCTAAACCACCTTTTCTTCATATTTTGCACTCCGAACACCTTAAATCGTCACACATAACTTAATTAGTCATCAAACCAATAATTACACCATGTTGGCATTTTAAAGATTAAATAACATCAAGAAGTGGTTAAAACATGGGTAAAGTAACATCAACACATATCGAAATATGCCAAACATCAATTTGCTAGCCACCAAATTAAAGATCTCATTATGTTAATGTACTAGACCACACGTCTTTCTCTACTATATGCAAAAGTTGGTATTGTAGGGAGGAAATGATCGTCTATAAATTCTTTATTTTTCTACGAGAAGTGTGTGCAGGTTCACATCAAACGGGAAAAAAGATAGTGATGTATACCACTGTTCTAGTGCTAATGGCAACCAGAAACATGAGTTCTTTAAATGTTACTACAAGTTCATTTATATATGTTGAATTGTGTAATGAATTAATTTAAAGCTTAAACTAAGAAAACCCTTGTATTTGGTTATTTATATATTCCACACACCTTTCATGTAACGACCCGACAGGTCGTTTTGCTTTCTAGAACCCCGTTCTCCTAAATAAGACTTCCCGTATGTGCTTTTACTGTTTTATGACTTGCGAGGATGGTTAGCTCGGGATTTGGAAGAGTTCGGATTGAAATCGGAATACTTGGTTCCTAAAGATTGGCAAAAAAGGCCAAGCTTGACTTGTAGTATTCGACCTCGGATCGGAGTTTTGATGATTCCAATAGCTCCGTATGGTGATTTGGACTTAGAAGTGTGTCCTGATTGAACGACACCGAGTTGGGGCTTTAGAGCGAAATTGTGACCGGAGAGTGGGCTTTGAGACGAGATAAATCTCTTTTCTAACCTTGTAAGATAGAATTAACCCCATAGGTGAATTCAATTAATATGTGCTTTTATTTGTGGGGGCTACGTATGTAATGTAGCTACTAATTATGCTTATGTCCAGGTAGTTTTAGGTTTACACCATATTTTGTTGACACTGTTATTTGATTATGCTTACTATATCACTACTAGAAATTCGGCAAAAACCGACCAAGTCGACCGACCAACTTTGATCGGTCAAAAAAAGGGCCAAAAAACCGACCAAAGTTGGTCGGTTTTTCAAAATATTTTATTTTTTAATTTTTTTTTACGAAACCGACCAACATTTGTCGGTTTTCTTAGGAACAAAAATGCGGGAAACTATTTTTGAGTCCCGCGAAATTTATTTTTCAAGAAACAGACCACTTTGGTCGGTTTTTCAATTAAAATAAATAAAAATTAATATTAAAAAAAATGACCAAAATTGGTCGGTTAATTCGGCCAGTCATTTTAAAAAATCGACCAACGTTGGTCGGTTATTTTCGTGCGAAAATACAATTAAAGAGTATAAATCAAATAAAAGACATTCTTAAAACAAAATGCACCAATGGTCTAGTGGTAGAATAGTAACCTGCCACAGTACAGACCCCGGTTCGATTCTCAGATGGTGAATCTTTTGATTACAAAATTAAAAAACCGACCAACTTTGGTCGTTTTTTTTTGCAATTTGTTTTTTTGAATTTAATTGACCGACCAAAGTTGGTCGGTAATTTTCGACCAACTTTGGTTGGTAATTTCCAACCAACTTTGGTCGGTATGCCTTTCCGACCGTCAAAATACCGTTCACACATAAATGGTCGCGTTTTGGTCGGTAATTGGCCATAACCGACCAACTTTGGTCGATTTTTTTGGTCGGTATTTAGCGAATTTCTAGTAGTGAGCTAATTGCCTTGAATAGAGCTGAGATTTGAGGATTTCAAGAATTTTTAAAAGTTTCTAGTTGAATTTCTTGTTGTGGAAAGAATTGAGGGATATTATAATAACTTGAGGAATCTATGTTCAACCGCATCGCAAATATATTTCGCGAGCGGGGTAAATTTTCACTACTTTCATGGGAGCATATCATTCGTCTCGGCAGGTTAATAAATGCATCTATGGTTCGTGACATTCGACCATCGGCAGTGCACACAGTATATGTATATGTATGTTGGATCGGGCCGTACGTCTTCGGCATAATTCGTGCGTAATAATACTGGGAGTCCAACTATAGTTGATATTGTTTCATTGGCCGGAGAGGTTAAACAGTTAAATGAGGGGGGGGGGATGATTTGGTACTTTCTATCGGTGAAAGTATTGTTTATTTATTTCTTTGCTTTTGAGTTCTATTATGAATTATATACCCCATGTTTGATTAGAATGTTATATATTTTATTGCTGGCCCATATTAAGTGTCGAAGTCGACCCTCGTCACTACTTATTCGAGGTTAGACTAGAAACTTACTGGGTACATATTGTTTATGTACTCATGCTACACTTCTGCATTAAATGTGCAGGGCATGAGGCAGGTGTCTGGATATCAGTCCGGCGCGCATCCTTGACTACTACGAAACTTTGCGGTGAGCTGTCTTCCGAGCTTGTTCTGTAGCAGCCGAAGTCTTTCTTTTGCTTTATTTTCTGTCTATTTCATTTCAGACGGCAGTGTAGTACTCTTTTGTGTATTCTACTAGTAGCTCATACACTTGTGACACCAGGTCTTGGAGATTTATGCTAGTAG
Source organism: Nicotiana tabacum (assembly GCF_000715075.1). NCBI lineage: Eukaryota > Viridiplantae > Streptophyta > Magnoliopsida > Solanales > Solanaceae > Nicotiana > Nicotiana tabacum. Next base: position 120,555,433 of record NC_134098.1, read on the forward strand.
ACACTTGATGGTTTTGGGTTATTTTACTTATCTCACTTGCTTTAAAAATTTGATCTCTCATTTTCATTAAACTCTTACTTTTTATTTATACATAAACTAAAAATTAACTATTTCAAATCTTTAAAAGTGAGGATCACAGAGTTAGTTCACGATCGGCTTGCCTAGCGGTAACGTTGGGTGACATCACGGCCTATAGGAGAAATTGGGTCGTGACACTTAACGTACGGACCTAGTTCTTTTTCATGCACGGGTCAAACATGTGAAAAATCTTTTTTATCAATTCCCTTAAATATCCAACATCTCTTCCTGTTTTGCCGATATGATATTTGCCCACTCATTGCAGGTGTAAAATTAGCTCTACTATGAAGTATGAACTGTTAAGCCCCATTTATACCAAAATTATTCTTTTTCTATGAACTGTTAAAGTTTTTTCACACTTAGTGTTTATATCAAAATTAGTTTTTTCCCGCTGAACTGAAATTACAACTAGAAACCGTAAGTTAAGCAATATTGCATGTTTTAAAAAAGTTACCTTTATGAATTATCGTCTAACTGTTTAACATTCATTTTTATTGGTTATGTTTTAACGTTGATTCTACTTCTTAATTACATTTTTAATTATCATAAATACTTACTATGAATTTTAAAATGTTATATTTTAATATTAAAGTTCTTTTGTATTTTTATCTAAATTAAGCATAGTTTGGTATCACTAAATTCTTTCCACTGTTATCATCCTATTGAGATACAATGTGGTGTCTATGGCCTTGGCCTCTTTCACTTCAATGGCTAGCTTTGGGGGTCAAATCACAAATATACCCTATATTGGGGCTTTTAAATTGATACTCTTCCTTCTTTCTCAAATAAGAGTTTGTGCAAACATTTACTAGAGTTTGCTTATAATTTGAATTTATTTTATGTTTTCCAAAATAAATACCACTATCGAGAATTAAACATTTACTATATCTAATCTATTATTGAGTCTTGATACGTGTAAAAATTAGGCCATTTATGCAATTCTCTATTAGTCAACAGTATATTGTTTGATGACTTTATAAGGGGCAATCGAATTGAGTGACATTTACTGCCATTCTTGGTGATAAAATGGAAGAGTAAACGGTCAAAAACAAAGTATTTCCAATGATTTTAGAAAATTGTGGGAATAAATGATTTCCAATGACTTTATCCAATTTGCCAAAGAAAAATTTATCCAATTAATGCAACAATTCCGAAGCATTAGACTTCGTTAACTTGGTTCCTTGAGTTAGGGTTGTCCTTATCAGAATAGTTATAATTATAAGTTGGCGCACCTATACAAGTTCAAGGTATACTTATCAAAAGCACAAATTCCAACACTTCCTAAAGAGATAAACACTTTACTTACTTTTCGCCTGTTGATCTCCCCATTAATTTAATATAAAATTCCTATCTTGATCAGCCTTTTCTCATGAGTTCAAAATTTAGTTAAGGACCAAAGTGATAATTATGGCATCCACTGTCAAATTCTTATACAGAATGATTAAAAATACTCTTTTGAGCAGTAATTCACCAGAATTGCATGAACATCAAACTCATGAGATTTCTGAGCAATTCACTTTTGTTGATGGAGATCTAGGTAATTAAGAGGTTCCATTTCTACATTTCCTCCATTTCTAGTCACACTTTTTTATATTTCTCCCTTGTAAATTCTACATTTCTACTAAATGCCTTGTCAAGTGTAAGTGTAGTTGTGTTATTCCATGCACGGGCAGTGTAAAGAACTTTGAGATAATAATTATAGTGTAGTTCGTTCTGATCATGTGTAAACTTCAACTATTATGCATGGCATGTCTGCCAAATTAAACAAGTTCTTTGACTCATGTTTTCATTGAACTTTTAACTCAAGTAGGATTGATTCCACAAAAAAACAGGAGAAAATTAGCAGAATACACTATCATGCAAATGCTTATTTTTGCTAATAATTTATTTGTTCCCTTGTCAACTGACATATGGACTCTCTTTTTTTCTCCTCCTTATCCTCACTTTGGGACACTTTTTTGTACAGATCTGTCTCATAAGCTTTCCAATCCAAGTAAAGAGACAACAAAAGTTAAGGGTACAGTTGTTTTAATGAAGAAGAATTTCTTGGATTTAGATGATGTCAAGGCATCTGTTGTCGACCGTGTTGATGAGATTCTTGGACATAAGGTCTCTCTGCAGCTCATCAGTGCTGTCAATGCTGACCCTGGTACGTTATAGTTTCAAGATTTATTAAGAGTAGTAAACTAAAATCAACAATTGGTTAACTCATTTTAAGTTTCTTCTTAGTAATTGTGGTTTGTTTAACTAGTTGTCTATTTTTTAGCTAACAAGTGCAGAGGAAAACCTGGAAAACCAGCATTCCTGGAAAATTGGGAAGCCAAATTCACACCTTTGACAGCTACTGATGCTACGTTTGGAGTCACATTTGAATGGGAGGAAGAGGCTGGAGTTCCAGGGGCTTTCCTTATTAAGAACTTTCACCAAAAGGAATTCTATCTAAAGACACTGACACTTGATGATGTTCCAGGCCACGGCCGAGTATGCTTCATTTGCAATTCATGGATTTACCCTTCCGAATACTATAAAAGAGATCGCATTTTCTTCTCCAATCAGGTATCAATTAGCTTTCCAAATTCCTTTTGATTTTCAAAGTTACAAAGCGGACAGTAAGTGCAACAGAATGATTTGTCTGTTACAATTGCTGTCTTGTTTCTTTCTGCAGACTTACCTACCAAGCCAAACACCAGAACCTCTTCGTTCTTATCGTGAAGAAGAGTTGGAAAACCTGAGAGGAAATGGAATTGGGAAGCTGGAGGAATGGGACAGGATCTATGACTATGATGTCTATAATGATTTAGGTGATCCTGATAAGGGTCCAAAGTACGAGCGCAAGATTCTTGGAGGATCAGCTGACTACCCTTATCCTCGTCGAGGGAGGACAGGCCGTTTGCCTACTGCAACAGGTAATGAAATTCCGATTTTTGTCTAATTGTTATGCAATTCCGCAGCTACATAAGAAATTCTTTCATTGGACTCTCATTACTCTATTGGCCCTGCAGATCCTAAAAGTGAAAGTCGGCTGCCACTACATAAAAGCTTAGAGATTTATGTTCCCAGAGATGAGAAATTCAATCAGTTAAAGATGTCAGATTTTGCAGCATATGCCCTGAAGTTGTTATCTCAGTTCTTACTTGCTGAGCTTGATGCTTCTAACTTTACAGAGTTTGATACATTTGAGGATGAATTAAAAATATATGATGATGGATTTAAGTTTCCTTTTGAATCTCTAGTTCATAAATTAAGGGATCTTGTTCCAATGGAACTGGTGAAAGAGTTGCTGAGATCAGATGGTGAACACCTCTGTAAGTTCCCTATGCCACAAGTAATCAAAGGTAAAGAAAAAGCAAAATCACTGCTTACTTTAGATTGTTACTGAAGCAATATGTTCTGTTCAATTTTATTATGATTATGTATTTTGACCTTGTGTTTATGGACATCAGAAGATAAATCTGCTTGGAGAACTGATGAAGAGTTTGCGAGAGAAATGTTGGCTGGATTAAACCCTATTATCATCTGTTCTCTAAAAGTATGGTCAAGATTGTCTTTATCTTTACTGTGTGATCAGCTGAATACCATTTTAAATAAATGATCATAATATTTTGCTGAATTATCGTACCCACAGGAGTTTCCTCCAACAAGTAATCTGGATCCTAAAGTTTTTGGCGACCAGAAGAGTGCTATTACAGTGGAACATATAAAGAAGAATTTAGATGGATTAGCTGTAGAACAGGTATTCTCTATTAATCTTTTGTGCTTATTCATATGTAAAATGAAAGAAAAGGTTTAACTTCTTGCTCGTGCCATAAACCAGATTGGTTGATGAGTATTAGCTTCTTTTATAGGCAATCAAGGATAACAGATTGTTCATATTGAATCACCATGATACTCTCATGCCTTACCTGAGACGCATAAACACTACTACTACAAAGACTTATGCCACAAGAACTTTACTTTTTCTGAAAGAAGATGGAACGTTGAAGCCAGTTGCAATTGATCTGAGCTTGCCACATCCAGACGGAGATCATCTTGGAGCTGTTAGCAAAGTGTACACACCAGCAATTGATGGGCAGGAAGCTATTGTTTGGCAACTAGCGAAAGCTTATGTTGCAGTAAATGATTCCGGCTTTCATCAGCTTATTTCCCATTGGTATAATCTATAACTAGATAGCCATTATTTCTTCAGTGCCTGGTATAGTTGCTATTTTATTTTTCATTGATGCTGATATTGGATCATAGGTTGAATACTCATGCAGTAGTTGAACCGTTTGTGATTGCCACAAACAGGCAATTAAGTGTTCTCCATCCGATTTACAAACTTCTGCATCCACACTTCCGCGACACCATGTTCATAAATGCATTTGCTAGGCAGACCCTCATTAATGCTTGTGGAATTGTTGAGATGACAGTTTTTCCCTCTAAATTTGCCATGGAAATGTCAGCTGTTATTTACAAGAATTGGATGTTTCTTGATCAAGCTCTTCCAACTGATCTTATTAAGAGGTAAATGTGAAGTTCCCCATAATATTCATTTTTGCACTCGTCATGCTTCTGATACCTTGCTATCATGGTCTTATTGATTATACCATTCAACTTCAGAGGAATGGCGGTTGAGGATTCAAATGCACCACACGGTCTTCGTTTATTAATTCAAGACTATCCATTTGCTGTTGACGGGCTGGAAATTTGGGCAGCAATCAAAATTTGGGTTGAAGAATACTGTCATTTCTATTACAAATCAGACGACATGATTCAAGGAGATACAGAACTCCAAGCCTGGTGGAAGGAGCTGCGTGAAAAGGGACACGGCGACAAAAAGGACGAGCCCTGGTGGCCTAAAATGCAGACGGTCCAAGAACTAATAAACTCTTGCACCATTGTTATATGGATAGCTTCAGCACTGCATGCAGCAGTCAATTTTGGGCAATATCCTTATGCTGGCTACCTCCCTAATCGTCCTACATTAAGTCGAAGATTCATGCCTGAGCCGGGAACTCAAGAATACGAGGAGCTCAACACAAATCCTGAGAATGCATTCTTGAAAACAATAACACCTCAGATGCAGACACTACTTGGGATTTCTCTCATAGAAATGCTGTCAAGGCATACCGCAGATGAGGTTTACTTGGGACAAAGGGACACTCCTGAATGGACAAATGATCAAGAACCACTACAAGCTTTTGAAAGATTTGGTAAGAGGCTGAGAGAGATTGAGAAGAGAATTACACAAATGAATTGTGATGAGAAATGGAAAAATAGGTCCGGTCCTGTTAAGGTGCCTTACACTTCATTCTATGCCTCAAGTGAAATGGGATTAACTGGCAAAGGAATTCCTAACAGTGTGTCCATATAAAGCCTATGATTCTGTTGGTTTACTAAATGACAATATAAAATGTTGGATTAATGGCTCAAGTGTTCTCGATTTGACAAAGGTTCATCTTCTCCAACGCGCAAGTTAATTCACTTAATTATTTAAGAATCACTGTTAGATTTTGCGTTTTTGTTCTAAATTTATGTAAAGAGGGTATTTGTTTCATCTATCTTATGTTATGTTGAGTGAGGTTAAATTAATATGTCCTACTTCACCTTTGTTTCTCAGTATTCTATGTAATAAAATTTTAATATTAAAAAAATGGACTATTAGTCAGTTGATTATGTAATAAAATCATACTCCTTTATCATACTAAACCTAATTAATTACTCTTAGAACACTGGGGACGTTATATGTGTTATAAATATACCTCAAAGTAACAATACAGAACAAGAAAAAATAAGCTAAGAGATATAGAGAGAAAGAGAGGAGAGATTCTTATTTCTTCTTCAATTGTGTTATTTTTCCTATCAGACCTTTAAACAAGCATAGAAAGTGAAGAATCACTATTGTAAAATAGTGAGTGGAATGACCACTATTGAGAGAAATGGCCACTATTGAGTGGAATGGTCACTACATAAATATGCCATTAAGCATTTGAGAGAAAAATCATGGAGGAAGATCATGAGGGAGATTATGGAGATAATGGAGAAGAGTAGTGAGCATTACTCCTTTGGTGGTTATAAACATCCACCATAATTCAAGATTTTATAACACTCCCCCTTCGATGTCCATAGACAGCGACGGACTCAGGATTTTGTGCAAGCGGGTTCAATCTTAGAAGTACATAAATTTAGTAGTAAAATAGTAGTTATCAAGTGAGTTCAAATAAAATATTTATGCAAAATTTACACACCTTTAATCCTAATTTATACATATACACAATATTATTTTTTTGTAAAACGGGTTCAGTTGAACCCGCTATCTACCACTTGGGTCCGCCACTGTCCATAGATAATGTGACTCGTTAAAATCTTGCTAGGAAAAAACTTTATGGAAAAAAATCCTAGTGAAGAAAAAAGAGTACGTATATCATGTAATACGTTAATACCTTATGACTCCTGTAAGCTTACATCTCTACGTTTGAGTTATAGTTTGATTGAATGACAATATAGAGACATTGGATCTCAATAGTATAATTTATGAGTCAGTGTTTGTCATGTCACCTTAAGAGTTTGCTCTGCGAGCGTGAGGTCATCATTTGCCAGTCACAACCACTAATTTGGGTCACGAGAACATGTCATTCTAAGTACATAAATAGGACGACTTTGGATCAAGCCATTAACTAGGACCAAACTTTGGATCAATGAACTCCTAGGTTGATGCAGTGGGCGAAGAATATATTTAGAGAATGTTACTATTTAGGTCATGGTTTTCTTTCCTATATTGACTTATGAGTATGAATAATTTGGCGCACACAAATAATAGGAAAGTACATCACTGTTTAAGTCGTATCTTAAGTTTAATTTTTTTTACAATTTTACTCATTGCGGACACAACTTCAAATGTACTCGATTAAAACAGTACAATCCGCATCTGAAACTATAAATTTTATCCGCAATTAGGGACTTAAGACGAGAACGTCTTAAGTACATGTATAAAATTGGGTGCACTTTAAATGTTTTCGTTAAGAATCACTCAAGATGTATGCATCCATCTAAAGTGCAAATAATTTTAATTTTTGTATGCACTTAAGATGTTATTGTCTCAAGTTCGAATTGCCCAAAAATAAAAACTTATTCTTTAAATTTCAATAATGCAGCACGATTCAACTCTAAATCTGCTCTAATTGAGTTCAAATTTGATTCCAAATATCATAAATAACAAATCATAATCATTAATTTATTGAAACAACAATAAATATAACAAACCTATTTTGAAACTAAGAAGAAGAAAAAGAAACTCTAAGTTGTAGGAAAGAAAGGAGAGTTGTTGTAGCTCACTACAGTAACACACCATAAATCATCTTAAAACATGATCACAAACATCGTGTAAATATGTGGCCGCCTCTATCTTCACAGCAACCAAGAAGAAATAGCTTGTCTAAAGCTACCTATACTTTGGGTACTAATGAACTTTTAAATAAATAAGTACAAGTAAAGTAGTGGTGACCAAATAGGACGCGTGAAATTTTTACAATATATTTTTTAAAATATATTTAGACGTCCGAAGTCGGTCGGTTTTTCAAAATAATTTTTTTATTTTTTTTTTAACGAAACCGACCAACTTGGGTCGGTTTTGTTTGGCGCAAAAATGCGAGAAACTATTTTTGAGTCCCGCAAAATTTATTTTTTAAGAAACCGACCAACTTTGGTCGGTTTTTCATATAAAATAAATTAAAATTAATATTCAAAAAACCGATCGATATCAAACGGTTATTTCAGTCAGTCATTTTTAAAAATCGACCGATTTCGATCGGTAATTTTATATTTTTAATAAAATCGGACCGAAATCAGTCGGTTATTTTCGCACGAAAATACAATTAAAGAGTACAAATAAAATAAAAGATAGTTTTAAACTAAAATGTACCAATGGTTTAGTGGTAGAATAGTATCCTGCCACAGTACAGACCCCTGTTCGATTCCTAGACGATGCATTTTTTAATTGCATACTTAAAATACCGATCGACTTCGGTCGACTTTTTAAGCAGATTTTTTCTTTTTTGGTCGCTTGTGAAATTTTATCGGTCGGAAATTGCGATCGACTTCGATCGCTATTTATTACCAACCAGCCTAATTTCGACGAATTAGAGTCGATCGGGAATCAGTCGATTTTTCCAGGTCGGACGGTATTTCTTGATAGTTTTAGGCGCTTTTCTAATAGTATTACCACAAGCAATGCAAGTGGTATGAGTCTTGAGTTATAGGTCCCGAGAGGTGGTTATATAGCACAAGTTACGCAACATGGAGAAAAAGAACCAGACTCCACACGAACAAACAAACTAGCTAGGCAGCAATAGACGCAACCTGTATCCTCCATGTCCATGCCAAAAGGAATTTTAATATGACGTTCTACTTTCATAGAGGACCATATAAAATGCAACAGAATCCTTAGTCTGACGTTTCTTATCACATGTTCAATGTGTCCCCTTAAGCTACCCTCCAATTTTAACCAAACAAGAACCACACATATATACACACAAAAAACATAACAACAAGAATATGCACGTATTTATCAATGGCTGAACCATCTTTATCACAACGGTTGCCACCTCCGCCTGTGCCGATGTCTTCGCCATCCCCACCACAACAACCGCCTCCAGCGGCTAGGTCAAAAGTCGTCGGCGAAACGGCTCATCCAATACACAAAACCTTAGACACTGCAGCCAACATAGCAAACCTTCTACCCAACGGAACAGTCCTAGCATTTCGAATGCTAATTCCTTCATTTTCCAATAAGGGCGTCTGCCAACTCTCCAACAAGTTGTTGACTGCAGCAGTCATTGGATTCTGCTCCGCCGCCTGTTTCTTCTCTTCTTTCACCGACAGCTGCGTCCTCAGCTCCGACGGGAAGTCGTTTTACGGTATAGCCACCACTAGAGGGATACACTTATTTAACTTCGATAATGATCCCGAGAAAATATTGGAAGGAATAAACATGAGGAAATACAAGCTCAAGTGCCTAGATTTCGTACACGCATTTGTTTCTCTCTTGGTGTTCTTGGTCTTTGCATTTTGTGATTCTGACGTGCAAACTTGTTTCTTCAGTAACCAGCAGAGGCCAGGATCCAACGTAAATGCCTTGGTAATGAACCTGCCCTTAGCAGCTGGGTTTTTTGCCAGTTTCTTCTTCTTGATCTTCCCTACTACGCGTAGAGGAATAGGATATGCTGGCTTGCCGGCCTAAACACACTTATGCTTTGATTAATTAATTGATTATCACTTTTTCCTGGTGGAAATATGGAAGATTTAATGCGTATACAATAACTTTGTGTTTTGTTTTTTACATAATAGTAGTATGGTTTAACTTTATATAACAGGGTAGTTATCAATTTATCTAGTTTTATTGGAAAAATTACGTCAAATATATACACTATATTTATCGTTTGCTATACTTTCAACAAATTTACCATTTGTAGATATATTTGAATTTTATAGTAAATCCATGAAACAAGAGATTAATTGTTCTGGACTGAAATAAGAGCAACAAGCCTTCGTAGCCCGGTTGGTTTGAGCGTCCGCTTAGTTAGCAAGGGTCTTGAGTTCGACTCTCATTATTTTTCTATATTTGTGTATTCACCCTGGTTGTATTCGTTGCGCGTATGAATACATTTGATACAAGTTGTATCCTTTGTATATACTCTTGTATACAGTTTTGTTTACCCTTAAAATGGATAACAATTAAATTTATACGCGGTTTAAAGATATGTGGATTGATTCAACACAAATAATCAAGAATGTTAGATAAATGAGTTAAAGACACAATGAATAATCAAACAAGTCATAACGTTATGGCCTAGCTTGAACTTGGATTGGGCTATGGTTTCTGCCATCGGTAGGGTCTTGGTTTCGAAGCTAATCAAGAACGAAGAACAAAAGTAAAGTAAAGACTTTGCAGTAGCTAGAAAACAGAGGAATAATTTTGTATTGCCTTGGTATGCGTGTTATAATACCTCCTATTGAAATAAAACTTTCCCTCTATATAGTAGGAAAGTTTCACTCCTAGTACAAGTCTAAAAAAGGTAAAAATTATCCTTTCTCGTTAATTACTAATTTGTTAATGACATCGGGCGAGATCTACACCGTGATATCTGGTTGGATGCGGATATCACGACCCTCTATTAGTCGTGTGCAATCGTTCATGCGCTTCCCGAAGTCTCAGAACCTATCCCGGGTCCGGGGTGCATTTTGTTCGGGCCTTGGTACAAGAAGTTCTCAGCTTCGGCTCTGATCCCGTGTAATCATATCTTGGCTTCGTTCTATCCACCGGGAAATCGGGGTATATGTTACCCCCGGTTTCACCCGTATACAGGTAGTCCCCTCGTTTTCCAGAGAGTAGGTTTGCCGAAACGATAGGGAACGATAGATGAACCCCGGTTCCTTCTTTCGCATGTTACAATCGAGATGACGGACAAGCTGAAACGTCCCATCAGTCGCGTCGTTCTAACTTCGGACACGTGTCGATCATCGAATGGTTGCCTTCGAAAGTGAAACGCCACGTGTTAGTTACATCTCCCCCTATAAAAGCTTCACCCCTTCACTTCTTTCACTTTCTGATCCTAGTCTTACCTTCGAACTTTACAAAGGCTTTCAACTTTCTCAAATCTTCATACCTCGCTTCTTGAACCTTCACATCTTCATCTTCAACCTCCAAACTTTCATAGATTTTCTAAGATTTTCAACCCAGAAATTAATATCTTCACTTCTAACCTTCAAATCTTCATATGCCTTCTTCAAACCTTCATACATTTCTAGAATGGACAAAACCTCCAAATCAGTACCACAGTAAGTGGCCCTTTCGTCTTCTCACCCGGCCATAAATGTCGAGGTGGATGCTCCTGAGGCGCTCCCCAAGCCTCCTATGAAAAGCTTCATACCCAAGGGTTGTTCC